>NC_047023.1:6132166-6732166 GCF_902652985.1 Pecten maximus | reverse complement strand
CTAAATGGATACTGCAAAAGACGTTCCTAGAAAATTGCGGGACTGTTCTACAGACGATCACAAATTATGTTTTCTTTTGAAATTTGGTACTTTTGTATTTTGGGGACCACAATTTTTTTTTCTGGAGAAATTTGGTATTGTCCTATTTTGGGGACCATAATTTTTTTTTCGTTTTTGTTTTTGTTTTTTGGGGTTTTTTTAAAAAAATTTGTTTGTTTGTTTGTTTGTTTTTTTGTTGTTTTTTTTGTTGTTTTTTTTCTAGAGAAATTTTGTATTGTTCTATTTTGGGGATCACGTGGAATTTTGTACTATTCTATTTTGGGGACTACACATATTGTTTTTTCTCGAGAAATTTGGTATACTATTCTAATCTGGGGACCACAGATATCTTTTTAGAGAAAATTGGCACTGTTTTAATTGGGAACGACAAATGTTCGTTCCCGAGATATTTTGTACTATATCTCGATGGTCTCACCAACTGACGCTACAAAGACGGTCTCACCAACTGACGCTACAAAGACGGTCTCACCAACTGACGCTACAAAGATGGTCTCACCAACTGACGCTACAAAGACGGTCTCACCAACTGACGCTACAAAGATGGTCTCACCAACTGACGCTACAAAGACGGTCTCACCAATTGAGGCTACAAAGATGGTCTCACCAACTGATGCTACAAAGATGGTCTCACCAACTGACGCTACAAAGACGGTCTCACCAACTGACGCTACAAAGACGGTCTCACCAACTGACGCTACAAAGACGGTCTCACCAACTGACGCTACAAAGACGGTCTCACCAACTGACGCTACAAAGACGGTCTCACCAACTGACGCTACAAAGAGTTATTTCGACGGCCTCACCAATCGAGTTCTACACTGCCACTATCTCGATCATTTTAGCCAGTCACCATGCTTTAAACGACGACAAAGAAAAGTACACCATTGTGATACAGTGTATCTGTCGATTTTGACTTCCCCGTTTCCTCTATTAGTAATGAGAAAACTCGAACTGCATGATTCAAGTTTGGTCAAAAACTTTCTAGCAATTACGAATGTTAACTGCACAAAGCAGTGTTGTATCTATCGATTATATCTTTAGCAACTGAATGACTGTTTATATGGATCCCGTATAGCATTAGCCCGTAATGTTAATTTTTGCTCCCCAATGGCCGCCATGCCGATTGATGACGTCACTGGAGATTGAGATGTGTGAACATGCGAGCATGTGTCGGCATATTCCTATGTAAATAATATGAAAATATCTGTAGGCTCACTCGAAACTGTCTGTGTAATGTATTTTGATAAACATTATAATCGCATTCATTATTGATCAATTTATCAATTATAATTACTTAATGGGATTTCCAGAAGCGATACGATTTAGAAATGTATTTAGCACACACTGAAATACAAATAACAAAGACTAGTCTAGAATTCGGTCACAAAATGAAAATATTACGCTTGTAATTAATAAAATAAATGATGGTTGGTGTCAGTAGACTTTTTATCCAGGGGGATCAACCCTGTCAAGACTAATTACTTCGCCTTTTGATAAAGGTATTGCAGTGGTGCCACTTTTGACACTTTTATCAATTAAATACTAACAATCAACTTCACATGCAATCAACCAGAATCGAAATATACCTTTTGTGCAATATCTCGAATGTTTCAAAGTCATAATTAAAATCAATTACAAAAATAGCACTAGATCAGGAACTCCACAAAAAACCAAAGGTCTGCTCATGAATACAATTAAATAAAAAGGTCTAATCAGGAATACCATAAGATATGAAATTTCTGCTGTAAGAAATATCATAAGATAAGATCTACCAGGTCAGAAATACCATTAGATAAGATCTACTAGGTCAGAAATACCATTAGATAAGATCTACCTGGTCAGAAATACCATTAGATAAGATCTACAAGGTCAGAAACACCATTAGATAAGATCTACCAGTACTTCCCCTTGGTATTGTCCAACAGCGTAAAATATCTTGCACACTTTTGATTTGGTTTGGTTTGGTTTTATTTGTTTAACGTCCTATTAACAGCTAAGGTCATTTAAGGATGGCCTCCCGTGCGTGCGACATGCATGCGTGTGGCGAGTGCGTATGTGTGTTTTGGGAGGCTGCGGTATGTTCGTGTTAAGTCTCCTTGTGATAGGCCGGAACTTTTGCCGATTTATAGTGCACACTTTAGAAACACGACAAGCAATAACTTAGTAAGAATATTGAATTATCGTAAGAATTATGGTATTGAATTCATTTAATGTATTAATTTTCCTTTGATTGTGTTTTGTTTTACAAATGTAACGAAGTATTAACAAATGGTTCACAAATCAGTCTCTATTATTACATACATTGTACAAGCGTTTCTAGTAATAGGTTGTCCCCAATTTATCCAGACGGGATTCAAATGTCTGTTGGTGATGTAACGATAGTATGTGGTAGGGAATACCAGTGTTTCAAACTCCTCCTTCTGTTTTTCTCAGATTCAATCATCTATTGTATAAAATAACATAGTCAACGATACCTTCTTTAGTAGTTCCAGGTAGTTCGGATGGTATGAGGTATATATTGCCATTGCACGCCTTATAAACAAAGAGTTGTGTTATAAAGAGCTGTGTGGTATTGCAAATAAATTGGCTGAGTTTGTTTTTCCTCGATGCCTACCATGAAAACCCCGAATATTTATACAAACCATCCATTTACGTTGGGAAGTGCTGTGTTAATGCCTCTCGTTCTGTATTCCTCTGCTAACAACATTGTATCCTCCGGGATTTAATTTGTAAACTTCGCTCATGTCTGCTGGTCGTCTCCGATGCTACAATGTTGATAAGTATTGTAAATATTCATCTATTGTAAATAGAGTGTTACGGTAACAGGCTAGAAATTATACAGCGACCTCCGAGACAACCACTTCGACGGCTGGAGGACAACGTCAGCAAGGCGGTCAGCGAAGGAACAACAACAGAAATATTTGTATAATGTCTTTAGTTAGCAGGTTATCAGTTAGGCGACCATCCCAGATACCACCAATTAGTACAACTTTAGCAAGATGACTAACGCATTCCTGAACGACACTATCTAAGCATTTATTCCCAATATCATAGTTTCAATATAAGTTTTACTGCTGATTGACAGCGTTCATGTGTGGATTTGACGGTAACAACCTTGATCTCACTGCGAAGCAGTTCATGTTGAATTTGTCTTAAGAGCAACTCCATTCATCACCCCATGAAATCGACCTTAGCAATATGCATTTCTTATATTTCAGGTAACGGGTATTTTTCCGAGTAATTTGAGGAAGCGGTACTTTGGTTAAAATGTAGTGCGTCTTCCAAGCAAAAATACGATTATGCAACACATTTTCCATATCACGCTACAGAACATCGTAATTTGAAAGCAACATTACTTTTTGTCGATGTATTTGAAAACTTGTTCAAGTTTCTCTGTGAAAATACGCTTTGTTTGTTCATATTTAGCCCTTATTTTATCGAAATTTGGTTAAAATTACGATTTCGTTATAATGTCGGTATTCCTTGCTGCTTTAGAAAAAAAATTAAAACGTTCCGCAGTTGTGCAGAAGAAGAATACCTAAACCGAATTAGACGATCGTCTCGTGCTTCGATTCGAACTAGTCGGAAGCCGTCTTCAAATTTTAACGGAATGGGTTGTGACCCTGATATGACCTCTACGACATAAAAAGGGTGTTAAATATTTACCGATATATATATATATATTTTTTTTTTTTTTGTCGATTGAATAGTTCCTTGTAAACGGAGACATTAGTTCGACCGCCTAACACACAGGGACTTGTCACGAATTCACTGTCCACTATTCCAAATACATGTATCTCGCTCATTTTTTTCATTCGTTAATATATTCTTATCCGATTCGAGGACCAATTAAAATAATTGATTTTGCATTGTTTGTATGCAGAATGTGGCTTTCTGATTGGTTGATTTTTTTTCCATACCTCTGTAAAAAAAATATTCGAAAATGGCGCGACAAATGTGACGTCACAATACGGTCATTGATGTTGCGTATTGATTTGGGAAAAAGAATCCCTGGTAAGATCAATTAAATTGTACATAAAACATGTTTCAATTTTGAAAATCAATTTCAAAAATATATTATAAGCATTGATGTCAATTATTTGTTTAGTTTCATAGGGGTATGAAAACAATTTTGTTTGCAAAATTTTGTAAGAATCTGCTAGGCGGAGAAAAAAAATGGTTTGCAGACTTTTGTAGGCGGATTCATACAGTTTGCAAACAAGTACTTTTCATACCCTAATGAAACTTAAAAAAACATAAATGCTTAACAGATCGAAAGTAGTTTCACTGAGTGCAGCTTGAGTAGAAATTGAAACTTTGGGCAATGTTCTCTTCCCTTGCGCAATGTAAAGTTATATGTGTATACATGCAGACGCATTCGAAGATTATTAATGTATCTGGTGATATTTCAGCGTGACATTACCTAAATATGATCTAGATTAATATTTTGGACCTCCCCGATGAGGTACAAGACGCTATCCATTTTGAAACACCCGGTCGCTACCTGCTGATAGTTTATTAAATGTCACCATGTACCTTTATTAACTATTTTGAAATACGGTTAAACGGCGTTATTCTCTGGTTGTTCTTCAACAAAACCGATAATATCAGAAAAATAAGTCGGACTAATGCTGTGTGTGGAGGCAAACATCAGAATGGAGATAAAAACAGTCCCAGTGTCGATGTGTAATGCTATCGTCATCTACCGTCTATAACTTTTAGCTTTTGTCAAAAATCAAATTTCCTTCATATAACATAGAAAAGTCACTTTCATAGGTTTCTTTAAAGTCTAGCATTTCAAACACTGACATCTACTGTCATTTGTATCAAGAGAAAATGTCACGCTTACTTAGACCACTGTACCACGTAAACAGAGGATAAAACCAGAGACAGGGGTGGCTGTCATGGTGTCCTTATTTTGCTGGATGGATACAACCACACAAAATATACTTAACGCTTCTAAGATTTGCATTAAGATAAAAAGACCATCGATCCGTGAATCTCTTTTTTCGATTTATTTTGACTGGTTTCTCATTGTGAATGAAACCAGCCATTTTTATGAGCCTTCTAGATATACTTGATATGGCACCGTCTTGGTAATCTTAGAAACAAAAGAGTGTCATATATTGTACCAGACACTGTCATATATTGTACCAGACACTGTCATACATTGTACCAGACACTGTCATACATTGTGTCATACATTGTACCAGATACACTGTCATACATTGTACTAGACACTATGTCATACATTGTACCAGACACTATCATACATTGTGTCATATATTGTGTCATATATTGTGTCATATATTGTGTCATATATTGTGCCATACAATGTACCAGACTTTGGATCACGTGTCTTTTTCTTCCTACCGTCTGACGATGGACAAGAAATCGCTTTGGCAAAATTCGACATTAAAACACCTGTTGACCCATGCATCTTATTTTCAGTACTCAACCGTTAAAACACTCCATACTGGACATACTAGGCCCGTCATTAGCTTCACGACCCTTCTGGCCAATATGCGACAGTAAGACATCCATTCCTTCTTATCTGATCCAACCGTTAAAACTCAAATGTCTATTCTAGTCCCTACCGGACTGTATGACGTAAGTCTCCCTTGTCGGGACTCAACAGTAATACAACTGAAAGTCACACGTTTTTCCTTCTCTTGCCGGCGATTATCCATAACGCCTATTCTCGCCAATGCACGATAGTAACGCATTTGCCTATCCTTGTCAAGCGTTGTCTTGAACCGTTGTGACGTAACGACATTTAACGTTTCTCTGTTGCAATCTCGGAAATTGATAGAAAAAATGGCCGTGGTCTCGGAGTCCCTGTCCGGCCGGAGTCTGTAAAGAGATAATGTTTAGAACAGACACATAATGTGCCTGTGTTCCCCGTCTGGTTCTCAATGTCAAACAGTTTACGATCCAAGCCTTTGACTGTCTCTCCAATGTCCCGTACAATCATGTGTATACTATATATCAATTCAGGTATCTACACCGAGTCTACAGTTTAGGCGGGACCATCATGGCTAACTGATCCAGGGTATCGATCACAGACAAATTACAGCTTGTTCATGCTACTTTTGAAGGAAATAAAAACTTTATCTTCGACTAGAATCTATCTATCACTGGTAACCAACAATACCGTGTCAGATGGCGCTCCCTCGATATTGCTTGTTAAATTTCTCCTGGTACCAAAAGAACGAATGCATTTAAACTGCAAAATTACACACACTGGCGTTGTCTTGTTCCGTGAGATTAGCGCTACCATTCTTCTATTACGTCCCATACGCGGCGTCCTATAATCGACACCCGCCGGTCTAAGTACGACCCCGTCGGAACTAACCAGAGACAGTTCTGTGTCTTCCTCGTCTCACGGGACTCGGCGTTCTTCTAGACTTTATCGAGCCGTATGTTGTTGTCACCAACAATTAGATAATGGCATCAGTACAACACCATCTGCGAATTCCGTCAATGTGCTCCGCGTGGTCACGTGACGCTTTCCTAATAGAATGAAGAACGTGGCGATTAAGGTTGGCAACGAATGGTTTACTCTCCACGGGTCTATATAGACAGTCTGACCAATGGTTTACTCTCCACTGGTCTATATAGACAGTCTGACCAATGGTTTACTCTGTACGGGTCTATATAGACAGTCTGACCAATGGTTTACTCTCCACAGGTCTATATAGACAGTCTGACCAATGGTTTACTCTGTACGGGTCTATATAGACAGTCTGACCAATGGTCTACTCTGTACGGGTCTATATAGACAGTCTGACCAATGGTTTACTCTCCACGGGTCTATATAGACAGTCCGACCAATGGTTTACTCTCCACGGGTCTATATAGACAGTCTGATCAATGGTTTACTCTCCACGGGTCTATATAGACAGTCTGACCAATGGTTTACTCTCCACGGATTTATATAGACAGTCTGACCAATGGTTTACTCTGTACGGGTCTATATAGACAGTCTGACCAATGGTTTACTCTCCACGGATTTATATAGACAGTCTGACCAATGGTTTACTCTGTACGGGTCTATATAGACAGTCTGATCAATGGTTTACTCTGTACGGGTCTATATAGACAGTCTGACCAATGGTTTACTCTCCACAGGTCTATAGAGACAGTCTGACCAATGGTTTACTCTCCACGGGTCTATATAGACAGTCTGACCAATGGTTTACTCTCCACGGGTCTATATAGACAGTCTGACCAATGGTTTACACTCCATGGGTCTATATAGACAGTCTGACAAATGGTTTACTCTCCACGGGTCTATATAGACAGTCTGACCAATGGTTTACTCTCCATGGGTCTATATAGACAGTCTGACCAATGGTTTACTCTCCATGGGTCTATATAGACAGTCCGACCAATGATTTACTCTCCACGGGTCTATATGGACAGTCTACCCAATGGTTTACTCTGTACGGGTCTATATAGACAGTCTGACCAATGGTTTACTCTGTACGGGTCTATATAGACAGTCCGACCAATGGTTTACTCTCCACGGGTCTATATAGACAGTCTACCCAATAGTTTACTCTCCACGGGTCTATATAGACAGTCTGACCAATGGTTTACTCTCCACGGGTCTATATAGACAGTCTGCCCAATGGTTTACTCTGTACGGGTCTATATAGACAGTCTACCCAATAGTTTACTCTCCACGGGTCTATATAGACAGTCTGACCAATGGTTTACTCTGTACGGGTCTATATAGACAGTCTGACCAATGGTTTACTCTCCACGGGTCTATATAGACAGTCTGACCAATGGTTTACTCTCCACGGGTCTATATAGACAGTCTGACCAATGGTTTACTCTCCACGGGTCTATATAGACAGTCTGACCAATGGTTTACTCTCCACGGGTCTATATAGACAGTCTGCCCAATGGTTTACTCTGTACGGGTCTATATAGACAGTCTGACCAATGTTTTACTCTCCACGGGTCTGTATAGACAGTCTGACCAATGGTTTACTCTGTACGGGTCTATATAGAGAGTCTGACCAATGGTTTACTCTCCACGGGTTTATATAGGCAGTCGGAACCAATGGTTTACTCTCCACGGGTCTATATAGACAGTCTGACCAATGGTTTACTCTCCACGGGTCTATATAGACAGTCTGACCAATGGTTTACACTCCACGGGTCTATATAGGCAGTCTGACCAATGGTTCACTCTCCATGGGTCTATATAGACAGTCTGACCAATGGTTCACTCTCCACGGGTCTATATAGGCAGTCTGACCAATGGTTCACTCTCCACGGGTCTAAATGGACAGTCTGACCAATGGTTTACTCTCCACGGGTCTATATAGACAGTCTGACCAATAGTTTACACTCCATGGGTCTATATAGACAGTCTGACAAATGGTTTACTCTCCACGGGTCTATATAGACAGTCTGACCAATGGTTTACTCTCCATGGGTCGATATAGACAGTCTGACCAATGGTTACTCTCCACGGGTCTATATAGACAGTCTGAGCAATGGTTTACTCTCCACGGGTCTATATAGACAGTCTGACCAATGGTTTACTCTCCACGGGTCTATATAGACAGTCTGACCAATGGTTAACTCTCCACGGGTCTATATAGACAGTCTGACCAATGGTTTACTCTGTACGGGTCTATATAGACAGTCTGACCAATGGTTTACTCTCCACAGGTCTATATAGACAGTCTGACCAATGGTTTACTCTCCACGGGTCTATATAGACAGTCTGACCAATGGTTTACTCTCCACGGGTCTGTATAGACAGTCTGACCAATGGTTTACTCTGTACGGGTCTATATAGACAGTCTGACCAATGGTTTACTCTCCACGGGTCTATATAGACAGTCTGACCCAATGGTTTACTCTGTACGGGTCTATATAGACAGTCTGACCAATGGTTTACTCTCCACGGGTCTATATAGACAGTCTGACCAATGGTTTACCCTCCACGGGTCTATATAGGCAGTCTGACCAATGGTTTACTCTCCACGGGTCTATATAGACAGTCTGACCAATGGTTTACCCTCCACGGGTCTATATAGGCAGTCTGACCAATAGTTTACTATCCACAGGTCTACATAGACAGTCTGACCAATGGTTTACTCTGTACGGGTCTATATAGACAGTCTGACCAATGGTTTACTCTCCACGGGTCTGTATAGACAGTCTGACCAATGGTTTACTCTCCACGGATCTATATAGACAGTCTGACCAATGGTTACTCTCCACGGGTCTATATAGACAGTCTGACCAATGGTTTACTCTCCACGGGTCTGTATAGACAGTCTGACCAATGGTTTACTCTCCACAGGTCTATATAGACAGTCTGACCAATGGTTTACTCTCCACGGGTCTATAGAGACAGTCTGACCAATGGTTTACTCTGTACGGGTCTATATAGACAGTCAGACCAATGGTTTACTATCCACGGGCTTATATAGACAGTCTGACCAATGGTTTACTCTCCACGGGTCTATATAGACAGTCTGACAAATGGTTTACTCTGTACGGGTCTATATAGACAGTCAGACCAATGGTTTACTCTCCACGGGCTTATATAGACAGTCTGACCAATGGTTTACTCTCCCCGGGTCTATATAGACAGTCTGACCAATGGTTTACTCTCCACGGGTGTATATAGACAATCTGACCAATGGTTTACTCTCCACGGACCTATATAGACAGTCTGACCAATGGTTTACTCTCCACGGGCCTATATAGACAGTCTGACCAATGGTTTACTCTCCATGGGTCTATATGGACAGTCTGACCAAAGGTTTACTCTCCACGGACCTATATACACAGTCTGACTAATGGTTTAATCTCCGCGGGTCTGTATAGACAGTCTGACCAATGGTTTACTCTCCACGGACCTATATACACAGTCTGACCAATTGTTTACTCTCCACGGGTCTATATAGACAGTCTGACCAATGGTTTACTCTGTACGGGCCTATATAGACAGTCTGACCAAGGGTTTACTCTGTACGGGTCTATATAGACAGTCTGACAAATGGTTTACTCTCCACGGGTCTATATAGACAGTCTGACCAATGGTTTACTCTGTACGGGTCTATATAGACAGTCTGACAAATGGTTTACTCTCCACGGGTCTATATAGACAGTCTGACCAATTGTTTACTCTCCACGGGTCTATATAGACAGTCTGACCAATGGTTTACTCTGTACGGGCCTATATAGACAGTCTGACCAAGGGTTTACTCTGTACGGGTCTATATAGACAGTCTGACAAATGGTTTACTCTCCACGGGTCTGTATAGACAGTCTGACCAATGGTTTACTCTGTATGGGTCTATATAGACAGTCTGACCAATGTTTACTTTGTACGGGTCTATATAGACAGTCTGACCAATGGTTTACTCTCCACGGGTCTATATAGACAGTCTGACCAATGGTTTACTCTCCACGGGTCTATATAGACAGTCTGACCAATGGTTTACTCTGTACGGGTCTATATAGACAGTCTGACCAAGGGTTTACTCTCCACAGGTCTATATAGACAGTCTGACCAATGGTTTACTCTCCACGGGTCTATATAGACAGTCTGACCAATGGTTTAATCTCCACGGGTCTATATAGACAGTCTGACCAATGGTTTACTCTGTACGGGTCTATATAGACAGTCTGACCAATGGTTTACTCTCCACGGGTCTATATAGACAGTCTGACCAATGGTTTACTCTCCACGGGTCTATATAGACAGTCTAACCAATGGTTTACTCTCCACGGGTCTATATAGACAGTCTGACCAATGGTTACTCTCCACGGGTCTGTATAGACAGTCTGACCAATGGTTTACTCTCCACGGGTCTATATAGACAGTCTGACCAATGGTTTACTCTCCCCGGGTCTATATAGACAGTCTGACCTATGGTTTACTCTCCACGGGTCTATATAGACAGTCTGACCAATGGTTTACTCTCCACGGGTCTATATAGACAGTCTGACCAATGGTTTACACTCCACGGGTCTGTATAGACAGCCTGACAAAATTTCAAAGAATGATATATAAACATCATTTTGACACGATAGACCAAATTTCGATTTCGCCCGACATGTCGGGATACGAGTAACCCGATGCCTGCCTCATATATAAGATAAATTATTTATATGTTATGGTGTAAGCCTCTGAATGCTATGAAAACTACACACGGAAAGACGAACGCCAGCTTATCTATTTCCGGTTGTCTATGTACATATTTTTTTCTATTTGAATATCGTGATATGTGGAAGATTAATCGTACATTTGAAATGGACAAACGACAATCTCAAAATACTAAAGAGGAAATAGATGTCATTCATGAGGGATATATACTTCATATTAAAACAAATCTTCAACGTGTATTACTTATCAACAAACCCTGTTTATGTTATTTCAAGAAAAAAAACTTTTTTTTTCGAGGATAACATCGTTAGAGTTAACGATAGCCAAACAGATGTGAAAAAATGTCATCATCATTAGTAAGTAGGTAGTCATATCGTGGTATTTTATAACATTGATGGAAGTGGTGGTATTGTGGTACAGTATAACATATTATAGTAGTAGTATTGTGGTACAGTATAACATATTATCGTAGTGGTATTGTGGTACAGTGTAATATATTATAGTAGTGGTATTGTGGTACAGTATAACATATTATCGTAGTGGTATTGTGGTATAGTATAACATAGTATCGTAGTGGTGTTGTGGTATAGTATAACATATCGTAGTGGTATTGTGGTACAGTATAACATATCGTAGTGGTATTGGGGTACAGTATAACATATTATAGTACTGGTATTGTGGTACAGTATAACATATTATAGTAGTGGTATTGTGGTATAGTATTACATATCGTAGTGGTTTTGTGGTACAGTGTAACATATTATAGTAGTGGTATTGTGGTACAGTATGATATATTATCGTAGTGGTATTGTGGTATAGTATAGCATATTATCGTAGTGGTATTGTGGTATAGTATAACATATAGTAGTGGTATTGTGGTACAGTATAACATATTATCGTAGTGGTATTGTGGTACAGTATAACATACTATCGTAGTGGTATTGTGTTACAGTATAACATATCGTAGTGGTATTGTGGTACAGTATAACATATCGTAGTGGTATTGTGGTACAGTATAACATACTATCGTAGTGGTATTGTGGTACAGTATAACATATCGTAGTGGTATTGTTGTACAGTATAACATACTATCGTAGTGGTATTGTGGTACAGTATAACATATTATCGTAGTGGTATTGTGGTACAGTATAACATATTATCGTAGTGGTATTGTGGTACAGTATAACATATTATCGTAGTGGTATTGTGGTACAGTATAACATATTATCGTAGTGGTATTGTGGTACAGTATAACATATTATCGTAGTGGTATTGTGGTACAGTATAATATATTATAGTAGTGGTATTTTGGTACAGTATAACATATCGTAGTGGTATTGTGGTACGGTATAACATATTATCGTAGTGGTATTGTGGTACAGTATCACATATTATCGTAGTGGTATTGTGGTAAAGTATAATATATTATAGAAGTGATATTGTGGTACAGTATAACATATCGTAGTGGTATTGTGGTACAGTATAAAATACTATCGTAGTGGTATTGTGGTACAGTATAACATATTATAGTAGTGGTATTGTGGTACAGTATAAAATATTATAGTAGTGATATTGTGGTACAGTATAACATATTATCGTAGTGGTATTGTGGTACAGTATAATATATTATCGTAGTGGTATTGTGGTACAGTATAACATATTATCGTAGTGGTATTGTGGTACAGTATAATATATTATCGTAGAGGTATTGTGATATAGTATAACATATTATAGTAGTGGTATTGTGGTACAGTATAACATATTATAGTAGTGGTATTGCGGTACAGTATAATATATTATCGTAGTGGTATTGTGGTACAGTATAACATATCGTAGTGGTATCGTGGTACAGTATAACATATCGTAGTGGTATTGTGGTACAGTATGATATATTATCGTAGTGGTATTGTGGTACATTATAACATATTATCGTAGTGGTATTGTGGTACAGTATAACATATTATAGTAGTGGTATTGTGGTACAGTATAATATATTATCGTAGTGGTTTTGTGGTACAGTATAACATATTATCGTAGTGGTATTGTGGTACAGTATAATATATTATCGTAGTGGTATTGTGGTACAGTATAACATATTATCGTAGTGGTATTGTGGTACAGTATAATATATTATCGTAGAGGTATTGTGATATAGTATAACATATTATAGTAGTGGTATTGTGGTACAGTATAACATATTATCGTAGTGGTATTGTAGTAAGTATAACATATCGTAGTGGTATTGTGGTACAGTATAATATATTATCGTAGTGGTATTGTGGTACAGTATAACATATCGTAGTGGTATTGTGGTACAGTATAACATATTATCGTAGTGGTATCGTGGTACAGTATAACATAGTATCGTAGTGGTATTTGGGTACAGTATAACATATCGTAGTGGTATTGTGGTACAGTATAACATATTATCGTAGTGGTATTGTGGTACAGTATGATATATTATCGTAGTGGTATTGTGGTGTAGTATAACATATCGTAGTGGTATTGTGGTACAGTATAACATATTATCGTAGTGGTATTGTGGTACAGTATAACATATAGTAGTGGTATTGTGGTACAGTATAACATATTATCGTAGTGGTATTGTGGTACAGTATGATATATTATCGTAGTGGTATTGTGGTATAGTATAACATATGGTAGTGGTATTGTGGTACAGTATAACATATTATCGTAGTGGTATTGTGGTACAGTATGATATATTATCGTAGTGGTATTGTGGTACAGTATAACATATCGTAGTGGTATCGTGGTACAGTATAACATATCGTAGTGGTATTGTGGTACAGTATGATATATTATCGTAGTGGTATTGTGGTACAGTATAACATATTATCGTAGTGGTATTGTGGTACAGTATAACATATTATCGTAGTGGTATTGTGGTACAGTATAACATATTATCGTAGTGGTATTGTGGTACAGTATAACATATTATAGTAGTGGTATTGTGGTACAGTATAACATATCGTAGTGGTATTGTGGTACAGTATAACATAGTATCGTAGTGGTATTGTGGTATAGTATAACATATTATCGTAGTGGTATTGTGGTACAGTATAACATATTATAGTAGTGGTATTGTGTTACAGTATAATATTTCATCGTAGTGGTATTGTGGTTCAGTATAACATATTATCGTAGTGGTATTGTGGTACAGTATAACATATTATCGTAGTGGTATTGTGGTACAGTATAACATATTATCGTAGTGGTATCGTGGTACAGTATAACATATTATCGTAGTGGTATTGTGGTACAGTATAACATAGTATCGTAGTGGTATTGTGGTACAGTATAACATATTATCGTAGTGGTATTGTACTACAGTATAATATATTATCGTAGTGGTATTGTGGTACAGTATGATATACTATAGTGGTATTGTGGTATTGTTGTAGAGTATAAAATATTATTTATAATTCACGTTCCGGAAACGTCACAAATAGACGACGTCATAATTATGTTACCGACCCCCGTGCTTATCAATCGGCTGAGCCTTTTTTTAGGGGGTATAAGCTAATTTATTCGCAGTCAGAATTTACTCAGCTGAAGAAGGGGGAAATATAAATACCTTGAAATAGTAGATAATAGGACAACTTGTCTGTCCAGTACACTACGTGGAAGTAGTAGATGAAATGACTATTTTCTGCTCAGTACCCTTTCTGGAAATAGTAGATTAGAGGACAATTTTCTGTCACATACCCTACCATAACTTTATACGTAGCAATAAATTGGTGCACCTACATTTAGACTGTCGATATCTACATAATACGGGGTTGATGGTCGATGTTTTTTTTTCTCCATTGGCAACGAACATACTTCCCTCATTTTCACTTTCCACTTTCTTCTTGTTTAAAGGTATACATCGATCTTCGGTAGGTTATCACCGTAAACACGCAAAGTCAGACAGAATTTTCTAATATCACGGGCACGTGAATTCTCTTCCACTGCATCGTAATCAATAAAAATAACTAAAGTATAAGTTGAGCAACAAAATCGGTATCACAGTGTATCTATATATAGGACGTGACGGTAAAGACCGGTATATAACGGTGTATCTATATATAGGACGTGACGGTAAAGACGGGTATATAACGGTGTATCTATATATAGGACGTGACGGTAAAGACGGGTATATAACGGTGTATCTATATATAGGACGTGACGGTAAAGACAGGTATATAACGGTGTATCTATATATAGGACGTGACGGTAAAGACGGGTATATAACGGTGTATGTATATAGGACGTGACGGTAAAGACGGGTATATATCGGTGTATCTATATATAGGACGTGACGGTAAAGACGGGTATATAACGGTGTATCTATATATAGGACGTGACGGTAAAGACGGGTATATAACGGTGTATCTATATATAGGACGTGACGGTAAAGACGGGTATATAACGGTGTATCTATATATAGGACGTGACGGTAAAGACATGTATATAACGGTGTATCTATATATAGGACGTGACGGTAAAGACGGGTATATAACGGTGTATGTATATATAGGACGTGACGGTAAAGACGGGTATATAACGGTGTATCTATATATAGGACGTGACGGTAAAGGCAGGTATATAACGGTGTATCTATATATAGGACGTGACGGTAAAGGCAGGTATATAACGGTGTATCTATATATAGGACGTGACGGTAAAGACAGGTATATAACGGTGTATCTATATATAGGACGTGACGGTAAAGACGGGTATATAACGGTGTATCTATATATAGGACGTGACGGTAAAGACGGGTATATAACGGTGTATCTATATATAGGACGTGACGGTAAAGACCGGTATATAACGGTGTATCTATATATAGGACGTGACGGTAAAGACGGGTATATAACGGTGTATCTATATATAGGACGTGACGGTAAAGACGGGTATATAACGGTGTATCTATATATAGGACGTGACGGTAAAGACGGGTATATAACGGTGTATCTATATATAGGACGTGACGGTAAAGACGGGTATATAACGGTGTATCTATATATAGGACGTGACGGTAAAGACGGGTATATAACGGTGTATCTATATATAGGACGTGACGGTAAAGACATGTATATAACGGTGTATCTATATATAGGACGTGACGGTAAAGACGGGTATATAACGGTGTATGTATATATAGGACGTGACGGTAAAGACGGGTATATATCGGTGTATCTATATATAGGACGTGACGGTAAAGACGGGTATATAACGGTGTATCTATATATAGGACGTGACGGTAAAGACGGGTATATATCGGTGTATCTATATATAGGACGTGACGGTAAAGACGGGTATATAACGGTGTATCTATATATAGGACGTGACGGTAAAGACGGGTATATAGCGGTGTATCTATATATAGGACGTGACGGTAAAGACGGGTATATATCGGTGTATCTATATATAGGACGTGACGGTAAAGACGGGTATATAACGGTGTATCTATATATAGGACGTGACGGTAAAGACGGGTATATAACGGTGTATCTATATATAGGACGTGACGGTAAAGACGGGTATATAACGGTGTATCTATATATAGGACGTGACGGTAAAGACGGGTATATAACGGTGTATCTATATATAGGACGTCACGGTAAAGACGGGTATATTACGGTGTATCTATATATAGGACGTGACGGTAAAGACGGGTATATAACGGTGTATCTATATATAGGACGTGACGGTAAAGACGGGTATATAACGGTGTATCTATATATAGGACGTGACGGTAAAGACAGGTATATAACGGTGTATCTATATATAGGACGTGACGGTAAAGACGGGTATATAACGGTGTATCTATATATAGGACGTGACGGTAAAGACGGGTATATAACGGTGTATCTATATAAAGGACGTGACGGTAAAGACGGGTATATAACGGTGTATCTATATATAGGACGTGACGGTAAAGACGGGTATATATCGGTGTATCTATATATAGGACGTGACGGTAAAGACGGGTATATAACGGTGTATCTATATATAGGACGTGACGGTAAAGACATGTATATAACGGTGTATCTATATATAGGACGTGACGGTAAAGACCGGTATATAACGGTGTATCTATATATAGGACGTGACGGTAAAGACCGGTATATAACGGTGTATCTATATATAGGACGTGACGGTAAAGACAGGTATATAACGGTGTATCTATATATAGGACGTGACGGTAAAGACGGGTATATAACGGTGTAAGTATATATAGGACGTGACGGTAAAGACGGGTATATAACGGTGTATCTATATATAGGACGTGACGGTAAAGACAGGTATATAACGGTGTATCTATATATAGAACGTGACGGTAAAGACCGGTATATAACGGTGTATCTATATATAGGACGTGACGGTAAAGACATGTATATAACGGTGTATCTATAGATAGGACGTGACGGTAAAGACGGGTATATAACGGTGTATCTATATATAGGACGTGACGGTAAAGACGGGTATATAACGGTGTATCTTTATATAGGGCGTGACGGTAAAGACGGGTATATAGCGGTGTATCTATATATAGGACGTGACGGTAAAGACGGGTATATAACGGTGTATCTATATATAGGACGTGACGGTAAAGACGGGTATATAACGGTGTATCTATATATAGGACGTGACGGTAAAGACATGTATATAACGGTGTATCTATATATAGGACGTGACGGTAAAGACGGGTATATAACTGTGTATCTATATATAGGACGTGACGGTAAAGACGGGTATATAACTGTGTATCTATATATAGGACGTGACGGTAAAGACGGTTATATAACGGTGTATCTATATATAGGACGTGACGGTAAAGACGGGTATATAACGGTGTATCTATATATAGGACGTGACGGTAAAGACATGTATATAACGGTGTAACTATATATAGGACGTCACGTTAAAGACAGGTATATAACGGCGTATCTATATATAGGACGTGACGGTAAAGACAGGTATATAACGGTGTATCTATATATAGGACGTGACGGTAAAGACCGGTATATAACGGTGTATCTATATATAGGACGTGACGGTAAAGACCGGTATATAACGGTGTATCTATATATAGGACGTGACGGTAAAGACAGGTATATAACGGTGTATCTATATATAGGACGTGACGGTAAAGACGGGTATATAACGGTGTAAGTATATATAGGACGTGACGGTAAAGACGGGTATATAACGGTGTATCTATATATAGGACGTGACGGTAAAGACGGGTATATAACGGTGTATCTATATATAGGACTTGACGGTAAAGACGGGTATATAACGGTGTATCTATATATAGGACGTGACGGTAAAGACGGGTATATAACGATGTATGTATATATAGGACGTGACGGTAAAGACGGGTATATAACGGTGTATCTATATATAGGACGTGACGGTAAAGACGGGTATATAACGGTGTATCTATAGATAGGACGTGACGGTAAAGACGGGTATATAACGGTGTATCTATATATAGGACGTGACGGTAAAGACGGGTATATAACGGTGTATCTTTATATAGGGCGTGACGGTAAAGACGGGTATATAGCGGTGTATCTATATATAGGACGTGACGGTAAAGACGGGTATATAACGGTGTATCTATATATAGGACGTGACGGTAAAGACGGGTATATAACGGTGTATCTATATATAGGACGTGACGGTAAAGACGGGTATATAACGGTGTATCTATATATAGGACGTGACGGTAAAGACGGGTATATAACGGTGTATCTATATATAGGACGTGACGGTAAAGACGGGTATATAACGGTGTATCTATATATAGGACGTGACGGTAAAGACATGTATATAACGGTGTATCTATATATAGGACGTGACGGTAAAGACGGGTATATAACGGTGTATGTATATATAGGACGTGACGGTAAAGACGGGTATATATCGGTGTATCTATATATAGGACGTGACGGTAAAGACGGGTATATAACGGTGTATCTATATATAGGACGTGACGGTAAAGACGGGTATATATCGGTGTATCTATATATAGGACGTGACGGTAAAGACGGGTATATAACGGTGTATCTATATATAGGACGTGACGGTAAAGACGGGTATATAGCGGTGTATCTATATATAGGACGTGACGGTAAAGACGGGTATATATCGGTGTATCTATATATAGGACGTGACGGTAAAGACGGGTATATAACGGTGTATCTATATATAGGACGTGACGGTAAAGACGGGTATATAACGGTGTATCTATATATAGGACGTGACGGTAAAGACGGGTATATAACGGTGTATCTATATATAGGACGTGACGGTAAAGACGGGTATATAACGGTGTATCTATATATAGGACGTCACGGTAAAGACGGGTATATTACGGTGTATCTATATATAGGACGTGACGGTAAAGACGGGTATATAACGGTGTATCTATATATAGGACGTGACGGTAAAGACGGGTATATAACGGTGTATCTATATATAGGACGTGACGGTAAAGACAGGTATATAACGGTGTATCTATATATAGGACGTGACGGTAAAGACGGGTATATAACGGTGTATCTATATATAGGACGTGACGGTAAAGACGGGTATATAACGGTGTATCTATATATAGGACGTGACGGTAAAGACGGGTATATAACGGTGTATCTATATATAGGACGTGACGGTAAAGACGGGTATATATCGGTGTATCTATATATAGGACGTGACGGTAAAGACGGGTATATAACGGTGTATCTATATATAGGACGTGACGGTAAAGACATGTATATAACGGTGTATCTATATATAGGACGTGACGGTAAAGACGGGTATATAACGGTGTATCTATATATAGGACGTGACGGTAAAGACAGGTATATAACGGTGTATCTATATATAGGACGTGACGGTAAAGACAGGTATATAACGGTGTATCTATATATAGGACGTGACGGTAAAGACGGGTATATAACGGTGTAAGTATATATAGGACGTGACGGTAAAGACGGGTATATAACGGTGTATCTATATATAGGACGTGACGGTAAAGACAGGTATATAACGGTGTATCTATATATAGAACGTGACGGTAAAGACCGGTATATAACGGTGTATCTATATATAGGACGTGACGGTAAAGACATGTATATAACGGTGTATCTATAGATAGGACGTGACGGTAAAGACGGGTATATAACGGTGTATCTATATAGGACGTGACGGTAAAGACGGGTATATAACGGTGTATCTTTATATAGGGCGTGACGGTAAAGACGGGTATATAGCGGTGTATCTATATATAGGACGTGACGGTAAAGACGGGTATATAACGGTGTATCTATATATAGGACGTGACGGTAAAGACGGGTATATAACGGTGTATCTATATATAGGACGTGACGGTAAAGACATGTATATAACGGTGTATCTATATATAGGACGTGACGGTAAAGACGGGTATATAACTGTGTATCTATATATAGGACGTGACGGTAAAGACGGGTATATAACTGTGTATCTATATATAGGACGTGACGGTAAAGACGGTTATATAACGGTGTATCTATATATAGGACGTGACGGTAAAGACGGGTATATAACGGTGTATCTATATATAGGACGTGACGGTAAAGACATGTATATAACGGTGTAACTATATATAGGACGTCACGTTAAAGACAGGTATATAACGGCGTATCTATATATAGGACGTGACGGTAAAGACAGGTATATAACGGTGTATCTATATATAGGACGTGACGGTAAAGACCGGTATATAACGGTGTATCTATATATAGGACGTGACGGTAAAGACCGGTATATAACGGTGTATCTATATATAGGACGTGACGGTAAAGACAGGTATATAACGGTGTATCTATATATAGGACGTGACGGTAAAGACGGGTATATAACGGTGTAAGTATATATAGGACGTGACGGTAAAGACGGGTATATAACGGTGTATCTATATATAGGACGTGACGGTAAAGACGGGTATATAACGGTGTATCTATATATAGGACTTGACGGTAAAGACGGGTATATAACGGTGTATCTATATATAGGACGTGACGGTAAAGACGGGTATATAACGATGTATGTATATATAGGACGTGACGGTAAAGACGGGTATATAACGGTGTATCTATATATAGGACGTGACGGTAAAGACGGGTATATAACGGTGTATCTATAGATAGGACGTGACGGTAAAGACGGGTATATAACGGTGTATCTATATATAGGACGTGACGGTAAAGACGGGTATATAACGGTGTATCTTTATATAGGGCGTGACGGTAAAGACGGGTATATAGCGGTGTATCTATATATAGGACGTGACGGTAAAGACGGGTATATAACGGTGTATCTATATATAGGACGTGACGGTAAAGACGGGTATATAACGGTGTATCTATATATAGGACGTGACGGTAAAGACATGTATATAACGGTGTATCTATATATAGGACGTGACGGTAAAGGTATATAACGGTGTATCTATATATAGGACGTGACGGTAAAGACGGGTATATAACTGTGTATCTATATGTAGGACGTGACGGTAAAGACGGTTATATAACGGTGTATCTATATATAGGACGTGACGGTAAAGACGGGTATATAACGGTGTATCTATATATAGGACGTGACGGTAAAGACGGGTATATAACGGTGTATCTATATATAGGACGTGACGGTAAAGACGGGTATATAACTGTGTATCTATATATAGGACGTGACGGTAAAGACGGTTATATAACGGTGTATCTATATATAGGACGTGACGGTAAAGACGGGTATATAACGGTGTATCTATATATAGGACATGACGCTAAAGACAGGTATATAACGGTGTATCTATATATAGGACGTGACGGTAAAGACGGGTATATAACGGTGTATCTATATATAGGACGTGACGGTAAAGACGGGTATATAACTGTGTATCTATATATAGGACGTGACGGTAAAGACGGTTATATAACGGTGTATCTATATATAGGACGTGACGGTAAAGACAGGTATATAACGGTGTATCTATATATAGGACGTGACGGTAAAGACAGGTATATAACGGTGTATCTTTATATAGGACGTGACGGTAAAGACGGGTATATAACGGTGTATCTATATATAGGACATGACGCTAAAGACAGGTATATAACGGTGTATCTTTATATAGGATGTGACGGTAAAGACCGGTATATAACGGTGTATCTATATATAGGATGTGACGGTAAAGACGGGTATATAACGGTGTATCTATATATAGGACGTGACGGTAAAGACGGGTATATAACGGTGTAAGTATATATAGGACGTGACGCTAAAGAAAGGTATATAACGGTGTATCTATATATAGGACGTGACGGTAAAGACGGGTATATAACGATGTATGTATATATAGGACGTGACGGTAAAGACGGGTATATAACGGTGTATCTATATATAGGACGTGACGGTAAAGACGGGTATATAACTGTGTATCTATATATAGGACGTGACGGTAAAGACGGTTATATAACGGTGTATCTATATATAGGACGTGACGGTAAAGACAGGTATATAACGGTGTATCTATATATAGGACGTGACGGTAAAGACAGGTATATAACGGTGTATCTTTATATAGGACGTGACGGTAAAGACGGGTATATAACGGTGTATCTATATATAGGACATGACGCTAAAGACAGGTATATAACGGTGTATCTTTATATAGGATGTGACGGTAAAGACCGGTATATAACGGTGTATCTATATATAGGATGTGACGGTAAAGACGGGTATATAACGGTGTATCTATATATAGGACGTGACGGTAAAGACGGGTATATAACGGTGTAAGTATATATAGGACGTGACGCTAAAGAAAGGTATATAACGGTGTATCTATATATAGGACGTGACGGTAAAGACGGGTATATAACGATGTATGTATATATAGGACGTGACGGTAAAGACGGGTATATAACGGTGTATCTATATATAGGACGTGACGGTAAAGACGGGTATATAACGGTGTATCTATATATAGGACGTGACGGTAAAGACGGGTATATAACGGTGTATCTATATATAGGACGTGACGGTAAAGACAGGTATATAACGGTGTATCTATATATAGGACGTGACGGTAAAGACGGGTATATAACGGTGTATCTATATATAGGACGTGACGGTAAAGACATGTATATAACGGTGTAACTATATATAGGACGTCACGGTAAAGACAGGTATATAACGGCGTATCTATATATAGGACGTGACGGTAAAGACAGGTATATAACGGTGTATCTATATATAGGACGTGACGGTAAAGACAGGTATATAACGGTGTAACTATATATAGGACGTGTTGGTAAAGACGGTTATATAACGGTGTATCTATATATAGGACGTGACGGTAAAGACATGTATACAACGGTGTATCTATATATAGGACGTGACGGTAAAGACAGGTATATAACGGTGTATCTATATATAGGACGTGACGGTAAAGACAGGTATATAACGGTGTAACTATATATAGGACGTGTTGGTAAAGACGGATATATAACGGTGTAAGTATATATAGGACGTGACGGTAAAGACGGGTATATAATGGTGCATCTATATATAGGACGTGACGGTAAAGACAGGTATATAACGGTGTATCTATATATAGGACGTGACGGTAAAGACGGGTATATAACGGTGTATCTATATATAGGACGTGTTGGTAAAGACGGGTATATAACGGTGTATCTATATATAGGACGTGACTCTAAAGACGGGTTCATCACGGTGTATCTATATATAGGACGTGACGGTAAAGACGGGTATATAAAGGTGTATCTATATATAGGACGTGACGGTAAAGACTAGTATATAACGGTGTATCTATATATAGGACGTGACGGTAAAGGTATATAACGGTGTATCTATATATAGGACGTGACGGTAAAGGTATATAACGGTGTATCTATATATAGGACGTGACTCTAAAGACGGGTTCATCACGGTGTATCTATATATAGGACGTGACGGTAAAGACGGGTATATAACGGTGTATATATATATAGGACGTGACGGTAAAGACGGGTATATAACGGTGTATCTATATATAGGACGTGACGGTAAAGACGGGTATATAACGGTGTATCTATATATAGGACGTGACGGTAAAGACGGGTATATAACGGTGTATCTTTATATCGGACGTGACGGTAAAGACGGGTATATAACGGTGTATCTATATATAGGACGTGACAGTAAAGAAAGGTTCATCACGGTGTATCTATATATAGGACGTGACGGTAAAGACGTGTATATAACGGTGTATCTATATATAGGACGTGACGGTAAAGACGGGTATATAACGGTGTATCTATATATAGGACGTGACGGTAAAGACGGGTATATAACGGTGTATCTTTATATAGGACGTGACGGTAAAGACGGGTATATAACGGTGTATCTATATATAGGACGTGACGCTAAAGAAAGGTATATAACGGTGTATCTATATATAGAACGTGACGGTAAAGACCGGTATATAACGGTGTATCTATATATAGGACGTGACGGTAAAGACGGGTATATAACGGTGTATCTATATATAGGACGTGACGGTAAAGACGGGTATATAACTGTGTATCTATATATAGAACGTGACGGTAAAGACATGTATATAACGGTGTATCTATATATAGGACGTGACTGTAAAGACGGGTATATAACGGTGTATCTATATATAGGACGTGACGGTAAAGACAGGTATATAACGGTGTATCTATATATAGGACGTGACTGTAAAGACGGGTATATAACGGTGTATCTATATATAGGACGTGACAGTAAAGACATGTATATAACGGTGTATCTATATATAGGACGTGACTGTAAAGACGGGTATATAACGGTGTATCTATATATAGGACGTGACAGTAAAGACCGGTATATAACGGTGTATCTATATATAGGACGTGACTGTAAAGACGGGTATATAACGGTGTATCTATATATAGGACGTGACAGTAAAGACAGGTATATAACGGTGTATCTATATATAGAACGTGACGGTAAAGACAGGTATATAACGGTGTATCTATATATAGGACGTGACGGTAAAGACGGGTATATAACGGTGTATCTATATATAGGACGTGACGGTAAAGACATGTATATAACGCTTTCTTATTGGTCAAGACTTCTCCGAGAATTTAAAATGCAACGTTTACCTGAGATCACCTGTACTGAGGTGAACATTGCAGTCCTGTTACCTGGACATGAAACCGTATTCATGACCAATCACAAACATTGAGTGCCGATCATCGGGCTAAAACTATATCAAACAAAATTGCACACAATTACTGTCGGGCCTGGTCGGAGCTCCAAAAACACCAATGAAATATAGACGAAGATATTCAGTTATTGTTTGGCGGAAAGTCTAACAGGTAGATGCCATGTTCCTTTCAATCAATCTGAAAAATGTGATGTTACTACAGTAGTCAAATCATTAACGGTTAATAACAAGCTTTAATTTAATGCCAATACAGGTATATCGTTAAACTGTTCTGGTGTTTGTTAATGTTTTATTAGATGTTTAAATCAATAATAGGAATGGAGTCATAGCCTTGAAACTGGCCGTTTAACCCGGATGGGAACACGGGCACCAGAGAATTTGATAAAGTCTGTGTTGATGTATTTTCGGGGGATTTGGGACTAGCTTTCATTCCATGAAATTTAGACTGGCTCCCTGTCTCTAGAATATTAAAATTATGAATAAAATTGACCCTTATGATTTTGGTCACTAGGATATGTCTGATTCTAATTTTCAAACTAGGGGGAGATAATCGAGTATTATAATTTAGTGGAGCAGTTCTAACAAAAAACTTAAAAAGACATAAAATGATACAATACGTCTGAAAATATGCTTTACACTTGGTTAGGTCTAAATAGACAGAAAGTAGATCATATAGAAAAATGCATGGCTAGTATGTTCCAATATAAAGGCTCTTCATCTCGGCTTTCCTGAGTCTCGCATCAAAATAAACCTTATATTGTAACATTCTGCGTATTCTGTTGATCCTATGACAATTTTCTCTAAGTTGACGGCATTCAAAACAAATATATTTACATTCTGTGTTGCATTTGCCTATATATCGTTAGTAAACCAAATTGTATTCATGAGACTGTATACTACAATTTACAGTGATTCGGTCAGAGTAGGAATACAGCCCCAGGTGTTGCTGGTCAAAACAATGGCCGCCAGTTACTTTCGACCTGGAGAGATTTCGAATGCTAGCATTTATAATCCACAACACAAAAATAAAGCAAGTTCACAAGTTATGAGAGTAATATTTTATAATTAAGACAAAATGTAGTCAACACAAAATAACTATAAGCGCCGTTCTTGATCTAGGAATTATCAAATTGTCAAGTCAATGTCGTCACACTCACAGGGGCTCGTTTCCAAATTTTCAGAAATGCAAGACACGACATTAAACATTAACATTAAAAGTCTAGTGTTTATATAAACAAAAATCTGGTGAAAAATTGGGAGTGTATATTGGATTTTAGTTTTGTGGTTATTCACTGATGTCAAAGGCCTACCTTACAAAATCGAGCCCCTGTGAAGTTGAAAATCGTCTGCTAAGATGTTACTGTTTAGACTTCAGTAGTTATCGGTCAATGTGTATGGCGGTTGAAGGATAAAACCAAATATCATGCCTCTGTATTTGTGAACATCCCGCAAAATTGAGACAGTCTCGATTTTCCAAGGATGTTCCCAACCTATTACAATGATAACTAAGTAACTATCCCATGATGCCTTGTTGATCATAATCATGTCATCTATGTCAAGAGGTGGACTCAGTCAGAT
Organism: Pecten maximus; assembly: GCF_902652985.1. NCBI lineage: Eukaryota > Metazoa > Mollusca > Bivalvia > Pectinida > Pectinidae > Pecten > Pecten maximus. The sequence goes on along the minus strand of NC_047023.1, from coordinate 6,705,083 downwards.
TTTTTCGGCATAGCCGTATAATTTTCTTTTGGTCCCGGATATGACGCGACAGGTGGCGTTACTGGTCAAGATGAAGTATGTGATTGGTCAATGTACCGGTAAATGCAAAATGCAGATATGCAATTAAAAACGAAACAAAGATAAGATTGAATGCAAGCTTAATAAGTGGATGTATCTTTTCAAATGACACATTAATAAAACTATATTCCTGATTCAAATGCAGTCTTATTATCGCCAAAAATTATTCAAACTGATATAATTTTGTTATCCGTGCTGAAACGCATAAGTTCGTTGTTTTTTGTTCACCAGAAGTTTTACATTATAACCACCAGCATTAAAACTATGCCGTTTATCTTTTTTAGAAGATATTTCTTGTTCTAATGTGAAACTATATTACGAAAGCCGGTTGGGACCATTTTCGTAGAAGAAAATAAAAAAAAATTCGCGTAATTACGCGAAACTTACGCGTTATTACGCGAAACTAACGCGTTATATCGCGAAACTTTCGCGTAATTACGCGAAACTAACGCGTTATATCGCGAAACTTTCAATATACACGTTAAGCCGGTTATTTTCGCGGGGATGATTATTTCGCGGGCCATTAATGTGGTCGTGAGAATTTGATCCGTTAACTAATAAGACAAGGGTAATTATTATCCACGAAAAAACTGCATGATAGCCTGTCGTTATGCTGTACTTGTCTCATCACTAGCCGACCAGGACGCCTCCAATCATCTGATTTATCCGTTTATTTGTTCCTTCCAGCTATGATCAATACTATATCAGCTATCACGTGTTAAACACTTTGTAACTCGACATCGGGACAAATATTCGGGAAAATTAGATATAAAGTCATAACCAGATCGCGAATTTTTAATTCGTCAAAATTTCACTCTTGTTTTAATAAAAATCGCGAAATTTTTGGTCCACGAAAATTACTGGCTATACGGTTATACTGACTTGATTCCCGTGTAATATCACATATTTCTCAGACATTAATTAGAATATCGATATATTCTTTCACGAAAGAGAAATAGAAGTGATATGCTACAAAACCCATTAAATGTCCATCTATTATTTTCTTCATTTGTACAACGAAAATCACGAGATATACTGTGACGTTACATCCGAGGTTACAAGAGAGTGTATCAAAGATGCTGTAAATGATGAAGTTGCGCAAACAATATTGCAAGCAGAAGATGGAGACTATGAGGGAATCGACATTCTTACTGACGCGCGCCATGGACGGAGAAAAAACGCAGCACAATCGGATATCATTGCTCTGGGATGTATGACACACAAAGTTGTCGGTGCTGTCACAGTAACACGTGATGATGATCCTGTCAGCCAAAGACATGAGCTTATTGAAGCGAAAACTTTATATAAGCATTTTGATGATTGTGGTGTTCATGTGAACATTCATGGACATGACAGGAACGCATCAGTCAACAAATACTTAGATGCAGAACAGCCATCTGTAACGAATGCCAACGACACCTGGCATGCTGCAAAGGGGGTAGCAAAAATCATCAAAAGTGTAACAAGTGGACCAAAGAAAATGCATGGAAAAACATGGCATGGAGAATTATCTGACAAAGCAGCATCCATAAAAAATGATTGTTACTATGTGATGAGACATTGTGAAAAGTCTGTAGAAAAATTACGGATGCTGCTGGACAATGTTGTGCAACATTACAAGGACATTCATGATGGTCGTTTGCCGAGTTCCCGCTGCCACACGGACGAAAATCATAAGCCATCTAAGGTTATCATCAAGGACTCAAAGGCTGCAGAGAAACTCCTTTTGCAGGCAATCCATGGCTTGCAAATTTACAAAAATGCAGCGGACTATATACATTGTATTGACACGCATTATGTTGAATCCTTCAATAATGCAGCACTGGTATACCATGACGAGAGAATTTCATTCGGTAATAAGGAATACCAGAGGCGTACAAATATGGCAGTTCTAGATTGGAACCAAAATGTTGATCGTGACTTCACTTCAATAACTTGGTATGAGGATCCCCGCAAACCGCGGAAAAGATCAGGACATAAAAACTTAACTCCAAAAAGTTATACACACCTGGAAAGACTTTGGAACAGTTTTATTTCATACTTTTATTAAGTTCATATTCCTGACACTTAGAATCGTTTTTGTGTCTTGAATATCAATATTATCAACAGAAGTGATTTAGGATATCTGCTTTATGTACTAATTAAGTAAGTATTACAGTATTGGCACATCCAAGTTTTTGATGCAAATTATAAATACATTGCGATCCAGGTATTCTATATCATCTTATAGACGACTTCCACAATGATCATGTCAGGGGTATCGGGCCGACCATCACTGCGCCATTGAAACGTTCTTTTTAGAACGCCGATGTGGCGCAGCGGTATAGGCTGCGGATATTTCTGGCTAGGCGATTGGGTGCCTGTAGATCGTGAGTTCGAGGCACGGTCAGGGCACGAAGTCAAAAAGTTGTCTTCCTTCGTCATTTGTGTTTCTAAGCTATATCTATTTATTAGCACAATGTATCATATACACTATGTGTTGGTGATCCGAAGATAAACATTTGAATTTCCTGTCGTTGTTGTACCGAGAGAAATATATATGTGGTAATAATATATAGTTAAGTATAAATATAAGTAGTATACAATGTATATGTAATCATTGTCACTAATCAGTTTGAATCGGTAAATTAAATATAATAACCTACAGAACATATCGTGTATTTTGTTCGTAGTAGTAAAGTTTTTTCAATACACCAGCCACTGGTCAGTGTGTGATCTGATCAGTGTGTGTTTACAAACACAGCTGCTGATACTATTTTTATTGCTGTCTGGGAACAGGCCCCTCCCTTTAAATTAGTCACAGACTATGCGGTAGGATCTACCGCTGACTCGCCTTCAAAGTTTATGGGAATCAGTGGCATAATCTTTGACGTAGAGTTCTTATGACGTCACGTTTGACGACAATACAGCACCATTCTAAAAGGGCAGATTAACTCAATAGTATTTTAGGATTTTCTGTTGTTACATGGAAAGTTGTGCTAACACAGCTGTTAATTAATGATAATACAATTAAAAACTGCAACGTATACTGCAGAGGTGCAGCAAAATAACCTCTTATTCTACTCTCGCTTCATCTGCACCGAAAACTAGACGGGTTCCGATTTACGTACCCAACGTAATAATCTCAAGCCAATCAAAATCGCAAAATATCTTTACCTCGTCATTCAATATGAATTACTTCCTGTGCTCCGTGAAGGATTTACATTGCAAAAACTGATGACACCATTCCGGAGTCATTATACTTATCATATAGCAAAACAGTTACAAGACTCTGTTTAGGTTAATACAAGAAACTGTTAACAATTCCTTGTATTAACCTAAACAAAGTCAATAATTGTATAATCTATATAGAACGCTACGGTTGAGTTTTGCAGCTCATATGATAAGAGTTCGAGGTTGTTAAAACAAATTAAAGATAGGATGTTCCGTGAAATTCGATATGTTTTCAAAAGACGTTTATCGGGACAGCATTCCTGTGACTGGCGGTAGAGAATTTATAAATAAGCGCCAAGCTATCGCTACACTGTGTAAAGTATTCCTACAGTTAACTTACAAACTAGAAATGAATTCCTGGTGGGTAAAAACGTCATGAAATATATGTCTAGGTTAAATGACGTTCTGCCTAGTGACAATCAAATTAATGTTCTCGTATTCGACATAAAAACAAAACGTTTGTAATACTTTTATAAATAATCGGTATTATCAATTTCTTCAAAACCGTGTGCTGATGTTTTGAGTATTACTAGTTGACATTTGACTAAATTTTAAAATATTACTAAGAACTGCGTGTCATCTCAACGATATATTTATTTGTAAAATAAATAGGTATGGTATAGGTCTCCCGACCCCACCTAGAAATTATATCCCGACCCCACCTATGAATTATATCCCGACCCCATCTAGAAATTATATCCCGACACCACCTATAAATTATATCCCGAACCCACCTAGAAATTATATCCCACGCTACCTAGATTATATATCCCCACACTACCTAGATTATATATCCCCACACTACCTAGATTTTATATCTCAACACTACCTAGATTTTATATCCCCACACTACCTAGATTTTATATCCCCACACTACCTAGATTTTATATCCCCACACTACCTAGATTATATATCCCCACACTACCTAGATTTTATATCCCCACACTACCTAGATTTTATATCCTCACACTACCTAGATTATATATCCCCACGCTACCTAGATTATATATCCCCACTACCTAGATTATATATCCCACACTACTTAGATTATATATCCCCACACTACCTAGATTATATATCCCCACTCTACCTAGATTTTATATCCCCACACTACCTAGATTTTATATCGTCACACTACCTAGATTTTATATCCCCACTACCTAGATTTTATATCCTAGATTATATATCCCCACTACCTAGATTATATATCCCACACTACCTAGATTTTATATCCCAACACTACCTAGATTATATATCCCACACTACCTAGATTATATATCCCCACACTACCTAGATTTTATATCCCCACACTACCTAGATTATATATCCCCACACTACCTAGATTATATATCCCCACACTACCTAGATTATATATCCCCACACTACCTAGATTATATATCCCCACACTACCTAGATTATATATCCCCACACTACCCAGATTATATATCCCCACACTACCTAGATTTTATATCCCCACACTACCTAGATTATATATCCCCACTACCTAGATTATATATCCCCACTACCTAGATTATATATCCCCACACTACCTAGATTATATATCCCCACACTACCTAGATTTTATATCCCCACACTACCTAGATTTTATATCCCAACACTACCTAGATTTTATATCCCAACACTACCTAGATTATATATCCCCACACTACCTAGATTATATATCCCCACACTACCTAGATTATATATCCCCACACTACCAAGCTTATATATCCCCACTACCTAGATTATATATCCCCACACTACCTAGATTATATATCCTCACAGTACCTAGATTTTATATCCCCACGCTACCTAGATTTTATATCCCAACACTACCTAGATTATATATCCCCACTACCTAGATTTTATATCCCCACTACCTAGATTATATATCCCCACACTACCTAGATTATATATCCCCACACTACCTAGATTATATATCCCCACACTACCTAGATTTTATATCCCAACACTACCTAGATTTTATATCCCAACACTACCTAGATTATATATCCCCACACTACCTAGATTATATATCCCCACACTACCTAGATTATATATCCCCACACTACCTAGATTATATATCCCCACTACCTAGATTATATATCCCCACACTACCTAGATTTTATATCCCCACTACCTAGATTTTATATCCCCACTACCTAGATTTTATATCCCCACACTACCTAGATTATATATCCCCACACTACCTAGATTATATATCCCCACTCTACCTAGATTATATATCCCCACAGTACCTAGATTTTATATCCCCACGCTACCTAGATTTTATATCCCAACACTACCTAGATTATATATCCCCACTACCTAGATTTTATATCCCCACACTATCTAGATTTTATATCCCCACACTACCTAGATTATATATCCCCACACTACCTAGATTATATATCCCCACACTACCCAGATTATATATCCCCACACTACCTAGATTATATATCCCCACACTGCCTAGATTTTATATCCCCACACTACCCAGATTATATATCCCCACACTACCTAGATTTTATATCCCCACGCTACCTAGATTATATATCCCCACTACCTAGATTTTGTATCCCCACACTACCTAGATTATATATCCCCACTACCTAGATTTTATATCCCAACACTACCTAGATTATATATCCCCACTACCTAGATTTTATATCCCACGCTACCTAGATTATATATCCCCACACTACCTAGATTATATATCCCCACACTACCCAGATTTTATATCCCACACTACCTAGATTATATATCCCCACACTACCTAGATTTGATATCCCCACACTACCTAGATTATATATCCCCACACTACCTAGATTTTATATCCCACGCTACCTAGATTATATATCCCCACACTACCTAGATTATATATCCCTACACTACCTAGATTTTATATCCCACACTACCTAGATTATATATCCCCACACTACCTAGATTATATATCCCCACACTACCTAGATTATATATCCCCACACTACCTAGATTTTATATCCTCACACTACCTAGATTATATATCCCAACACTACCTAGATTATATATCCCCACACTACCTAGATTTTATATCCCCACTACCTAGATTATATATCCTCACACTACCTAGATTATATATCCCCACGCTACCTAGATTATATATCCCCACACTACCTAGATTATATATCCCCACACTACCTAGATTTTATATCCCACACTACCTAGATTATATATCCCCACACTACCTAGATTTTAGATCCCAACACTACCTAGATAATATATCCCCACACTACCTAGATAATATATCCCCACACTACCTAGATTATATATCCCCACACTACCTAGATTATATATCCCCACTACCTAGATTATATATCCCCACACTACCTAGATTATATATCCCCACACTACCTAGATTTTATATCCCCACACTACCTAGATTATATATCCCCACACTACCTAGATTATATATCCCCACACTTCCTAGATTATATATCGTCACACTACCTAGATTATATATCCCCACACTACCTAGATTGTATATCCCAACACTACCTAGATTTTATATCCCACGCTACCTAGATTATATATCCCCACACTACCTAGATTATATATCCCCACACTACCTAGATTATATATCCACACTACCTAGATTATATATCCCCACACTACCTAGATTTTATATCCCCACTACCTAGATTTTATATCCCCACTACCTAGATTTTATATCCCCACACTACCTAGATTTTATATCCCCACACTACCTAGATTTTATATCCCCACACTGCCTAGATTTTATATCCCCACACTTCCTAAATTATATATCCCCACACTACCTAGATTTTATATCCCCACACTACCTAGATTTTATATCCCCACACTACCTAGATTTTATATCCCCACACTTCCTAGATTATATATCCCAACACTACCTAGATTTTATATCCCCACACTACCTAGATTTTATATCCCCACACTACCTAGATTATATATCCCCACACTTCCTAGATTATATATCGTCACACTACCTAGATTATATATCCCCACACTACCTAGATTATATATCCCCACACTACCTAGATTTTATATCCCCACACTGCCTAAATTTTATATCCTCACACTACCTAGATTATATATCCCCACACTACCTAGATTTTATATCCCCACTACCTAGATTGTATATCCCCACTACCTAGATTATATATCCCCACACTACCTAGATTTTATATCCCCACACTACCTAGATTTTATATCCCCACACTACCTAGATTATATATCCCCACACTACCTAGATTATATATCCCCACACTACCTAGATTATATATCCCCACACTACCTAGATTATATATCCTCACACTACCTAGATTTTATATCCCCACACTACCTAGATTTTATATCCCACACTACCTAGATTATATATCCCCACACTACCTAGATTATATATCCCAACACTACCTAGATTATATATCCCCACACTACCTAGATTATATATCCCCACACTACCCAGATTATATATCCCCACACTACCTAGATTTTATATCCCCACACTACCTAGATTTTATATCCCCACTACCTAGATTATATATCCCCACTACCTAGATTATATATCCCCACACTACCTAGATTATATATCCCCACACTACCCAGATTTTATATCCCCACTACCTAGATTGTATATCCCCACTACCTAGATTATATACCCCCACACTACCTAGATTTTATATCCCCACTACCTACATTATATATCCCCACTACCTAGATTATATATCCCCACACTACCTAGATTATATATCCCCACACTACCTAGATTTTATATCCCCACTACCTAGATTATATATCCCCACACTACCTAGATTATATATCTCCACACTAGCCAGATTTTATATCCCCACTACCTAGATTGTATATCCCCACTACCTAGATTATATATCCCCACACTACCTAGATTTTATATCCCCACTACCTACATTATATATCCCCACTACCTAGATTATATATCCCCACACTACCTAGATTATATATCCCCACACTACCTAGATTTTATATCCCCACACTACCTAGATTATATATCCCCACACTACCTAGATTATATATCCCCACACTACCTAGATTTTATATCCCCACTACCTAGATTATATATCCCCACTACCTAGATTATATATCCCCACACTACCTAGATTATATATCCCCACACTACCTAGATTTTATATCTCCACACTACCTAGATTTTATATCCCCACACTACCTAGATTGTATATCCCCACTACCTAGATTATATATCCCCACACTACCTAGATTTTATATCCCCACACTACCTAGATTATATATCCCCACACTACCTAGATTATATATCCCCACACTACCTAGATTTTATATCCTCACACTACCTAGATTATATATCCCAACACTACCTAGATTATATATCCCCACACTACCTAGATTTTATATCCCCACTACCTAGATTATATATCCCCACACTACCTAGATTATATATCCCCACACTACCTAGATTATATATCCCCACACTATCTAGGTTTTATATCCCCACACTTCCTAGATCTATGGTATATAAAAACTGTAATACATTTTAATACTGGCTATATGAGCAATTGATGCAACAAAATCGTGTCAATGTTTACAGCGGATATGCCTGCTTCACAGGAAATCATAAAAAATCTTCAAGTTTGCAACATCATCAGCTGAAAGTTATGTCATATCTTGGTTAAGTGTTGGCAAAACAGTTTGATTAAGTGCTAGACACATGAGGAAGGTATCGGTGAGAAAATTCAAAAATCCACGTTTTTGATTGATGATAAAAAAAAATTATAAAAATGTTTACTACATTTGGATGACATGGACATACATGGCACAAGAAAAATAACTTGATTGTAATTATCAACGACAATACTTCAGACCTGACTATTGTAAAATTTAAATGACCTTAAGAGTACAAATTTTAACAAACATTTAAAATTCTAAAATGGTTACGACCTTGACTAAATTATTCACAAATTATGCCCACCATACTGTACAGAATATGGATGTGTTATCATCGATTATATATTCAGACCTGCGTGGTTTTTATTATCAAAACAGAGCACATGGTATGGGCAAAATTTTTAAAACACTTCGAGAATCTATTCTTTAATACAATATTTAACAATACTTGTGATTTAATTTTAATCAGAATATACAGGAACAGAAGTTAACCACCAAAAGAATTATTTTTCATGTGATCCTAAAAATACATTTTTTTTTTTATGGCTAACCTTTTTTCAGTCATTTCCTATTAAAGAAAAATATAAAATATTAAACCGAATTATTTTTATGACATCGGGACATCTGCCAGGTGCAAATGCATGTATGGGCGATACCAAGGGTCACTTGATTCACAGACAATGGTGCCCAGCCAAGAAGTGTTTGTGATTTGTGAGAACACGACTGGTGTTGTAGCATGTTTCGTGTAGGAACTCTTGATAAGTTGTAACACTTTGTTTTTATCCCAGTAAATCCCACTTCTTGCAACTGTTTCAAGATTAAAATATTTTAGATTATACTTGTAAGTTCTGGGGAGGTTACAATGTTTAGGAAAGTGTTGTTTTACAGCGAGGAAGTTAATATCTGCTTACGTCACATACCTGTAAAACATTCCACGTGGAAAGCCTTTTCACCTGTTATGTTTTACGTATCCTCTCGTAAGCTTTCCCTTGTGGTAAGCTTTCTCACCTGCTTTGTATAACATATGTTCTCGTGAGCTCTTTCTTGTGGTAAGCTTTATCAATTGTTCTGTATTACGTGTCCTCTCTTGAGCTCTCTCCTCTGATAAGCTTTCTCATCCTGTGGTAAACTATCACCTGTTCTGTATAACATATTTTCTCGTGAGCTCCCTCCTGTGGTATAAGCTTTTTCACTTGTTCTGCATTACGTATCCTCTCATGACCTAATATCTGTGGTAAGCTATCTCGTCCTGTGGTGAGCTTTCTCGTCCTGTGGTGAGCTTTCTCGTCCTGTGATGAACTTTCTCGTCCTGTGGTGAGCTTTCTCGTCCTGTGGTGAGCTATCTCGTCCTGTGGTGAGCTTCCTCGCCTGTTCTGCATTACATATCCTCTCGTGAACACTCTCCTGTTATAAGCTTTCTCATGCTGTAGTAAGCTTTTTCACTTGTTCTGTATTACGTATCCTCTCATGAGCTCTCTCCTATTGTAAGCTTTCTCATCTGTTCTGTATGGCATATCCGCTCGTGAGCTTTCCCCTGTGATAAGCTTTCTCATCCTGTAGTAAGCTTTTTCACTTGTTCTGTATTATGTATCCTCTCGTGAGCTCTCCCCGTGTTAAGCTTTCTCGTCCTGTAGTAAGCTTTCTCACTTGTTCTGTATTACGTATCCTCTCGTGAGCTCTCTCCTGTGTATAAAATGTTATCATCTGTTCTCTATGCCCTCTCCTATATGTACTTCAGTATATAACGTTTCCTGTGCTGTACCCAACGCTCTGCCAACTCTCGCGTTCTGATTCTATCTATTCACAAAACAATAATGCAAACTTGAGATAAAGTTGAGGGGATCCACGCCACAACATCAATCAGGCTTCCGTTACAGTGCACCGCTCAGGCTATAATTCTCGATTTTCAATTTGGAATGTGAGATATATATATGTGATTTTGGCGGGAGATGCTGTATAGTATGATACCTATACTATTGACATTCGCGGGTCTGTGTATGGTTGTAAGAGTTCACCATCCGATCTTATTTACTTTTCTCAGAACAAACGTTTTATGGATTAACCATCCTTGACCGGACGTGTTCATCTATCTATACAACCCTAACAGACACATCCATATGACTGCAGTCAATGTTTGGTACAAGGCTTATTATACGGGGTCCCAGCAGTAAAACAACGATGACGTGACGTCACGATGTTTTCAATATGGCGGCCTTCATAACGGTCGGTGTGGTGATAATCTCCTATATCCTATCCTGACGAATACTATTTAAAAGTTGGTCGGTATGAAAAATTTGGATATTTCATCCGAAGAGCTCAAAAATTGTCATTACACCATCGGCGTACAATGAGAGGATTTTATAAATTTTACTCGGAAATCGCAAGCACTACACAAAAGGATGGCGTCATCAATGTTGTCACATTTCATACATCGATATTACGAATACTGGAATCTTCTGAGAGAAAGAACCTTTAAAAGTAAAAAATCATTTCTGTGTGTAATACGTAAAAATCTCAACCCCTCAGGGAAGAATGTTTGCAGTTAAACATTAAGCAAAGTATAATAATTAAAACCTCACTTACCTCAGTTGACATTTACCTCGTGTTGACACATATCTCGGGTTGACACATATCTCGGGTTGACACATATCTCGGGTTGACACTTACCTCAGTTGACATTTACCTCAGTTGACTTTACCTCGGGTTGACACTTATCTCAGGTTGACACATATCTCGGGTTGACACATATCTTGGGTTGACATTAACCTCAGTTGACACTTACCTCAGTTGACATTTACCTCAGTTGACATTTATCTCGGTTGGCACTTATCTCGGTTGACACATATCTCGGGTTGACGCATATCTCGGGTTGACACTTATCTCAGGTTGACACTTACCTCGGGTTGACACATATCTCGGTTGACACTTATCTCGGTTGACACTAACCTCGGGTTGACACTTATCTCGGGTTGACACTTATCTCGGTTGACACTTATCTCGGTTGACACTTATCTCGGTTGACACTAACCTCGGGTTGACACTTACCTCGGGTTGACACTTATCTCAGGTTGACACTTACCTTGGGTTGACACTTATCTCGGTTGACACTTACCTCGGGTTGACACTTATCTCGGTTGACACTTATATCGGGTTGACACTTATCTCGTGTTGACACTTACCTCGGGTTGACACATATCTCGGTTTGACACTGATCTCGGTTGACACTTACCTCGGGTTGACACTTACCTCGGGTTGACACTTACCTTGGGTTGAAACTTACATCGGGTTGACACTTATCTCGGTTGACACTTATCTCGGTTGACACTTATCTCGGTTGACACTAACCTCGGGTTGACACTTATCTCGGTTGACACTAACCTCGGGTTGACACTTATCTCGGGTTGACACTTACCTCGGGTTGACACTTATCTCGGGTTGACACTTACCTCGGGTTGATACTTACCTCGGGTTGACACTTATCTCGGGTTGACACTTACCTCGGGTTGACACTTATCTCGGGTTGACACTTACCTCGGGTTGACACTTATCTCGGGTTGACACTTATCTCGGGTTGACACTTACCTCGGGTTGACACTTATATCGGGTTGACACTTATATCGGGTTGACACTTACCTCGGGTTGACACTTATCTCGGGTTGACACTTACCTCGGGTTGACACTTATCTCGGGTTGACACTTACCTCGGGTTGACACTTATATCGGGTTGACACTTATCTCGGGTTGACACTTACCTCGGGTTGACACTTACCTCGGGTTGACACTTATCTCGTGTTGACACTTACCTCGGGTTGACACTTATCTCGTGTTGATACTTACCTCGGGTTGACACTTACCTCGGGTTGACACTTACCTCGGGTTGACACTTATCTCGGGTTGACACTTACCTCGGGTTGACACTTATATCGGGTTGACACTTATCTCGGGTTGACACTTATCTCGTGTTGATACTTACCTCGGGTTGACACTTACCTCGGGTTGACACTTATATCGGGTTGACACTTATCTCGGGTTGACACTTATCTCGTGTTGACACTTACCTCGGGTTGACACTTATCTCGGGTTGACACTTATCTCGTGTTGACACTTACCTCGGGTTGACACTTATCTCGTGTTGACACTTACCTCGGGTTGACACTTATCTCGGGTTGACACTTATCTCGTGTTGACACTTACCTCGGGTTGACACTTATCTTCCCAAGTTACATGGTTATTACAGTTATCTAACCACGGACTGCTACATGTATACCCCTATTTTGTAGTCTAAAGGACAAACAGGCAGGTGCCGTATCAAGTTACTGGCCTAGGTTAATGAGTCCATTCCATGTACTCATAAGCGAAAGTCTTCGAATTAGTCCTCCGTTACACAGACGACGTGGATAGTGGCGATATGACGTCATTTATTAATGACGTAATGTGTCATCACTGTGTGACGTTTTTGACATGTGTTTTACATAGAAGAACGGATATTTAAATTGGGGAGAGGGGTATCGTGTTGCTTGTAATGAGTAACATAGGAGGGTTGTTAAGTTGATCATTTATGGGGGGGGGGGGGGGGGGGGGAGGGAGATAATAGTAAACAAAACGCTGTAAACAACAATATCACAGCGTGAGGTTTACAAACTTTATATTAACCGATATTTTAACACATCTGACAGTTAACACAAAAGGGGAGGGGGGTCCCCTGGGGGGGAGATCTACCAACGAGATTTCCGAGATATCGTAACACCTGCCACATTAGCTGTCGACACCTCAGAACTTGGTGGAACAAGACTTGTATTACAAAGGGAGTATACATATCTCCGACAGACTTCATTTGTGTCGGAGAGGGTCGGGGAAATGTTCGTTTCCTGAAGGAGAGATCTGGCCAGAGTCGTATTAAACCCGAGAGGGTCCTCTATCTGTCAGCACTATCAAGGTTATCCTGCCTAATTGCGTACAATAAATGTATCTTCGGACGCTGGACCCATGTTACTGGTGGATCATACAATCCTTATCAGGAGACCACCCATTACCCTCCTCCTCCTCCTCCTCCTCCTCCTCTTTTTCTCCCCCCCCCCTCCTCCTCCTCCTCCTCCTCCTCCCTCCTCCTCTTCAGATCAAATTTGTTATTAATGAGATGAAACGAAGTGTTAGATGCTGACCAGGGCGTGCTGAGCAGGGGAGTAGACATGTTTTCGCGCCTTTTCAGTCTCGTGTGTTTTCCCGCCATTGCCACTATCACAAGAACATAAATAAGGTTACACTCACTGCCTGGCTGCTGTCAAAATAAACATCATTAATCCCGGCAAACGTTGTTAGCCTCTCATTATCTAGCCGGCTTGACCGCCAGACTGCCCAGCAGCTGGGAGTGACCAAAGGCCTGGGTAGCCGGCAGCTGCAGACGAAATTGTTTTTCAGGCGTAATGGTAGAAATGGGTATGAGACGGTTAAGTCAGAATGACCTCACCTAATTGGTCGTGCCAAGGACACGTGTTATATAACACGTGGAAAACCAGAATCATTCAATCTGTTTCACCAAAATTATGGACAAACTACCTTTCGTCAATGTTCCCGGTTGAAACTGGAGGTTATGCGTTCGACATCTACACATATGAATGGCCTATTTACGTTTGCCTGTCCTCCCGCGGGTTTGAGAGACAGGGTGTGGGTGGAGGAGGTTAAGAGTCCCTGTGTGCAGCAGACTGTTGACCAGTCGTGATAAACAGTCTCGTACAGTTCAGTGGAAACAACACTCTGCCCACACTTCCGCTAATCAACGTTATCGATATCCAACAAGTGCTAACATCCGTGATAAAATGTGAAGAGAATTCGCCTTCAGACAAGGCTCTTCCGGAGAGGGCTGGGGGCTTTGTCGGAGAGAGTTGAGGGCTTTGTCGGAGAGGGCTGGGGGCTTTGTCGGAGAGGGTTGATGGCTCTTCCGGAGAGGGTTGCGGGCTCTTCCGTAGAGGGCTGGGGGCTTTGTCGGAGAGAGTTGAGGGCTTTTTCGGAGAGGGTCGAGGGCTTTGTCGGAGAAGGCCGGGGGCTTTGTCGGAGAGGGTTGATGGCTCTTCCGGAGAGGGCTGGGGGCTTTGTCGGAGAGAGTTGAGGGCTCTTCCGGAGAGGGCTGGGGGCTTTGTCGGAGAGGACTGGGGGCTTTGTCGGAGAGGGTTGAGGGCTTTGTCGGAGAGGGTTAAGGGCTCTGTCGGAGAGGGCTGGGGGCTCTTGGGGAGAAGGCTGGGGGCTTTGTCGGAGAGGACTGGGGGCTCTGTCGGAGAGGGTTAAGGGCTCTGTCGGAGAGGGCTGGGGTCTTTGTCGGAGAAGGCTGGGGTCTTTGTCGGTGAGGGCTAGGGACTTTGTCGGAGAGGGCTGGTAGCAGGGAGATTGGAACCTTTGTTGAAGAGGACTATGAATGCCATCAATCGAACAAATATGAATTAAATGTGTGATAGATAACGTCATGGAATAGCATAAGATGTGATATGTTAAATCTGAGACTGATTTTTGGACGGTTAATACCAAATCCGACATATTTAATTGTAGCCTTCATATCAGAATTTAACATACAATGCAAACTAAGAACCACAATTCAGCTTTCCAAAACCCCGACACGACAACAACCTTTAGATTTTGATGATATTTACGATTCCAGCCTTGTTTAAATTGGAATGGGGACTTAAAAGATTATTTTTATTACGATTAATAGAAGTGTAACTATCCTTAACTCGTAGTTCCGTAACCCGATGTTCCATATTTACTTCAGATACTGATCGCCTATAAAACAATAAGGAGTATTATCATTTTTTTTTCTAACGAGGGCAATTTATTTTGTTAAATATTTATCGTCCACGTGGCCTCCTAAAACTACGAAATTACATGTACATAATAACATTCATATTAGTAATATCATTTCTATTACATAATAACATTATTGTTACATAATAATATTACTGTTGCATATTAATATTAATATTACATGATAACAATTGTATAACATGATAACAATATTATTACATTATCATAATATTATTACATTATCATATTACTATTACATTATTATAATACTATTACATGATAACCTGACTATTAATAATAATAATATTCCATAACGTAATAATAACAACATATCATTAGTATTATTTTGTTGTAATTTCATCTCGCCAATTAAATAACCATCGTGACCCCTTAGATTATTTACAAATCAGTGGAATTTGTGGAGTTTGTGAATTATATAGATAGTACAAAATCGAGTGAAGTTTATATCTGTTTAGTCCAGAAAATAAATAATGAAACGGACAAACAAAAATTGCTTTCATTTAACTTTCTTGAAATATTCGAGCCCACTATTGCCTCCGCTTAAAGAACACACCGAGTTTCTCCTCATATTAAGTCGGCCTGTCCGACACTAACAGGCATATAAGACGCGCGCGCGCGTGTTTTAAGGCGCGGGCGTAGGTCCCGAGGGTCAACCGAGACAAGTTCAACACCCGCTAGTGTAGGACCACTTTTCCACGTAAAAACAACCACTTAAAGTTTGAAGAGAAATCAATACTCTTCTCTATTCTCTCAAATAGCGCCACTTTAAAGGCATATGTTTCAAACAAAACAGATGCGCGTGTGTTATGTTCATGTTTTTATTACTGGAAACGCAAAGAAACGCAATACACATTTGTACAAGTTTCAGCTCAGATTTAAAAGATAGCATTTGGTTTTCTACATTGAATCACCTATTTGTACATAAGTATGCATGTCCTTACATAACATGATTTCCACAATAGCTTGACTAGGACGGGCAATAAATGACTATTTGTATTTGTGAGTGTTATATTTCACTATCTGTGAGTTTAACGATTCGTGACACTTTCACGATCTGTGACTATTCAATGATTTGTGAACATTTCATCTTTCTACATGCGAAAAATAAACAACGTTTATGCTATAACATATGTTTTCTAACCATAAACTTTGAAAAACGAAAACGACTTAAATTTGGAATCTGTGTTTTCTCTCAACTTTAATTACTTACCTTACTAACGTCTAACTTGGCAATGCAATACTTTGGTCTTTGGGCTGACCGTCCGCACAGGGGGAAACAGTTACGTATAGTCTCCAGACCGAGACAAATCGTATTGGTAGTAAGGCCTACTTCTTGACGTTCAACTTAGACGTTGGCGGTACGGACTGGTTGGTGTGACATTCCAGTGTGATGGCGCTATAAAAAATCGTTGGTTTCTAATGATCATGACTGTTTTGAGGCAGCATATCACTAAACCGAACTCGTCGTTTGGCTTAAAACGTCTGCTCAGACAAGTCAACCACAATTTGTTAATACCCGGATGAGAGGGAACTATCGCCTAATAGTACCCGGATGAGAGAGAACTAACGCCTAATAGTACCCGGATGAGAGAGAACTAACGCCTAATAGTACCCGGATGAGAGGAAACTATCGCCTAATAGTACCCGGATGAGAGAGAACTAACGCCTAATAGTACCCGGATGAGAGAGAACTAACGCCTAATAGTACCCGGATGAGAGAGAACTATCACCGAATAGTACCCGGATGAGAGAGAACTATCACCTAATAGTTACCGGATGAGAGGGAACAATCGCCTAATAGTACCCGGATGAGAGGAAACTATCGCTTCATAGTACCCGGATGAGCGCACACTATCTCCTAGTAGTACCAATGTGCGTAACCAATGAAAAGCCCGTATTCTGTCATGTGATGTACTTGCCGTCCGAACTTGTTTGCGTCCCCTAACTCTAACTTCCTGTATTGGTATAATGCATGTCTTTTCCCAATAACATCAGGTACGTCCACAATCTTTCATTGTCAGCGATATTATCCGAGATCAATGGAAATGTCAAACCTGTTCCGAAGTAAGACTGTAGGTTTTCCCTTGATATCAAATTAACCCACCTGTCAATCATCTATATAAAATGTGCACGCGATATTTGATTACTGTTGTTAAAATCAATATTTCATGTTTCCGAACTCTCCTGTAGTATATCATGATGTCTATTCCCATATAACAAAGTTAACGGCAGTGAGTGTTATGCATTTAACTGAAATATGCAAATTAGTTCTTAGAGATAAGCAAACCAGTTAAAAACAGATGATATAATGATACCAACGCCCAAAAGAAATGTCCGCGTCAGATTGTCCTCAAAGTTATATTAACGGATAATATAAACGTGTCCTATTTATAGTCATCCGAGTTATAATAACCGATAATATAAACGTGTCTATTTATAGTCCTCCGAGTTATAATAGCCGATAATATAAACATGTCTATTTATAGTCCTCCGAGTTATAATAACCGATAATATAAACATGTATATTTATAGTCCTCCGAGTTATAATAACCGATAATGTAAACATGTCTATTTATAGTAATCTGTGTTATAATAACCGATAATATAAACATGTTTATTTATAGTCCTCCGAGTTATAATAACCGATAATATAAATATGTCTATTTATAGTAATCTGTGTTATAATAACCGATAATATAAACATGTCTATTTATAGTCCTCCGAGTTATAATAACCGATAATGTAAACATGTTTATTTATAGTCCTCCGAGTTATAATAACCGATAATATAAACATGTCTATTTATAGTCCTCCGAGTTATAATAACCGATAATATAAACATGTTTATTTATAGTCCTCCGAGTTATAATAACCGATAATATAAACATGTCTAGTTATAGTCACCCTAGTTATAATAACCGATAATATAAACGTGTCCTATATACTTTCTGAATCATACCTTATAGTGACACGACATGAGAATTACACGTCAATATACCCACGCATCTCATTAAGACTGAAACTGTTATTTCAAGAACGACAGATTATCTTGTTTGAGATATTTGTTCCATAAACTCATTCTCGTGCAATATAGATGACTGTTAAACACTGCTGTGCGGCAATTTCTCACAGACAATGATTCAGAGGCTAGAGATGACAACATCGATGATTCACTTATTGATCAGGAATTGAAATCCTACAAATTGTCCGCGTCAGAGTAAGATCACAAGATAAGTTATATTTAGTAAAACCATTCCGGTGACAGACCAAAGTGACGGAGGGCCTCGTTTGTATGTATATACAAAATAACGGGCGGCCAGGGAGGGGGTTACTCTGCCGCTAACCGTATTCTCGAGCACAGGTCATTAAAAGCATGGGAATCGTTTAGAGTAAAAATAAAGCGATTCCTAGTTAAATTTCTGATCAATTGATTGATGGTATCTGGAGTTGTGGATAGGATTACACCATACGAACTATCGCCTCTAGGGGGAACGTCTGATCCAGCAACTCATACCGACTACAACGAGAGAAGGCCTGTCGCTACGTCCTTGGGAGAGCGGCGTTGGGACGAAGGTGGGGTAGAGGAGGAATTATGACAGCCACGGGGTTATTGTCTCCACGCCCTTATAATGAGGGCGGGATTAGGATGAAGGTGGGTAGGGGAGAGATTGCTTATAATGAGGGCGGGATTGGGATGAAGGTGGAGTAAGGAGGATATTGCTTAAAATGAGGGCGGGATTGGGATGAAGGTGGAGTAGGGGAGAGATTGCTTAAAATGAGGGCGGGATTGGGATGAAGGTGGAGTAAGGGAAGGAGGGAGGAATGAAAACCTGACAGCCGCGGAGTTATTGTCTCCACGCCCTTATAATGGGGGCGGGATTGGGATGAAGGTGGGGAAAGAAAAGAAAGAGGGAGAAATGGAACTCCGATAACCGAGGGGCTAGTTGCTGCGTCCCTATAATCAAACCGGGTTTGGAAATAACGTGGGGAAGAGAAAGAAAGAGGGAAGGATAACATGTGTAATCTCGTGTTGTTCTTCCTACTGAGGAAAAGTCTTTCATTGTTTGTTCGATTAACTTTTGAGTCATTTGTATAATTGATTGATGACCATTTGATATCTACACTTACGTATATTTGTATATATACTAACATTAGGCATGGCGTCACGAGACTTTCGGCGTAGTTAGGAGCCACTACCTCTGTGGGTATTCTGTGACAATATCACACTTTTTATAGGAAATCATAATTAGAGGGCTAGACAGGAAAGAAAGGTGGGGGAGAGTGGGGATTATTAGAATTTATCACCTCTATATATTGTAGGCATGGCGGTTTCCAAAAGAGTGTGCGTTAGTTATAGAATCTCAATCGATTTACATAGGTTCCCTGTGAAACAGAAGTCGCAAGGTTTTCCCAGTGATAAAATGTTAACTGACTCAAAATATTAATAAGACTTGGGATTTAATTAGTTACGAAGTAAGATGTTTACTTATTCAAATATTAATAACACTTGGGATTTAATTAGTTACGAAATAAGATGTTTACTGATTCAAAACATTAATAAGACTTTGGATTTAATTGATTACGAAATATGTCAAATTTACCGATTATAAAGGAAACCAAGTTTACCGAGTTAAATGACACACAGTTTTCAGTGAGTTGTTTAGTTACACTAGTTACACTAGTTACACCAGTGAGTTATTTAGTTACACTAGTTACACTAGTTACACATGATGTGTTTTGAATTTTCCTGATAAACATTTGAAATTGAGACTCTAATTGATTTAATTGATTTGTAATTGATTTAATTGATTTTTATTTGATTTATTTGATTTCTAATTGATTTAATTGATTTTAATTGATTTATTTGATTTTTAATTGATTTATTTAAAATGCATCATTTATGTCTATTTTATCAGTTGTTTACTATCTTAAATGTAATTTTTTTTAAATGTTCCATGTTATAAATTCATAATTTACTCGTGTTTGTAGTTCGGCGGGTATCTAAAGTGAACAGTGTCCAATGAAAAGTCTTGTATACAAGTCATATGGTAAGGTAGGAATGGAACGAAATCTCAAACGACGGCAATATGTATGAGGTTCAGAACGAGGCTGGTATCTAAGGGAGAAAGATGGGGAATATTATACAGCAAGTGTAAGTATGTTTAATCATGGGACAAAAGAGAACATGGACGGAAAGCGTTGGTTGTTTGTACATATCACGAGAAAATTAAACAAAATAATGCGTTAGAATATTGTCGAATGATGTGAAGTCTGAGGTAAAATTGCCAGAGTAGGGAGTGTTAGTACCTCTACACCCAGGTATATGTATATTCCGGGCGACATGCATGACACACATGAATATTAATTTGTATTAGACAGAATCTAAGGAACACAAAGAACAGCTCAGACAATTCCTATTCATGTTGGCGTGATTCACACCATACCTCGTTAAGTGGTCCGACTATCCCATTTCGGTACCAGTCTCGTGTTTTGTGAGATACATCATCACTTGTTAGGTCAGTAAGAACCGATACGGTCTGGTCAATACACAATGTATGCTGGACAATACCACTGGTTACTGGACAATACTACTGTCGACTGGACAATACCACTGTCGACTGGACAATACTACTGGTTACTGGACAATACCACTGGTTACTGGACAGTAACACTGTCTATTGGACAATACCACTGGTTACTGGACAATACCACTGCCTACTGGACAATACCAGTGTCTACTGGACAATACTACTGTCGACTGGACAATACCACTGTCGACTGGACAATACCACTGTCGACTGGACAATACTACTGGTTACTAGACAATACCACTGGTTACTGGACAGTACCATTGTCTATTGGACAATACCACTGGTTACTGGACAATACCACTGGTTACTGGACAATACCACTGTCTATTGGACAATACCACTGCCGACTGGACAATACTACTGGTTACTAGACAATACCACTGGTTACTGGACAATACCACTGTCTATTGGACAATACCACTGCCTACTGGACAATACCACTGGTTACTGGACAATACCACTGTCTATTGGACAATACCACTGTCTATTGGACAATACTACTGTCTACTGGACAATACCACTGTATACTGGACAATAGCACTGTATACTGACAATACCACTGTATACTTGACAATATCACTGTTTTCTGGACAATACCACTGACTTTTGGACTATACTACTGGAAAAAAAACTATCGGACAATACCGCTTCTTTAAGGGCACAACTTTCACCGCTTGGGTATTTCGGATGGAAATTTTCAGGCTTGACCGACAGGCCAAAAGATACCTTATACATTGAAACTCACAAATGAAGCACTTTCTCTGTTTGGCGCAAAACTTCACACTCCAGTCAATAAAAACTTCATTAGATGACTTCACTGACAAGGTATGATTTAAGGGGTCTAGACATGACAAGGGAAATAGTGAAGTCAACCACTTCGTGATGAGCAACAGAAAGAAATTTCCAGGGTTGGCTGTAATGTTTTAATGAATTTCATATAAAAAAAACCATCGTTCAGAAAAACAACCGTACAGATAAAACAAACGCACAGGAAAAACAACCGTACAGAAAAAACAACCATACAGAAAAAAAAACAACCGTACAAAAAAACAACCGTACAGAAAAAAACAAATGTGAAAAAAAACAACTGTACAGAAAAAAACAACCATACAGAAAAACAACCGTACAGAAAAAAACAACCGTACAAAAAAACAACCGTACAGAAAAAAACAACCATACAGAAAAAAACAAAAAAAACGTACAGAAAAAAACAACCGTACAGAAAAAAAACCGTACAAAACAACCGTACAGAAAAAAACAACCGTACAGAAAAAAACAACCGTACAGAAAAAACAACCGTACAGAAAAAAACAACCGTACAGAAAAAACAACCGTACAGAAAGAAACAACCGTACAGAAAAAAAACAACCGTACAGAAAAAAACAACCGCACAGACAAAAAAAACAACCGTACAGAAAAAAAACCGTACAGAAAAAACAATCGTACAGAAAAAAAAACAATCGTACAGAAAAAACAACCGTACAGAAAAAAACAACCGTACAGAATAAAACAACCGTACAGAAAAAAAAGCGTACAGAAAAAAAAGCGTACAGAAAAAACAACCGTACAGAAAAAAACAACCGTACAGAAAAAAAACTATCGTACAGAAAAAAACAACCGTAAAGAATAAAAACAACCGTACAGAAAAAATAATCGTACAAGAAAAAACAATTGTACAGAAAAAACAACCGTACAGGAAAAACAATTTTATTGGGCAGTTATTGTTTAGTGTCTTCCAGTGCTTGACATATATATCGCCAACATTTAAACAAAACAATTGGGGAACACACGTGTCTACCGTGCAACGTCATCGTAATGTCAAATACTACTATAAAAATATCCATGTCTGATACAAAAATGTCTACTTTAAACATTCCACAAAAAATTTACTACTTATCGACAATTTGAGTAATTTCTAACCAACAAAACAAATAACAAATTTTAACAAATTCACTGCAGTTTACTGAAATAATCTTTCCAGACAAAGATGGATTATGTATGAAAACATTATCCTATGTATGGTTGCTGTCGCTGTTTGGTTGTTAACATTGTCTATTTGGTCTGGAGGCCTGAAGCTGATCCGTTGATGCTGTCGCTTGGTGGCGATATTATCCGATTTGTAACTTGATCCACAAAACAATTCCACGTTAGCAGCTTGTCCTATCCATTGGCTTACATATGATTTCCCGTTACAAACAGTCGCCATTATCGCTAATTACATCGGCTGCCTTAACCTCGGACTTGCTTACAGATGAAGTTCGTTTTATTCTTTGTGTAGGTTTATTTATTACGTTCCAAGCCATACCGCCATGTTGACGAGATGCTATTGCCGTTTCGTGATCCGCTTACTCGGTGACCATCAGTCGGTACAAGTCTCATAGAGGGAAGAAATCCTAAATTTCCTAGAAACACGTAATTCCAACTCGAAACTAACTTAATTTCGATTTAGATAGCAGGGTTTTTTTCATGAAACAAATGTCTTCTGACAAGCGAGCGGCAGGGAATGGTGGAATTCTCCACACATTTAAATGCATATTGAACTTGTATCATTATATACGGGTCGGCACAATATGGTTGGCATTGTACGTAGAACGTTGAGGAAATATAGTTCAAGAACGAAGCAGTTTTTTCGTTAACATGTGCCTAAATCTGCCCAATGAACTTGGCCTATGACAACACAACCTAGCTGAGAATTTGTCCGACAGACGTCTAAAAAATCGAGGTTAATAAAGGCATTAGCATGTTGTCGATGGAGTAAACAGGAAACATGAAAAAGAAACATAATAGACATTTCACAGACATACGTGAGAAAAATCACAAATCTAAATAAATTCAAAGAATACAGAAATGACATCTCAAAGGAAAAAATACAGCAAAAACATGGAAAGTTGATGGTACACGACATCACTGCATGCACAACAAAGCACATTGGTAGGAGTTATCATCACAAATAAGTCAATGTCTCGACATGAAAGAAATAACAAAAGTTTAAGGGCAAAAACAATATTCAATATATATATACATATTTGTTTCATAACTTGCGTTTTGAATGCGTGCCATGCGAGGGAAATCCCAATTCCGACGAACATGATAGATTTGAAGATTTAAAACCATCTAAATCAAAGTGGGAAAATCTGCCATTTTAAAAATATTCAAACAAATGAAAGTGTAAAATATACATTCCGCAAAAATATACATTGTAAAACGCAACTCGTTGAATGTATCAAATATACACGCAACTCAATTTAGGAGTAAAAGACATTTCCGCGTTTAAGTTAATCTATTCACAACTTTAAAAATGTTTCCGGAAGTTTGGCTCTCAAAACCATTTTATTTTCATCCTTTCATTCATTTCACATATAGATAAGTATCGCGTGGTCACGTGTTACTCCTTCATAAAAATATCTTTAATTGCAAAATCAATTTATTGTGACAGAATAACCTTCACTGATGTGACTTCTCGGCAAACCATAAGGGCCATGAAGAATTTGATTAAAACCCTTTCAGTTCTTTCATTCACCTAGCAATAACTTAACATCGCCTTTAAATGCTAGCAGTTTGCCACTAACAGATACAGTTTATGACAAATGACAATTCAAATATTCTTTATGTCGAAACATACCGCAAACTCACTCAAACCTTCAGAACACTTTGGTTTGTTTTGTTTAACGTCCTATTAACAGCCAAGGTCAGTTAAGGACGTGCCAGGTTTAGGAGGTGGAGGAAAGCCGGAGTACCCGGAGAAAAAAGCACCGGCCTATGGTCAGTACCTGGCAACTGCCCCACGTAGGTTTCGAACTCGCAACCCAGAGGTGGAGGGCTAGTGATAAAGTGTCGGGACACCTTAACCACTCGGCCACCGCGGCCTATTCGGAATACAAAATATATGCTTATCGTAAATAATCTATAAATATAAAAGCCACAAAAAGGGGATGATAAGCCACATAAAGGTGTAATTTAGGGTGATTATTGTAGTACTATTCGCGAAATAAAAATCAAGGATCCTCTACATCTGAGGAATAAGTCCTCTTTTCCCAAGAGATCAACTAATCCAGGAATTTCTGAGAAATAATGCTAACAATTAAGGATTGTGTTAAGGCCGACGATAACAGACCTTGCTAAATAACTGATGAAACTGCAAGATAAAGGAACAAATAAATACTCATAACAGTGTAAGCATATGAAAAATTAAAAAAAAAATCGTAGATAAAAAATATCACAAAGTATCAATGCATAACATACACTTGTACACCTGATGTCTTATCACACGCCTGAGACCTTTGACCGGCCCACCCACTATCACATGCCTGTGACCATTGACCGACCCACCATCACACGCTTGTGACCTTTGACCGGCCTACCATCACACGCCTGTGACCTTTGACCGGCCCACCATCACACGCCTGTGACCTTTGACCGGCCCACCCACTTTCACATGCCTGTGACCATTGACCGGCCCACCATCACACGCTTGCGACCTTTGACCGGCCCACCATCACACGCCTGTGACCTTTGACCGGCCCACCCACTATCACATGCCTATGACCATTGACCGGCCCACCATCACACGCTTGTGACCTTTGACCGGCCCACCCACTATCACATGCCGGTGACCATTGACCGGCCCACCATCACACGCCTGTGACCGTCGTCCGGCCAACCATCACACGCCTGTGACCTTTGACCGGCCCACCATCACACGCCTGTGACCGTCGTCCGGCCCACCATCACACGCCTGTGACCGTCGTCCGGCCAACCATCACACGCCTCCCGTCATAAGTACTGCATGCATGCCACCATGAATAAAAGTTAAGTTGAAAGAAATATGTTTGAAAACATAAAATCATGTGTAGAGCTCATAAAATTAGGAAAGAATTATTTCCGTGTTTGGTAATTTGAAGCCAAAATCTTTCCCATTTTCCCTCCTTCCCCTGTGACATGGTTAATTACTTCTTCATGTATAAGATGCTCACTTTAGAATAATCGAAAGTTCTAAAGATTAATATTCAACGGGTGCCTAAAACATGACATGGCCACTCTACATTCCATTCCATGACTAATATTTAAAGACCCCAATTAAAACAAAATCGCTATTCAGACATGTAATTTGGATACATTGAACATGTACTTTGGTGTTGGAATTATAAACAACAACAACAGACGACAGTCGTTTTTTAAGGCATTAATGCTGGTGTTTCTATAAACCAGTTTACATCCATGTGTAGCTTACATTGAATTGTAGTGGTTATGGAGAGGCGTACCAACACCAAACCGAGAAAAAAGTGGCCACTTGAGGTTGCTGAACTCAACATCAAAGGAAGTAAATATATGTGCTACATATTTAGATACAAACATCATTGTATTATATGTAACAATCACGAAGGTATAGATGAAGACATATCGAGTCATCAGACTGCAGCACGTGTAACGAACGAACAAAGTTAGATTTTAAACTATATAACAAAATCAAACTAAAACTATGTAACTTCACTAATGGATGGAACACGTAGCTTAGATTAAACAGATATGATTTCATGAATAGTTATATAGAACAAATATTTATCATAATTAAAAATGGTATATAGCGAAAATATTTATCGTGCATAGCCCTGGTATGTAAGATAACTATTTACAATAAAAAGGTCAGCATATAGTGAAAACATTGACCAAAAATAGTACTTTTATATAGAATAAATATTTAAACTAAATAGTTCTGGTATATATTACAAACATTTACACTAAATAGTTCTGGTATATAGGACAAATATTTACATTAAATAGTTCTGGTATATAGGACAAACATTTACCATAAATAATTATGGTATATAGGACAAATACCTAACATAAATAGTTCTGTTATATAGGACAAATATTTACCATAAATAGCTCTTGTATATAGGACAACTATTTACCACAAATATTTCTGGTATATAAGACAACTATTTACTATAAATAGTTCTGGTATATAGGCCAACTATTTACCATAAATAGCCCTGGTATATAAGACAAGAATTTACTATAATTAGTTCAGGTATATAGAACATAAAATTACCATAAATAGTTCTGGTATATAGGACAAACATTTACCATCAATAGCCCGGGTATAAAGGACAAGAATTTACTATAATTAGTTCAGGTATATAGGACAAAAAATTACCATAAATAGTTCTGGTATATAGGACAACTATTTACCATAAATAGCCCGGGTATATAAGACAAAAATTTACCATAAATAGTTCTGGTATATAGGACAACTATTAACCATAAATAGTTCTGGTATATAGGCAAACTATTTACCATAAATATCCCTGGTATATAGGACAAATATTTACCATAAATAGTTCTGGTATATAGGACAACTATTAACTAAATAGTTCTTGTATATAGGACAACTATTAACTAAATAGTTCTTGTATATAGGACAACTATTAACTAAACTGTTAAGCTCACAGTAATAGATACGATACAAGAAGTTACAAAAAGGCATACGCTGCTACAACTTGTTATCTTTGAACTTCACAACGTTTTAAAGTATTTACAACAACGCCCATCTAGATGTCTGTTTACATACAGAAAAAAAAATAGATTGGTTACATGGATTCTTATGTCATAATATAGATGAACTATTTTTTTATGAGGAATCAGTATCGATAGCGCTATAAAACCACGGCCTTCGACACATGGCATAAGACAAGGAAGTCTAAGGCAGCACTGCTATCTTTTTAGGGTCTGAACATAAAGAAAACAAAAGTGCTTGTATTTTCGGAGCGGAAATATTTAACATATTCACTGTGAACCAGGCGCCAAACCGGCAAATTTACAGCGGTTTACTGTAAATTAGAGCTTGACATGAACACATCTTGGTTTGTGTCACATCATAATACAGAGTGATTTATTTTCATGTTCTGTTTGATATTTTTGTTAGCTTTAACTGTTATACGAATCTGAAACATTGGGTTCAGAAAAGATGAAAACTATAAATAAAAATCGTTTGAGATTCTGTAGGCGAATTTAAGATTTGTGGTCATTGATTCCTGTTACCAGGTAATATCGTGTTTGATAAGGTGTGTGTGATTTCATACAACTAATCATTATACTGTCGAATACCTCTTCACTAACAAGCTCAAGGTCTGGATCAACATCAATACGCCAATAACATAATAATTAACGTCAATTATAATTCTGGCCCATTTCAAGGGAGAAAAAAATGGATGCAAACCAGAACACTCGAATTATGAAATTTTCTGTTGAACATGGTCCAAAGGTCTTTCCATGATCATTATTGGAGACAGAGAGTCCGTCTTGCTCGCCGTGGAACGCCTATTTCAACAGTTGACATCACGATACAGTTTCCAAAGTCTTTATTAACCATCCATGGTTAGTCAGGTTGCCTCATGGATTGCTTCGTTCACAGAATCCGTTGTATCATTCTCCACTAGTGTTCTTTGCTTGTAGCGAAGACTGTTTTCTGCTTAGTCTTTATTGAAAAGCTCTAGATTTGTCGATGATCATAGTATTTTCTTCTATTTGGTGGTTATACTTGATATCCATGGTCGCTTAAATGATGATGAAAACTGTGTGAATCTTTTTTTTTTTTTTTTTTTCTAAAAAGGACTTTCTTTATGTGACCAGAATAGTATTGCTATAATCCTATTATTGTTAATCAATGCTCTTTATATTATTGGTATTAATTTACCTCTGATACTCACAAACAACTCATGCATTCTTCGTCAGACGTCGCCTCCACCTACATCAGTATGCACTAATGTATCGACTGGATACTGTTCAGTGATACGTTGCTAGTGTCTATAGACTTATGGTTGACAGCTTGTGATCAAATAATGAATGGGCAGTAAACTTCAAAGTGTCCATTACCAGTATCACCCTCTGTTTGGAGACACATCTATATCACCATAGCGATAATATTATAATATGTAATAGTTTTGTATCAAAAAAGTGACTTTTGCTATTTATATTTTATCTTGGCTTTCTATAAAATAATGACCAAAATAAAAGTTATTGTATCATATTTTACATTTCAAATTTATCACAAAGTGCCACTGGCAATTCATGATAAAAACATTTACAATTCAGAACGACAAAGGTAACCAAACAGACACGGCCACGTCTCAGCAATAAGTCACAACAATTTAAACGATTTACGAAGCAAGCGTATTCGCAAATTAAGCAGACATTCCCTTTGCATCATAAAGCATTTTGTTTTGATAACTGAAACGTTTAAAGCCATTGTCATCAATGTTCACGTGTAAAGTATTTTGAGCCAGTTAGGTGATACACTCTAAACCGAGGGTGAATGAGGAAATTCTGGGATAGCATGTCGTCATGTTGATAAGGTACGTTATATTTTTACGTGAAATATCAAATCCTACTTTATATTTTCAAATTAAAAGATCACATTTCTGACATGTATACATAAGTTATGCAAATTGGAGCTAGATTTTAAATTCTTGTGCAGTTTATCAAACAGATATAGATTTCCTATGTATACTAGAATGTGCTTCCTACTGACTGTACCAACAGTTGTGTACCCGTTAATAATGCACTTTTTGTAATTGTTTATTTTTCTTAAGTTTTAGCAGTGCTCTTTAAACTGCAAATTCATTTATGTATAAGAACAATCTGACTGGTTTGGTTTGGTTTGGTTTATTTTGTTTAACGTCCTATTAACATTTAAGGTCATTAAAGGACGGCCTCCCGTGCGTGCGACATGCATGCGTGTGATGAGTGCGTATGTGTTTTGGGGAGGCTACTGAGACGAGTGCAAACTCAGAAATAGTTGAATATATTTTGTATATTACAACATTATCTGATGTTGTGCATTTCATTAATAGCTTCGCAAAGTTGATCAAACTGTAAAACTCGGCATCGAGGCGCAATTCGTCGTGAGATTTTGCTAATATCAGATAATTAAAACAGCCTGGTGTTAATTTCTTTTGTCAGAAAGACTAACTGATGATATCCGAGTTTAAGCAATATGATGTTGATACTTACGACTCTATAGCAATAGCAGTTATCGGTCTTCTTATAAGCGTGTCCGCTTCTTGACCACCTGTTTATATAATTCTATTTACAGTGCGCATGTTTAATTATGTATCAAGTATAGTAGATTCCTCATTAAAAGATTTAAAAAATAAAAAAAAATTAAAAATATTGTACAATGTAGTTCTTATTTCCTCAATATGGTCATCAACTTTCATTCACAAAAGACGAATTGGTGTTCAGTTTCATATTTGGACTATTAACAGTTGACACACCATCTGTATCTAGGGTCACTATCTTTATATACATGTATAGACTGTATAGGTGGTAGGTGTTATACAGAATATTGGCGGGTCGTTGTTTAACTAGTACGTGTAGCAGGATGGGTGGAACTTGATCTCCTTGTTAGTCCAGTATTTCCTAAATTTCGTTAACCTCCCAAATTTTCAGCCGAAAATGTTAGGGACTTTTTTGCTAACAAGGAAAGCAATTTCAGAAATAAAGGAAGATTTGCTTTCCTATGAACAAAATAATTTAAAGTTGAAGAAGTTCATAAACGTTCGTGAAAACAGGTCAGCTGTCTACATTTGGTTTTCGTTTGCCTTTCTGTTTTCCCTAAGAGTGGCAAGATGATTGGTCACATGTCATAACAGCGACAAGACTTAGGTTAGAAGAGTTTCTGTACGTTTAATAACTACTGTTACCGTTGTAATTACATAGATTTTGCAATCTTTCCGAGAACACGACACAGGGACAAGCACATCAGATATACTATAGTGTAGTTTAACAATCTGTGGAGTAGTGTTAATGTTAATTTTTGTATCGATTGGATACGATATACGAATCGCACGAGAGACAAACTATGTACAGAACATACACTACATATGGGTACATTGCAATATGCAAATTGACATTCGCTTGCTAGCATGTAATTAAAATTTAAATTTCCCGGTGTATAAGAATCCCACGACTGAATTTTGCTGCGAAAGCTCCAAGATGTTGCAATTAATTGAAGTATGTTTAATTATAGCGGTAGTGACTTGGATGTGAGAACGTACCTGTAATTGTCTGAGAGTGATTGGAAGTCAGCTCCGTGCATGTTTTGCAATCAGTAAAAAGTCTCCGATATGTTGTTGAATTACGGCGATGCATACTGCAGCTGCCGCTTGGTGGTATACAGTGATAGAAAAAATACTGGAACGGGACAAATTCCTCGGCATCTGGCGCATAATTATAACATATTGTGTAGTTATGTGACAACGTTATGTGACGGAAAGAGTTATTAGTGGGTTTCTCCTACATGTGACAGATTTGATATCTTCACATGGTGAAGACAGTTGTTTGTGAAGACCTTCATTCGTTAGTGATAAACCTTCCATCGCAAATCAGTGCTGGGTATCTTATTGGTGCAAGCTGACATACGAACATCAGTTGAGATGATCATACCAAGCTAAAAAAAAAATTTCACCCATAGTGTATTTTCGGTGTCTGTGTTAATATGGTTGTTTTCGTGTGTGTTGGTGAGCCTGGTGATCACATTAACTAGTAATACATGCTGTGTATACATATTCTGATTATTAATTATAAGTATGAACATGAGGGAAGTTGGTGTTCACCAAGAACTGGAGTTTGAATTGTCGGGACACCAACCTACATCTAACAGAGCAGACTACTTTATAGACAGATAAGAGGTACCAAATACTGACGTAAAGTTCATCCTTTTTTTCTTTAAAAGATAACACATTTATGTGATGTGTGTGGAAGGAGTTTACTGCCATGTCAACCGGTCCCGGTGTTACATGTGTATCTGCACGTGCATGTCTGGTATGTAAGCATGACCCGCGAGTCTGGTGGCGTTTACAACACGCGTGTACAGAGTCTTCTCCGCACTCCATCTGTCTTTAATAAGTCCCGCAAGTCTTGTGTAATGTGTTCAATTCGGGATAGATGGAAAAGACGGACCGTAAACCGGAACGTTGGAATACAATGTTAGACATTCTAGGTCTGGTCGATGGTACAGTATATTTAATAGGTTACAGGAACAAGTCGAGAATAACAGTAGAAATGGACCAGACATTAATTAGGTATACATTAATTAGCTATACAAGAGGTGAATTCTGTCCATACATAACAAATATCCCTTATTTCCCAATCGCGAGAAACAGTGCAATCCGGTGTCGTTAAATCAGCGCTCTTCCGTTTTACAAACACCTTAGCTGATCAAATGTTTTAGAAGAGAAATCATTGTAGAGATGGGTTTACTGTGAAAGGGAAATTACCTCCAAGATTTATGGAATATTTAGGCATACGGTTTTTAATGTGTTTTACACGAGGCGGTTCCCCCGTTTACCCCCGTACAAGAGCTTGGTGTGTGACCAACATAAATTGTCTGTACAAACAACGTCACATATGATCGTGAACACCTCCCATGTCGGTCTTGTGGATCGATATTTTTTACCCATTGTCTAACTTTTGTATGACATTTATCACATTATATTGATATGAAATAAGTAAAACCAACATCTATACAGCCAGTCATCGGTCTAACCAGTCCATACAGCCGGTCATCGGTCTAACCAGTCCATACAGCCGGTCATCTGTCTAACCTGTCCATACAGCCGGTCATCGGTCTAACCAGTCCATACAGCCGGTCATCTGTCTAACCAGTCCATACAGCCGGTCATCGGTCTAACCAGTCCATACAGCCGGTCATCGGTCTAACCAGTCCAAACAGCCGGTCATCGGTCTAACCAGTCCATACACCCGGTCATCGGTCTAACCAGTCCAAACAGCCGGTCATCGGTCTAACCAGTCCATACACCCGGTCATCGGTCTAACCAGTCCATAGACCCGGTCATCGGTCTAACCAGTCCATACAGCCGGTCATCGGTCTAACTAGTCCATACAGCCGGTCATCGGTCTAACCAGTCCATAGACCCGGTCATCGGTCTAACCAGTCCATACAGCCGGTCATCGGTCTAACTAGTCCATACAGCCGGTTATCGGTCTAACCAGTCCATACACCCGGTCATCGGTCTAACTAGTCCATACAGCCAGTCATCGGTCTAACTAGTCCATACAGCCGGTCATCGGTCTAACTAGTCCATACAGCCGGTCATCGGTCTAACCAGTCCATACAGCCGGTCATCGTTCAAACCATTCCATACAGCCGGTCATCTATCTAACCAGTCCATACAGCCGGTCATCGGTCTAACCTGTCCATACAGCCGGTCATCGGTCTAACCTGTCCATACAGCCGGTCATCGGTCTAACCAGTCCATACAGCCGGCCATCGGTCTAACAAGGTAGTGTAAGAAATTGTGGTCTGTGTTAGGTTATAAATGGCGATCCTACACTCGGTATGAGAAACAACATTCACTCATTGAATTTGACAGTAACTGCGTACTATTGCAGCCATGTTTTCTCAGTAGTACGTAATAAGCATCCGTCATCTACAATACAACCACCAAAAATCAATACTTAATGGTCTGTAGGTGTCACTAAAGGCCGTGTCGTCTCGTAGATAACATGCTTTTCGTACACAATATTTCCTTGACACAGAGTCGGTTAATACCATGTTTACGGGGTCTATAAATCCTGGTACATGTAATCACACTCCAAGACTTCTCTAACCAACACGCTCCCTTTATCTAACATTTAACAGAAGGGAATGGATGTAAGTCTACGGTCATGGAAGTAAGTATACACATATATATATAAATATCTACGAAACTGCTCGCGCGGTTTTATACGTGTGCATACAACACGTGTAGCATATCATCATTATCGAGTAACTGCAATGCTGACAATCGAATTGAATGCGGTTGGACAAATTCCCCTGGCAGCACTTAATGCATACCTACTAGTTATATCGCATCGTGTGTGAGGAATTCTCTGTAACAGGCTGTAGTGCTGGGTTTAGAAGCGGGCTTATTTACTTCCGGTATTGATTTTTCTCTGATGCAAGGTGAAGGTCACTAGGTTGGTAACGGAGAAGATATATATATATACAGCTCTAATGGGTCCTTTACTGTTGTGTAATGACGTCGTACTACATGTTACAGCCACAGGACCACAATCTGGTGCCGAGTGTCGGTAACCAACGCCTGTCTCTGAATCTAGAGACTCCCCTTGTCCCAGTTTTGTTTGGTCACGTGAAATATTCGCATTTAATGTATGTAAAAAACATATGGAGCGTAGATATTTTATCTTCACATATATATGCTGTTGGTTAATGACACCTCATTTGTTGATTGAAAGGTCAGAGGTGAACACTTCGCCAGCGACAATGGTTTTGCTTTCGACCAAGAGATCTCGACTTCGCTTGTCAGGTGGAGGATGACACCGTCGGGAAGAGAAATCACAGTTTCGGGGTGAATGATAATGTGAAAACCCCGCATCATTTTTTTCAAATTGGATATCTAGGCTTACTTGTTTAAGTGATGTCATCAACGTAATCAATTAGTATTCCAGATATCGACAGTGTTGTTGGTTTACGTATGTGTGAGAGGAAATCCCATGCCCTTAAAACAGATCCGCTAGCAATTGATTTTGCACACAAAATGACAAATTTAAACATTGTTCTATTCATTTGATATAAATATATCATGGCTTAATGAAATCTTATTTTCCCTGCTGGATATACGAAGAAGTGTAAACTTGGTTTCTATTTGACTAGGATCACATAGTTCACTCATCAAGGACATGGCACAAAAATCGAAATAGTATTCAGTAAAGGAGTATACTTTCAGGAAAGCAGTATACCTTCAGTAAAGGAGTATACTTTCAGTGAAGGAGTATACCTTTAGTAAAGGAGTATACTTTCAGTTAAGCGGTATACTTTCAGTAAAGGAGTATAACTTCAGTAAAGGGGTATACTTTCAATGAAGAAGTATACCTTCAGTAGAAGGGCCTTCAGGAAAGGAGTATACTTTCAGTAGAGGGGTATACTTTCAGTAAAGGATTATTCCTTTAGTGAAGGAGTGTACCGTAAGTTATGGAGTATACCTTCATTAAAGAGGTATACTTTCAGTAAAGGAGTATAACTTCAATAAAGGAGTATACTTTAAGTAAAGGAATATACTTTCAGTAAAGGAGTATACTTTCAGTAAAGGAGTACTCTTTCAGAACGTTCAAGTTTTTTATCTATCTATTCTCGTCAATCATATGTCGTGGATATCAAACGCAGATTGACGTCTTCCTTGCCGATTCCAAATAGGAACCCCGACAGATAAACTATGGTGGCCGCTGTCACAACAGCTGAATCCTAAAACACCTCCATACATTGTACGACCTATTTGTTCATATTGTTCAATGAGACGATTGGGTAGGACGTTTCTATCAAATATTTTGTATAATTGTGTAAAATGTAATATAATGTAAATCTAATTGTGATCACAGAAAACTATATGCAACCCTGTTTCTTTTGTGTTCAGCAGTAGTTGGAAAACTTCGTCAAGGTTTATAACTGGGTCATCGCAAACAGCGCTGCAAACTCCTATATTACAATGAATGACCTAATGCAGTGCAATTGTTTCGAAACAATATGTCAAATATGCTACTCGGAGAAAATACTCTGTCTTCTGTCTGGTGAAGTGTTTTGAATACAACTGAAATGACAACAGGGGGGTCAGAAAGAACAGAAATAATACAAAAAAAACTTGTCATTGTTTCGAACGTTAGAAGAAGTGCCGTGTCTCACAATGGACTAGAAATATTGTTGATGGTGTATTTTAAAATTCGAAACAATGCTTGCTATAAACTGCTGGTTCGGAACTATTTAGATTATCTTCTAGATATTGTTTGAAAGATTTTAATATGTGGAAGCAATTTTCCCTTAAAGCTCTGGATACTAATAAGAAGTAATGGGAATCATATGTAATGAAATCATTTTCTTTGTGAATAGTACGAAAATCTTGTACGAAAGTAGTATCATTCAATATAGAGTATGATTTAGTATCAAGAAAGAAACGACATTATACGTTTCATTCCCAAAATATATTCCTTGTCGCGTCAAAATATGTGTACCCGCTCAACAGATCTCTTGAAGATTTGTTGCACACGGCACGTAAGGAAATATAACTTCTACTCTGAACAGTCAATGCACCAGTATGCGTCCGCTTTACGATTACATAATTATGTATTATAGAATGTATCAGTCTACATTTTAGGCAATGTTTCTTTGAATGTGAACGTGAAAATATTTGGATCAATTATATTTTCATTCCACGTGAAGTTTTGAAACTAGGACAAAAAATAAACAAAATCAATCATCGCACCTTCGGACGACGCCTCACACCTCCAGACAAAACATCGCACCTTCGGACGACACCTCACACCTCCAGACAAAGCATCGTACCTTCGGACGACACCTCACACCTCCAGACAAAGCATCGTACCTTCGGACGACACCTCACATCTCTGGACAAAGCATCGCACCTTCGGACGACACCTCACATCTCCGGACAAATTGTCGCACCTTCGGACGACACATCACACATCCGGACGAAACGTTGGTCCTTCGGACGACACCTCACATCTCCGGACAAAACGTCGATCCTTCGGACGACACATCACATCTCCGGACAAAACATCGCACCTTCGGACGACACGTCATATCTCCGGACAAAACGTCGGTCTTTCGGACGACACCTCACATCTCAAGGACAAAATGTCGCACCTTCGGACGACACGTCATATCTCCGGACAAAATGTCGGTTATTCGGACGACACCTCACATCTCCGGAAAAAATGTCGGTTATTCGGATGGCACGTCATATCTCCCAAAACATTGTACCTCCGAACGACACCTCACACTTTCGGACGACACGTCACACCTCCGGACAAAACGTCGAGCTTTCGCACGACACGCACCTGACGCTGGATCTTGGTACAGCAACATTATAAAGGGTTTCTTTGCATGCGAGTGTATGTAATTCCAAATTGACAATGTACGAATTGATCGTGACCTGAAGTCTCTTTATTGCTATTCTAAGGTCTAACCGTACAGGGATATTGGTTTAATTAGTTTATATGATGCCCTAGGTCTGCAATCACCTTCATTCCATCTGATTCATTTGTATAACATGTACTACCGGTATATCCTACGTCAGTCTGATTTTCGTTTAGTGGCTATTTTCCTTTTCTCTTCTGTCTGAGTACACATATTGATCTGGATTTTTTTTTTTTTTGTTGAGTGTGTTGAAGATATCCTTTTTTTTTATCTATTTCTTTGTGTGTAGAAAAACATAGAGTGGACGGGCACCGCACAATGCGAGCCTTGGACAGACTGCCATTGTGAAAATTGATATTGTACTCTCGTCATTGCTATCATACTAGCCGGCCTGCCTTGCGGGGGCTAGACAAGGGGGCATTGCCCCAGACGGTTCCACTTGCGACCTGGTCAAGGGTCATGGGTTTTATAAACAAAACTTTCTACACTCTGTGTGCCAGGCTTGGGTCACGTGATTGATCGAAAGGATGTCTACTTGTTCTGCTAAGTCACGTGCATTAGTTGGTAATCCCGGTCACGCGCGTTCAATAATTCGGTAATCTGGGTCACCAATATGTCACAGTCCACTAACTTATCTGACAACGTTGTATGACGGGATCGTCGTTTATATTTTCTATAATTGATTTAGAAAAATGATTTTTTCATTCTAAACATCATTTACCAAATTGATTAGATTACAGGATTAATGCGCCTCTCCTATATTCTCACATTTGATTTGGCCAATTTTTTTTTTTTTTTTTTGACGATTTCGTTTCTAGATTTTCACACAATTAAACAGCTCTATGATACATGCTTATTCATTTTTTGGGATATCTGTATAATATTACTAATTTACATCTTTATATTGAAATACAAATGTACTTATGGACCTTATGTTGCGATTTTATAAATGTCAGTACTTTGTAATCAATATCATATCCCTGACCTAATCTGACCCTGAGCATCACACACTCCACTTCATTGTGAAGTCACCACCTCCTCTTCCCCTTCTTTTTGAGGGGGGGGGGGGGGGGGGGGGGGGTGTATTTAATATTTAATGTTTGTGCGAAATATGAGCGAATAGTATCTACCTTGAATATGTACAGTTTTATTACTTTTAATTAATGTCTTGGTGTACTATTTCTGCCAAGATGTATTGCGTTTTAGTGACGAACTTCGTCGGTAACCCAAGGTCTGTACGCTCACGGGCAGAGACCGTGGGACGATTGATACAGAGAATCTAAAAATAACAGCCAATCAAATACCATCATACGGAACTTTTTTTACGGGGATCCCCGTCGTGGGGGCCGCTACCAAAACAGGCAATCTATGTGCTAGTTGTGGTCAATGAATTGAACGGGAAATTCACATCGTGGGTTTTTTTTTATAAAAGTGTCGATTTGTGATTTTTCAATGCCTTTTAAATTATGCGTTTTAAACATTTCTTTCACCGGGGTTACCGCCGGATATCTCTTCACACGACACTGTCAAGAAAATCAACAACAGAATCGGCCATTGCCATAGAAGTCGTAAAATAAATGCGTCTGAATTGACAAAGATATTTGACAGAATAACAGAAAATACAGCACAAGAATGAGATATAGATTCAATGCTGAGTCACTTTAACATTGAATACACCAAACACATTTTACAAATACTTCAATATTCCTGTCAGGTACGAATATCACATAACCAGTACTTCATCAGTCAAAAATACCAATACAGACGATGGTGCATGATTTATGGAAATCTACTAAACATAGTCAGAAGAAATAAAATGAAAATAAAATAAAGATGCACAGTTTACGACATACACCAGCGTTGCATCAACATCCGCTCGATCCGGTGATGACGGATGACCATCATGTCGATAACTGTGTGCATTACTGGGAAAAAAAGATGAAGGATAGCCGTATCGATGTATGTAGATAGTCATAAACTATGTGTGAATTTGGTTAATGAACAGACCACTTAGGGAATTTTCGACGACAAATGTTTCAATGCAACAGGAAAGACATAGCAAAGATATTAAATCATCGAACGTTCCCAATCCGGAAAAAGACAATAAAAACAATTTTATTTTTATAATCTTTTTCTTTTCGTACGTGATGTAGCCATTCTAGAATCCATTTCATTGATATTGCGTTGTATATCCATTAATCATCCGAGACATTCCCCAATGTTTGTGATGATTTTAAAATTTCATGAGATGCCAATGCCAAACGC
This sequence comes from Pecten maximus, assembly GCF_902652985.1. Taxonomy (NCBI): domain Eukaryota; kingdom Metazoa; phylum Mollusca; class Bivalvia; order Pectinida; family Pectinidae; genus Pecten; species Pecten maximus. The sequence goes on along the minus strand of NC_047023.1, from coordinate 6,665,471 downwards.
ATTTCCTGACTCATAGCGCCGTCTAGATGTTAAACGGGGAAGCGTCAAAATGACACTGATCCAAACATGTATGCGTTTATAGCCCTTTATCTACATTTGCGCTGCAAAGCCAGGGCGATTAACAAGAAAATTATTTTCATGTGATGATACTCTGACCTGAATTATAATAATATGATGTTGATGCGGAAGTCACGTCTAACTCTCGTTTGGATGAGAAGTCGTTTGTATCTACAATAACGCTATCATACATTTTTGGACGGAAGTGAAATCACAACGAGTCCGTCTGCATGTGTTGTAAATTGTCATAGTTGTCATTGCCGGAATATTTGTCCTATCTTCTGAAGTAACACTTTCAATGTCAGCCATGGCAGGTGTTAGGACTAGGGAAAGGTCTGCGATTCCTGTATAAGCCTACACAATGTAATATCTGTATCTGCACGAGTTCTTAACATTTAACGATTTCCCCACCAATTCTAAGACATACCTGGATTATGCAATGTTACCCGATGTGACGTTTGGTTTGTTTGGTTTGTGTTGTTTAACGTCCTATTTACAGCCAGGGCCATTTAAGGACGTGCCAGGTTTTGGAAGGTGGAGGAAAGCCGGAGTACCCGGAGAAAAACCACCGGCCTACGGTCAGTACCTGGCAACTGCCCCACGTAGGTTTCGAACTCGCAACCCAGTGGTGGAGGGCTAGTGATAAAGTGTCGGAACACCTTAACCACTCGGCCACCGCGGCCCCTCCCGATGTGACGTGATGTGCTCTCGATTTCCATTACACAGGCATGATAAGTATTATTATTGTCGTACTATATACGACTGATATGCCCTTGTATAGCGAGAAAGAAAACACTATTTTACTACTTTACGTTAGATGTTTTCAGCAGATTATATATGAATTTGAAACATTCCGTGACAAAAAAGACGCATCCAAAGAGTTCGTCACAGAAAAAGGCAAACCCAAAAATTCCGACACAAAAAGACAAGCCCAAGGATTTCGTCAGAGGAATTTCTTCAGAACATTAGCAGTATTATGTTTTTTTGGCGTGATTATTTCTTCGCGGACAGAAAAGCAAAAATTAAATTTCAGAATTGCAAAACCGTCTTTTTATATTTCAGTATGGTGCAACAGTTCTGTTCAAACGCAATCAATAACATTTAGGCTGATATTTGTTACAGAGATATCAAAAGGGCAAAGTCAGAAAGTTTATAACAGACAACAGACGGATGGACAAAGCCAGTAGATCAGTAACATACAGATGGACAAAGTCAATTTATCTATAACATACAGATGGACAAAGTCAATAGATCAGTAATAGACGAATGGACAAAGTCAATAGATCTGTAACAGACGGATGGACAAAGTCAGTAGGTCAATAACAGACGGATGGACAAAGTCAGTAGGTCAATAACAGACAACAGACAGAGGGAGAAAGTCAGTAGATCTGTAACAGACTGATGGACAAAGTCAGTAGATATGTAATAAACGGATGTATAAAATCAGTAGCTATGTAACAGACATATGGACAAAGTCAGTAGGTCAATAACAGACGAACGGACAAAGTCAGTAGGTCAATAACAGACAGATGGACAAAGTCAATAGATCTGTAACACACTGATGGACAAAGCCAATAGGTCTGTAACAGACGGATGGACAAAATCAGTAGGTCTATAACAGACGGATGGACAAAGTCAGTAGGTCAATAACAGACAACAGACAGATGGACAAAGTCAGTAGATCTGTAACAGACGGATGGACAAAATCAGTAGGTCTATAACAGACGGATGGACAAAGTCAGTAGGTCAATAACAGACAACAGACAGATGGACAAAGTCAGTAGATCTATAACAGACGGGTGGACAACGTCAGTAGGTCTATAACAGATAGATGAACAAAGTGAGTAGATCTGTAACGGACGGATGGACAAAATCAGTAGGTCTATAACAGACAACAGAAACATGGACAAGGTCAGTACATATGTAATAGACCGATGGACAAAGTCAATAGATCTGTAACAGACAGATGGACAAAGTCAGTAGATCTGTAAAAGACAGATGGACAAAGTCAGTAGGTCTCTAACAGATCGATGGACAAAATCAGTAGGTCTATAACAGACGGACGGACAAAGTCGGTAGGTCTATAACAGACGGATGGACAAAGTCAGTAGGTCTATAACAGACAACAGACAACAGACAGATGGACAAAGTCAATAGATCTATAACAGACAAATGGACAAAGTCGGTAGGTCTATAACCGACGGATGGACAAAGTATGTAGGTCTATAACAGACGGACGGACAAAGTCTGTAGGTCTATAACAGACTGATGGACAAAGCCAATAGATATGTAACAGACGGATGGACAAAGTTAATAAATCTTTAACAGACAGATGGACAAAGTCAATAGATCTGTAACAGACCGATGGACAAAGTCAGTAGATCTGTAACAGACAAATGGACAAAGTACGTAGATCTGTAACGGACAGATGGGCAAAGTCAGTAGGTCTATAACAGATCGATGAACAAAATCAGTAGGTCAAAAACAGACGGATGGACAAAGTATGTTGGTCTATAACAGACGAACGGACAAAGTCTGTAGGTCTATCACAGACGGATGGACAGAGTCAGTAGGTCTATAACAGACAACAGACAACAGACAAATGGACAAAGTCATTAGATCTGTAACAGACAGATGGACAAAGTCAATAGATCTGTTATAGACCGATGGACAAAGTCAGTAGATCTGTTATAGACCGATGGACAAAGTCAATAGATCTGTAACAGACGGATGGACAAAGTCAATAGATCTGTAACAGATCGATGGACAAAGTCAATAGATCTGTAACAGATCGATGGACAAAGTCAGTAGATCTGTTATAGACAGATGGACAAAGTCAGTAGATCTGTAACAGATCGATGGACAAAGTCAGTAGATCTGTTATAGACCGATGGACAAAGTCAGTAGATCTGTTATAGACCGATGGACAAAGTCAATAGATCTGTAACAGACAGATGGACAAAGTCAGTAGGTCTATAACAGACGGATGGACAAAATCAATAGATCTGTAACAGACAGATGGACAAAATCAGTATATCTGTAACAGACCGATGGACAAAGTCAGTTATGATCTGTAATAGACGTATGAACAAAGTCAGTAGATCTGTAACAGACAGATGGACAAAATCAATAGATCTGTAATAGACGGACAAATTCAGTAGATCTGTAACAGACAGATGGACAAAGTCAGTAGATCTATAACAGACAGATGGACAAAGTCGGTAGATTTGTAACAGACAGATGGACAAAGTCAATAGATCTGTAAGAGACAGACGGACAAAGTCAGTAGATCTGTAACAGACAGATGGACAAAGTCAGAAGATCAATAGAACGATGGACAAATTCAAACGGTAAATTAACAGACGGATGGACAAAGTTTGTAGGTCTATAACAGACGGACAGACAAAGTCAGAAGATCTGTAACAGTCGGTAGGTCTATAAGAGACGGATGGACAAAGTCAGTAGGTCTATAACAGACAACAGACAGATGGACAAAGTCAGTAGATCTGTAACAGACAGATGGACAAAGTCAGTAGATCTGTAACAGACAGATGGACAAAGTCAATAGATCTGTAACAGACAGATGGACAAAGTCGATAGATCTACAACAGACAGATAGACAAAGTCAGCAGGTCTGTAACAAACGGATGGACAAAATCAGTAGATCTGTAACAGACTAATGGACAAAGTCAGTAGATCTGTAACAGACTAATGGACAAAGGCAGTAGATATGTAACAGACTAATGGACAAAGGCAGTAGATATGTAACAGACGGATGGACAAAGTCAATAAATCTGTAACAGACGGATGGACAAAGTCAGCAGGTCTGTAACAGACGGATGGACAAAGTCAGTAGATCTGTAACAGACTAATGGACAAAGGCAGTAGATATGTAACAGACGGATGGACAAGGCAATAAATCTGTAACAGACGGATGGACAAAGTCAGTAGATCTGTAACAGATCGATGAACAAAATCAGTAGGTCAATAACAGATGGATAGACAAAGTATGTAGGTCTATAACAGACAGATGGACAAAGTCAGTAGGTCTATAAGAGACAACAGACAGATGGACAAAGTCAATAGATCTGTGACAGACCGATGGACAAAGTCAGTAGATCTGTAACAGACAGATGGACAAAGTCAATAGACTTTAGTCTGTAGGTCTATAACAGACGGATGGAAAAAGTATGTAGGTCTATAACAGACGGACGAACAAAGTCTGTAGGTCTATAACAGACTGATGGACAAAGTCAATAGATAGGTGGCAGACAGATGGACAAAGTCAATAAATCTGTAACAAACGGATGGATAAAGTCAGTAGATCTGTATCAGACGGACGGACAAAGTCAGTAGATCTGTAACAGACAGATAGACAAAGTCAGTAAATCTGTAACAGACAGATAGACAAAGTCAGTAGATCTGTAACAGACAGATAGACAAAGTCAGTAGATCTGTAACAGACAGATAGACAAAGTCAATAGATCTGTAACAGACAGATAGACAAAGTCAGTAGATCTGTAACAGACAGATAGACAAAGTCAGCAGATCTGTAACACACTGACGGACAAAGCCAATAAGTCTGTAACAGACGGATGGACAAAGTCAATAAATCTGTAACAGACAGATGGACAAAGTCAATAGATCTGTAACAGACGGACGGACGAAGTCAGTAGATCTGTATCAGAGGCACGGACAAAGTCAGTAGATCTGTAACAGACCGATGGACAAAGTCAGTAGATCTGTAACAGACAGATGGACAAAGTCAATAGATATGTAACACACTGACGGACAAAGCCAATAAGTCTGTAACAGACGGATGGACAAAGTCAATAAATCTGTAACAGACAGATGGACAAAGTCAATAGATCTGTAACAGACGGACGGACGAAGTCAGTAGATCTGTATCAGAGGCACGGACAAAGTCAGTAGATCTGTAACAGACAGATGGACAAAATCAGTATATCTGTAACAGACCGATGGACAAAGTCAGTAATGATCTGTAATAGACGTATGAACAAAGTCAGTAAATCTGTAACAGAGAGATGGACAAAGTCAATAGATCTATAACAGACTGATGGACAAAGTCAGTAGATGTGTAACAGACCGATGGACAAAGTCAGTCGGTCTATAACAGATCGATGAACAAAATCAGTAGGTCAATAACAGATGGATGGACAAAGTATGTAGGTCTATAACAGACGGACGGACAAAGTCTGAAGGTCTATAACAGACGGATGGACAAAGTCAGTAGGTCTTTAACAGACAACAGACAGATGGACAAAGTCAGTAGATCTGTAACAGACAGATGGACAAAGTCAGTAGATCTGTAACAGACAGATGGACAAAGTCAATAGATCTGTAACAAACAGAGGGACAAAGTCGGTAGGTCTATAACAGACGGATGGACAAAATCAATATATCTGTAACAGACTGATGGACAAAGTCAGTAGATCTGTAACAGACAAATGGACAAAGTCAATAGATCTGTAACAGACTGATGGACAAAGTCAGTAGATCTGTAACAGACAAATGGACAAAGTCAGTAAATCTGTAACAGACTGATGGACAAAGTCAATAGATCTGTAACAGACAGATGCACAAAGTCAGTAGATCTGTAACAGACAGATGGACAAAGTCAATAGATCTGTAACACACGAATGGACAAAGTCAATAGATCTGTAACAGACCGATGGACAAAGTCAGTCGGTCTATAACAGATCGATGAACAAAATCAGTAGGTCAATAACAGATGAATGGACAAAGTATGTAGGTCTATAACAGACGGATGGACAAAGTCTGAAGGTCTATAACAAACGGACGGACAAAGTCTGTAGGTCTATAACAGACTGATGGACAAAGTCAATAAATCTGTAACAGACGGACAGACAAAGTCAGTAGATCTGTATCAGATGGACGGACAAAGTCAGTAGATCTGTAACAGACGGATGGACAAAGTTAATAAATCTGTAACAGACGGACGGACAAAGTCAGTAGATCTGTATCAGACGGACGGACAAAGTCAGTAGATCTGTGACAGATAGATGGACAAAGTCAATAGATCTGTAACAGACTGATGGACAAAGTCGGTAGATTTGTAACAGACGGATGGACAAAGTCAGTAATGATCTGTAATAGACGGATGAACAAAATGAATATATCTGTAATAGACGGATGGGCAAAGTCTGTAGATCTGTAACGGACGGACGGACAAAGTCAGTAATGATCTGTAATAGACGGATGAACAAAGTGAATATATCTGTAACAGACTGATGGACAAAGTCAGTAGATCTGTAACAGACAGACGGATTAAGTCAATAGATCTGTAACAGACTGATAGACAAAGTCAATAGATCTGTAACAGACGGATGGACAAAGTCAGTAGATCTGTTATAGACCGATGGACAAAGTCAGTAGATCTGTAACAGACTGATGGACAAAGTCAGTAGATCTGTTATAGACCGATAGACAAAGTCAGTAGATCTGTTATAGACCGATGGACAAAGTCAATAGATCGGTAACAGACTGATGGACAAAGTCAGTAGATCTGTAACAGACTGATGGACAAAGTCAGTAGATCTGTAACAGATCGATGGACAAAGTCAATAGATCAAGTCAGTAGATCTGTAACAAACGGATGGACAAAGTCAGTAGATCTGTAACAGACTGATGGACAAAGTCAGTAGGTCAATAACAGACGGATGGACAAAGTCAGTAGATCTGTAACAGACGGATGGACAAAGTCAGTAGATCTGTAACAGACTGATGGACAAAGTAAATAGATCGGTAACAGACCGATGGACAAAGTCAGTTGATCGGTAACAGACTGACAAAGTCAGTAGATCTTTAACAGACGGATGGACAAAGTCAGTAGATCTCTGACAGACTGATGGACAAAGTTAATACGGTTTTGTCTTTGGATATGTTACAGCCAGATTAAGGACCATATATTTTAGACAAATGGGCCACCATGTATGTTTGACAGGACTACCACAGATCTGTTACAGACAGATGGACGTCCATATATGTTAGACATATGGACAACCATACGTGTTAGACAGATTGACGACCATATATGTTAGACATATGGACAACCATACGTGTTAAGACAGATGGACGTCCATATATGTTAGACATATGGACAACCATACGTGTTAGACAGACTGACCATAGATGTACGATTGTTCTCCTTGCACTTAAGTTAGTTTAATACTGTCATGCAAACGTTTTACTGAAGGTTTTTGATCATTTGATTTTACAAAGAATGTCAAGACAACCATTTCAGCAATAAACTTTTTGTCTAATAGTTAAGCACACATTTACATTGTTACCATTGTACTGTAAAGCCTCAAATACAGATTTCTTGATGCATCCAATCAATGATTGATTAAATATCATAAGAGAAAATTAATATAAGCATAAATGTGTATTTCAGGCTATTTCCAGTACAGTAAGAGAATCAAGCCACAACAGAAACATTGGAGTATTTATAGGTAGAATTTTAATTGCAGAAAAATAAAACTTTTACATATTTATAAATTTCTTTTCCGATTTCTCACCAAATATAATAGTATATTGGTCTTCTCTCGAAGTACCATCAAAATAAAAAATCTCTGTATTTATAACCTGAACACTCCATCTCCCTCCCTGCTTGCTTGGACAAGCCCGTCTACCACACAATCTTCCTCCCTCGCTCTCAGCCACTCACTGAACTGTCGGTAAATAATATTAAAATAGAAAACACTAAACTATGAAATGTACGACAAATTATTTCAAATTGATAAGATTCAATTTTATACAAATTATATATACTTTTGTCTTGAAAGCATCAACATCTGCACCTTTTCCAGTTTTGGAAAAATTTTCATCAACTTGCATACATAATATTGGCATAATGTCATTCTAACTAATAAACTCAGTATATAACTAATCATAACGAACCCTTTCTGGGTGATCAAATTTTTAACTTCTTTGTAATAATATACTGTAGAGTAAAATAAAGTGTCTTCATTGTGGACTATAAAATATTTTGACAGTGGGATAAAATATGATAAAAAAAAAAAAAAAAAAATCTCAACAAAACCAATAAACTTAAATTAAGATTGTTTGCATATTTAGAACAGACTTCATGAACCAATATATTACTAGATTGTAAACAATTGCTAATCCACAACTTTCCTTCCAACAATCGCTTCAAATAGTTATACTGATCAAACAACTTAATCTAAAATAGATATTTGGTTATAAAGTGTGTTAATTACTGGCTTAGCACTACAGAAATGTACAGATTTCATTATGTAGAGTAGTCCACGAACGGACAATGACATATTATTTTGACAACATACTGAACCTGTTTTCTAGGCAATCCCACTGAACATTTATCCACACAAGCTCCATAGTCACTCGGCCAAATTAAAAAAAAAAAAGTTTCTTTAAAATTGTACGATCCTAAATATTTCATATTATTTTTTTAACAATTTTTTTTTTTTCAAATTTATAAAATTAGCTTTAATTAGCTTGAATCAATACGAAATATATGTAACACAGGGCTACATGACATAGAAATGCATGTTCACAGCCACCATTTGACAATGACTTGCATGTTAATATTTGGCTCTAAGCTTTCTGGACAAAATTTCTGAGATCATGGTGACCTTGAACCAAACAAGATGTTGTGACCCAACTTATTCCCCTTGCATTCTAGGTTCCTGACCCACTTTATGTCTGGCATTACCTTCCCTGATACACATGGACATATACACTGCATTTTCAATAAGTTGTAAAGTTTTTCTCAGCTTTAATATCAAAACTAAATGCAAAAATTAACATCAAATCCTGATGCCAACATCATATTGGAAGCAACATCTACAAGTTATCTTTCTTTTTAAAAAAAAAAGTAAAGACAAAAAATTCATTATGCAAATTAAATAATCTTTGGAAAAAGGATAATTAAATAGTCGATGCATCAATACATGTTTGATCGGGTATATAATAATATGAAATTAAAACAAATTATAACAGTACAATTTTGTTTCTCAATACGACTAGAACTCTTTGAATGAAAAGAAGACGAAGTTGCATAGAAATTGTGCTGTTGCTAGATAAGAGGATAGAAATGATACAGGAAAACTACTGCCTATAGCTATTGAACTTCAATTTTGAAATATCGTTAAAAATGAAATTCCACATGGCTATACATAACTAAGTCTATGTTTCTGGTAACGGCCAGGGGGAATTGTGTTACACACTTTAGGTGGAGTTTTCTTCTTTTTATATAAAATATATAGAACATATATACATCCAGACATCATACAGACTTTGTCAAACTAAGCCTCAACTTTTCTTCTTTAGGAATGGTAACTAAACGTAGACTGGGTTTCAGGGAAGTTAGGTTGTATCATACACAACATTAGGGCTACCAGAAACAAAGACATAATTTGTCTAGCCTAATTACACGAGTGATATAACAGAATAAATGATAAACATATTATGAGCCCAGTACAATTTATAAATATAGAAGTTGGAATTTACGATTGCATAGGTGCCAAATTTCTGTCAAAAAATTGTGCCCCGGTTTCCATGTCAACTTTCACTTTCCAGTAACTTTGTATCTTGGTTTCACTTTCTATCTATTCTTGGTTTTTACTTTTACTGACTGTCCCCTTATTCAAAATGGATTTCTACAGACCAATTTAGAAATTATGGTAAAGTCAACCGACTTTTACTAAATTTACACCGAGTAAACTTAAAAACAATTTATTCACAAATTTATACCAGATACTATTAAATGGTTCATAACAAAGTAGGTCTCGAACAGACCTGGTGACAGCTTTGGAAGACATTCTAATTATACCTGGTTACACTACATCTCGGTGTTTATCGTTTCACATCCCCTTCAAATACGAAATGTTGATTGGTTTTGCAAAAAAAAGTTTCTTTCAGTGCAAATATACATACAATATATAGGTTTATATTTCCTCTTGACATGTATTTCTCAATCCCTTCACAAAACTGGTAGCAAAAATAACTTGCAAATGTATTTGATTCGACTGCACTAATATTGTGAGTAATATATAATTATTATTAATATATATATAATCTTATGTGCACCAGCACAATGTAATGCATGCAAAATATATGCATATAATTTGCATACACCTTTATATAATGCGAAATTAATGGGACTATCAACCTTGACAACACAACAAATAGTTGTTGGGAGAAAATAATGGCAACAAAAAATCCATTTCTAACAGTTAATAATTACTCTCTCGACACATCAATGTCGGAGCATTACTACAAACTAGATCATAAGCAAGTTATTTAATCAAAAAAAAAAAAAATTCCTGAAAACATTTATTTTACCAATTTACACATTTATCCATTGAGCAGGAGTTTGTCACTGGTAATTTTAGAAAATTAAAACATATTCATGGATCTCTTAAAAAAATATTTCAAGCTTTCAAATCTTGGTCAGTTTATATCAAGATTCAGACAAAGTCCTGCTTATCTGTATTTTGTATGTAGTCTCAGTTCAACATGCAATATATATATATATATAAACATTTATATAGGACATAAATTATAATGGTCCCAGTAGGTGTGTCGCTTTGGCATCAATAATAATAGGGTACTAGTACAACATCCAGCCCCGCCCCCTACATACCACTGGATTAGAAAAATCAATATCCAAACATCAACCCATCTTTTTCCGTCACTGTTTATTTATTAATGTTTTAAATCATTTGCTCTTACCCCGTTAGAAATTAATCAAAGATGATGGATTAAAAATTGATTATGATAAGTCATGGTTGCCCTATCCCTGCAAATTGAACCAATTTATTTTCTCCCGGACTATTATATCCAATTTATTGGAAAAAAAAAAAATTTAATCAAAATGCTTGCAAAAAGATGTTATGTGTCATTTACTTAATGACTGTTTTTACAATTGTTCACAACAGTTCATTATAACAGACTATGTATACATATATATATATGAGTCAATAAAATGTATTAATGTATATAGAGTAATAGGCTTAACTACAATCCCCCAGTGGCTGAGAGATACTTACACAGTAACATTACAACACATAATAAAGCTCAGACCAGCTAGGCGTTGGCCTTAAACAACACAGCTCGATACGGTCATCAAGTCACGGTATACATAATAATAATAATGGGGAAAATGCACATTGAATTCCAAGAATAAAATACTCTGATAAATTTATGTTACAAATATTAATACTTCTTTGCATGGATATCATTTATGAAGATCTATTTGTTATAATAATAGTCAAATTAAAAAAATCTTTAAAAAAAAGTAAAAACAATGTTGCACAGCTATATTAAAGGAATAGACTTGATAATAATAGACATACATTGTACACAACATGAAAACAAAGATCTTTGTATACATCAGGTGTCCATAATAACTCATAAACTGTTTCAAGTACAATAATAATAATAATAATAATATAATAATAATAATCTCATAAAAACAATATTTAATATATTAATGGTGAAAATGTTGTCTTTGATATACAAGATGAGATTTCTGTTAAAACATTCTGTGAAAAGTCTATAATTATATATTCCATATCTTATATATAATAATATATAGAACAACTTGAAATGATAATAGAGCAATATTCCTGAATGTAGGATAAGATTTGAGTTGATAATCACCTATATTTATAGATATATTTATATATATTACACATCCTGCTGTTTAAGAAAAGATGCGGATGGCCTGAGTCGGTGCTTGTTGGCATACAGGACAGCTCCGCTCCAACTGGGGTTTCTCAACGATCAGGTTCGCGCACTCCATGCAGAACAGGTTATGGCCGCATGGCACTAGTGCCGCCACAATATCGCTCTCTGAGCACATAAAGCACTGCCTCCTAGGGCGGCCATTCAAGGTGGGTACCGAAACTGGGCAAGTAATTCCGCCATTCCTGGCCAGGGAAACGTCCACAACCGAGGCGATGGGGGGAACGGTCAGAGCACTGGTGCAGGAAATGACCGATGCATCCTCACTCGAGGTAGGCGTGAACGTCGTGCTGGGGGTGGCTCCAAACATAGTCGTTGTCACACTGGCAAGAGGGTCGCTCCTGATTCTCCGCACAAGGGCATGGTCACTTGGAGGCGAGGGAGATGACCTGTCGGACCCAGACCCTATGCCACTGTGTGGAGGTGAGGGCGAGTCGGTGAGGGTGGGGGAGAGTCGATGACCACCGTTGAGACTGCTGCTACGCCGCGGCATGCTGGTGGAGGTGGAAGTGAACAAGGAGACTAGAGTCGAGTTACGATTGTCATTGTACTCCCCCCACATGTAGGAAGGAGGTAGGATGGGATCAAATGATGGCGAACCACCAATCCCTTCGTCGTTGTCGTACATGTTAAAGCCATTGAAACCATTGCCAAATCCATTTCCATTGGAAGCAAATTCTGAGATTTTAGTGTTAGTATTCACCGGCGGGAAACTGAAAATATTGGTGTCTTGAGGGGGTGGACAACCGCTGTTCAGGGCATTGTGCATGTTGTTGAAAGCACATGTACCATTAACTCCATTGGGTGATTTGTTATATCCATTGAAATCACCACTTCCATTCAACTCATGGAAGCCTGAATCAACACCATTGCTGCGAAAATCATCCTCATTCTGAGAATCCATAATTCCTCCTGTTCTGAGAGCAATGTGACTTTCGATTTCCTGTCTGGCTTTCTCCACATTCTCTGTGAGTCCCGTGACCTCAAACACTGGTTCCTTGTCACGACTGGGAGTGACTATGTATGTGTGTGTTTGCTGTTGGATTCGTTTGATGGTGGCTCCCTTAGGACCAACAACAAGACCCACAACTCTATACGGAACACGCACCTGTATTGTGACCTGTCCTGGAGCATTGGGACTTGGGGGGCCTGTGGTTAGAGTTGTGCCATTTGTTGGCGTGGTAGTAGCGGAAACTGAAGATACACTGCTGTTGCGACGAGAAGCACGAATTTGACTGAAATGTTCAGCTGCAGACAGAATTTCCCTCTTTGCGGCATTCACATCCTCTTTCCTACCAGTAACTACAAAAACAGGTTCCTCACCTCGAACTGGGGTTTTGATGTATGTGTTTGTCTTCGCTCTCAGCGCCTTAATTTTGCATCCTGAAAAAAAAATACAAAAAAAAATTACCATTTCATACTCATAATGAAAATTACTAGTTTAGGTTCATCATCATCTAGAAAGCTGGGTCCAGGCAGATTATATACAAAGTTATTTCATTTCAAGAGTAGCAGATCTTTGTTTAAATTTTTGGGGTTTCAAGTTTTCTGCTTTATTCTTAAGTTTCAATATATTCATACAGTAATAAAATTGAAGTGAATTTCATATTTTGTTGCCAATAAGGAAGTTTTTAACAGAATTACAATAAATATCCATTACATTTAACCTTAATTTGTCTTCCTTATTCTGTATACTATGGGTAGTGTATATATATAGGTCAACAGTGTTTTATGATCTAGCTGAGCAAATAAACCTGTGTAGCAAGCTTTATGATGGCAGTATAATGTCACTTGCTGGCTTAAGTTTAAGTCCATGTTACACATCATCAGTAGATTTAGGCAGAAATCCAGAAATATTCTGGAATTATTCAGCTCACAACATGGGATTGTATCTATAATAAAATTACAAGACATTGCATTGTCCCCGAGTAATTTTCTTTTAAGTTCAGCATCTGATAAGCTAAGTGTCTTGGTCTAAATGTATGTATCTGAATCACATCAAGTATCATTTCGGCTGTTTCATATGTGTACTAGACTACCTGACAATGATACAAAAGTATTAACGTGTGTTTAAATATTCATGAATAATTATTTGTTATATTTAGACACATGGTCTACAAGCTTGACTTAGGTCAAGATACACACACGGTCAAAAACTAGGTTTGCATACACAACGTCTAATAGATTCTACACGTTAAAAAAAAAAAACTTAACTAGAATTAATAATACTATCTTAAATTCATTTTAATATCTATAAACTCATCTTTTAAAATTTAAAAACATTTTCTTATATTCATCTTTTATGTAATTACTTTCTATGTTTAACCATAAACCGGAAAAATCAGAGACAAGTGTTTGTTTACTTCTTGAGACGAAATATTTCAAGTGTTTCCCTGACCTCGTTGATCGAGATGGGTAGTAGATTTTGTGAATGGGTGAGGACCACGTGGTTTCTTTGTTTATGATCCAGCGGGGTATTTCGAGTGCACGTTAGCGGAGTGTCTACCCCGAACACGTGGTTAACGAACCTCGTGTAAAACTCCAGACATGAACGGTGTCATGTCTGGGGGAATTTAAGTCCAACAAAGAACACATAGTTAAGATTGGTTTTGCTATCGATAAAGAGTAAACAATGTTTCATTGTCAAAACTACCTACATCGACTTGTAAACACGGGGGACAAAGCCGTTCGTCAGTCACAACAAAGTAGACGGTTTTAAAACACAAAGATAGGTTATCTATATATATCAGCCACGTGAGTTATATACTGGCCATGGCTATGTCTGTGTATTACGACACTCTAGTGCTACAAACACAGCAGCCTTAAAATGGAAAATGAATACGAGTGGAATGAAACAAAACGACTTACCCTGTCGTCCGACGATTTCGGCCACGTGTTCTGAGCTGGGTACTGGTACACATTCCGTCATGTTAGCACTGCCTCTTTTCCTCGCAGCATCCAAATCCATCCCGGATGACGATGACGAACTGTTCCCGACAGAACCATTCTCCTCCTCGGTACCGTTCAACCCCATCATCGAGAGTTCGAAGGCTAACTGCAGTGCGCGCTGTTCCTCGTAGCTCGCACTTGGATTCATCTCATTGTACAGGCTAGCTGGCATCGTTGACAATTTGGGGTTCGAACACTAGAATGTACAAAAATAAAGATTTCATATAAACTCCTTGGTTCACATAAGTTCCCTTTGTTAGGGCAGCACTTCGCTGCTCAATACGCGGCACTCTCTGTTACACTGTCTGTTATTCTCACAATGCACAAAAGCAATATGGCCTGGGTGACGTCATCTTCCCAAGATTCCGCGGCATTTCTTGGCCTGCTTCCCTGCGCCCATTGGCTGTGTATCACTTAATGGGCGGGGCGTCAACTTTGACCTAGCCTGGCTGGCGAAGCATGGCAAAACATTGATGTTTTTATTGCAGATGTCTTGTTATACACAGGAGAGATTTAGGAAATGAAATTATTTGATGGAAATGGAAGAATGGATTATTTAGCCGTACATCAGTGTTAGAGCGTATGCATAACAACAGAAATTTGACCACATCAATTATGTTGTTTTTGTTTAAATGTTTTAAATTGCTGTTTATTTATCATAGTCTCCGGGATATTTAAAGAGACAATTAAAAATATTTCAATATCGTTAGAAACAATTACAAAGACGCGTCTTTTCTTTGTTCTCTAAACTTGTTTACTCTGGAAACACCACTTTGTAATGGAAACAATTTTATCTACTGTTGAGATATTTATTAAGTCTACAATTCGAGTCTTTCAGTACTAGAAGAGGGCTCCGCGAGGTTTGGTTACAATAAAGATATAGAGAAAGAGCATGTTTCGTGCTGCATTAAGTCGTCTTGTGAGTTAAGAAACATGCAATAGCCCTATCTAATTGCTTAGAACGGGTCCAGAGGGGACTGTACTGACCCTCGTTGACCCAAGACGTGAATATTGGTTTGATTAGATGAAGTTAGGGGATATCGTGATTGGGAGTAATTCACAGGACTGGGCATAAAACACGTTGAAATAAAGGATGTCTGTGCCTATGTATGCTAAATGGCAGGTCGACATCCCAGGAAATTCGACACGCCCATTTCACAAACCGAATAATTGTTTTGTAAAATATCGACACTTTTAAAAATTATTTACATTTTTTTTAAATATATATATATATCTGTATATTTCATGTTGTATATCAAAATTCAAACACATACTGTCGTTATTACTACTAGACAATGTATATATATATATATATATATATATATATAGAAACAGATAATTGGTATATGTAGTTTACATAACACGTATCGACCTGACGTAAATGACTCGTTATTACTTAATATACCCTATATATATGTAACAGAGCGCATGATTAATTAAATTTAAATCACTGCCTCCGCTGGGGATCGAACCCGGGACCTCTGGCTTACTAGTCTTACGCTCAACCGATCGAGCTAAAGAGAAGATCTCTCTAGCCAAGCGGTATATTGCGGCTAGTATTTACCAGGGTTACATACTCCCCCTCCAGGAAAGAACTCGTCCTCGAGTTTCCAGGAGTAACAGCGATGCTTGTGGAGCAATCCTGAGTATTTCCCCCGGGTCCCTACATGGGCGCCAATGTAACAGAGCGCATGATTAATTAAATTTAAATCACTGCCTCCGCTGGGGATCGAACCCGGGACCTCTGGCTTACTAGTCTTACGCTCAACCGATCGAGCTAAAGAGAAGATCTCTCTAGCCAAGCGGTATATTGCGGCTAGTATTTACCAGGGTTACATATATAGAAAAATATGTATAATGTTTTTATATACACGTATCAAAATCATAGAATTAGACATTACCAGCTTAAAGTTTCAGTGTATTTGTTTTCAGAATCATTTAATGAATGATTGAAATAACAATGATGTTAATGTGTTATATAACTACATATACCAGTCTATGGGAATCGATGGCGAAAAATTAATTACAGGTTCATTTGCGCCAGGTCGATATGTGTTATATAAACACAGTTGGTAGTCGATGTATGTTGTTTGTTTACACTAACAGGGCTCGCTTCACCTATCAATCATTTGTCTATATTAACCCGGGACTAGAGAATGGCTCGTCCATGGTATCTAGGCCCAGGAGACCAATCCCTAATGGGCAGTTAACCCCAGGGTCCCTCTCCCTTAGGGGTCAAGATGACATCACACACAGCAGGGAGTTTACGTTAGCAGGTTAATACGCACAGAGCTAATTACGAAGTTAATAGGTCTGTATGATATCAGTGTTTATAGGAGTAATTAGGGTTTCCTGTCCTGTGGCCATGGGTGCCGTCCCAAACACTAACACAATAGTATAAATAAGTCATTGTTGTTTTATAAATAGAAAAGGAAATAGATACGGAAACTGACACCCAGTACCGTACGAAGTCACAAACCCCCTATTGTCTATACCGCCATTTAAGTTTGATCTGGGTACACAGGTACATACCTTTGTACAGACAAGCCAATATACCTATACAATATACCTATACAGGTATACATGTATATAAATTGAAATATTCAAAATCTTGCATCAATGTCGGCTTTATACTAAATCCTGTTTTTTTTCCCTCTCTCGAAAACAAACGAGATTTTTTTCTAGTAGTATCTACAGGTAAAAGCGAAATCGTGGCCGTTTAATCAGAGCACCAACCATGATAGATTGTATTGGTAAAACAAATGGCCAATGTATATGTGCTTCATGCATCCTGTCCCAGACTTTGTGCTGTGAAAAACGTTGCAAATGTAAGCTAATTACTTATCTAAAAACATGTTTTACAATACAGCTAGTGTAGAACATTTTTTTTACGGCTAACGTGTGGAAGTGACATCATTATCGGCACACTCATTACCCCCTCACAATACACGTCACGAGTTGGACAATTGTCAGAATCAACTATGAAGAGAAAAAAATTCGCTGATAATAATCTATAGCACTAAATCCACCTATTTACAATAAATATATACAAAACCTCTGTAAAAATTATCAGCAAAGCACGAGGATGTTTAGTTTTAATCTTACCGTGCCTGTCTCCATCCATCTACAGTATAATCCTGGCAATATACATAGACACGAGTCACGTGGATTGGTCAGACGAGGCCAGTTATCGGCCGCAATAAGCGATCGCACCTGCACTAATCCGCGCGCAGGCTAATTAACGGGTCTAAATAGCACTATCTCTTTATAGCATTATCTAATTTCTATTGATTTTTGATATCACACTACACAGGTATTGATCCAAAAATACAAACAGCTCATCAACGTACACACATCCACTGATAAAGGCGGCTGCTATTAACGATTCTTCATATTTACTCCATAAATGATTTTTTTTTCCCAATTCAAAGACAGTGTATAACATGTACACCTGTCTGACGCAGACTTTGTGCCAGCCTCCCTGGTACTGTATCCATC
Source organism: Pecten maximus (assembly GCF_902652985.1). Classification (NCBI taxonomy): domain Eukaryota; kingdom Metazoa; phylum Mollusca; class Bivalvia; order Pectinida; family Pectinidae; genus Pecten; species Pecten maximus. Next base: position 6,647,198 of record NC_047023.1, on the reverse strand, counting down.
TGTACGCAATTCACAATTTTGTAGCGGCGTTCCTTGTTTACACGTACGTAATATTAATTAATAGGCTTACCTTTAAAAACGGTGCGGCCTCGAACAACATGACTGTCGGGTTTAAATAGAAGATATGTTTGTTATATTCTCTACGTGAAAGGTAGATGTCATGAAGACTGGCTTTGCGACCTCTTGGTTGTGTGTGTGACCTCGTCAGTGGATGTCAGCAGTGTGATGGGGTGGGTAGATCCGCACAGGTATAAATACAATGTGACACCCGTCCCATCATCACGCATGTGTTGACACGGAAACTAGACAGGTGTGATGATGGAACTTAACTACTCCAATCAGTGTACCTCTCCTCAGGTGATTAGTGACAAATCACACCCCAAACACCCGACCATGCCCCGGGCTGATCCTTATCCATTCCCCGCGCCTCCGGAACAAAGGGAGGTGTTAAGACCATTTTGGGACCTATTTAGTATTTACCAGCGTGGTTAGTGCTAAACCAACATATAGCGCCCTTATCCATGGGCTTTGGGCAAAATATACATGCTTGAATCCGATTGATTGCATTTCCGCTTTGAAGTGTGATAAATTAAAAAGAATATGTTTACAGCGGTTAAGACATCCGTTCCTTTTCCTGGACTTCAGATTCCAAGGCCACAAGATAACAGGAATATTGGCACACATCGCAAGCATAATATTTACGTACGGACATTGACGAACGCGATGATGGACGAGAAGGCGAAGGAGGGGTTATTGATTTAGGGACACTTTAATCAATGATGTATGTACATCTATTGATATAGGTCCTTACTTAAGATAACAGGGCTTACCGTCGTATTAAAAACATTGTTGTAATGGACACTGGTTCCGTGACCAGACCCTCCAACTTCCCCGACAGATAAACGTCACACAACTGCATGTCGTAAAACATAGTTTAGTCACATAATCTTTTTTCCCCATTTTCTGTATTCATTATTATTTCAAATATACCGATGGAGTCCGACTAGAGGATTTCTTATTATTTCACTAAGATACAAAATTAGTATCTTACCTTTCCGACATCTCCTGTATCTTAATCTTTATATATATATATATTCTCTCTTTATATATATATTTTTTTTGTATCAAATCTTTCTCCTTTCTCGTTTATCATCAAACCAATATTTGTAATCAATGACTACAGCTACTTACTATTTTAGAATTCCTCGAGGACCGTCAGTGTCAATAGTATATTCCGTTTTCGTTTTACCTTCGTCAATTATCGATACAATGCTCGTACAAAGTCAGTTTTCTTACTTATACATCAAAGATGATAACTTTTATCGAATAAAGAGATGCTATGAATGAAAATTTAATTGACAATGAAATAATTTTCAACATATAATTTTACTGATTATTTTATTATCATTTTTTATTATTGCTATTATGGGTTTTGTTATTAGCAAATTATTTATGTTTATCCTCATAAGAAAAGGCATACTTGATATTGGCTTTTTAGATTTTCGTTTAGATTACAAAATAACAAAATTGTTAGCTATATGACTTTTTTTCTGACGTATAAATGTATTTTGACTTTGTTTGCCCCTCACGTTTTCCAGATTCCATCTAGATTACGACATATAGGTCCAGATTACGGACGGGATTACGACCCGCCCGATGGCGTGTGGCGGTACTCGGTCCTTATGACAGCTCGATAAAGGAAATCTACAATTTATTGTCGTTATATGAAGTATATCACTGATTGTAATGTAACTAATACATAGATAAATACTGGCCGGATCGATAGTGTTACATCCGCCCTACCTCGGAGACAACACTACAGTCCGTCTGTGTGTGTTGAGCATTTAACATATTAGAAAATTAATTACTTATTTCTCAAATGTTTCCAACTGATTGTTTTATAACCGTACGCAAAACGTGCTCATTTTTTCTGCTTAATTCAGATTCATTTTATTCTCTTTTCATATACTGACATGATGACGAGAGAAAAACATATATACAATCTTTGATATGAAATACATTCTAACCAGATTTTCTTTATTTCTCGTAAAGCTTTGTTAGGTAGTACAAAAGTGACTTCTAGGCACAGGTATAGGTCACACAGGTAGGCTGACTTTTTACCAATTATGTTACTTTAACATCTCCTTTGTACTACCTGTAACAAAAGGCGGATTACACTGTTCCCGCCAGAAGCCAGTGTCGTCTGCTCCTCCACCTGTGGCGGCTGTTGGTCACGGGACTCCGACAGATGGGTCGGTATGTCCCGCTGGACCACAAAGCATTGTTATCTTTCTGTCCAGAAATTTCACCGAAATACATGTGTAATGTCGTTTAAAACGTCAATAACTACCTAACAGTGCTGTGGTTTAAATAACAGGGCGAATATCGGAGGAACAATTGTCAAGAGGAAGGTTCCGCGAGGGAGAAGTTAAAGCAAGCATGTCATGGTTTTCATCAATAGGCCGTCTTGATTGGACTGTCCGCCCCATAGTAGCTACCTGCGTTTTGAGTCCGGAGTCAGCTTTGTTGACCAATAAACAAATATCTTACCAACAATGGGACTTGTTGACTGCAAGGTCGGTAATAATTCAAGGTCGTAGCTACAATTGAAGCTTTTGTAAAACGCCACCTGCACTCATCCAACTTTAAACCCCGAACCAAGAATGTCCACGACGCTGTACACGATTGTATCCATGGCAGTTTCGTCAAGTGCCTCTTTATACTGACTATTTAACGACTTAAAAATGAAAACACGGCCATCTTTTGATAACAAATAGTTTTGTACACGTTTAGACAAACCATTCTCGTTGCCGTGGAAATCGTGCGGAAACTCCCTCCTCGTGTAAATTATGTGAAATCTATATGTATGTACCTCTAATATAACGATATATATGTGATAAACTTGAGAAGTAACTGCATTATATTAAACCATTTTACGTTCATTCAAAACATCTTTATCTTTTGTGTTTTACTTCCGTTTGTCATTTTTAGTATGTTTTAATGGTTTGTGGTCAACACTTCAATAATAATTTGTATAATGTGTAAACGCTTCTATTAACTGTATTAAAAGGTCAACAGGTTATGTTAAACCCTTCTAGTATAAAACGTGTTATATCACCGTTATACAAACGTATGTTATATCACCGTTATACAAACGTGTGTTATATCACCGTTATACAAACGTATGTTATATCACCGTTATACGTGTATGTTATATCACCGTTATACAAACGTATGTTATACCACCGTTATACAAACGTATGTTATATCACCGTTATACGTGTATGTTATATCACCGTTATACGTGTGTTATATCACCGTTATACGTGTGTTATATCACCGTTATACGTGTGTTATATCACCGTTATACGTATGTTATATCACCGTTATACGTGTATGTTATATCACCGTTATACGTGTATGTTATATCACCGTTATACGTGTGTGTTATATCACCGTTATACGTGTATGTTATATCACCGTTATACGTGTGTTATATCACCGTTATACGTGTATGTTATATCACCGGTATACGTATGTTATATCACCGTTATACGTGTATGTTATATCACCGTTATACGTATGTTATATCACCGTTATACGTGTATGTTATATCACCGTTATACGTGTATGTTATATCACCGTTATACGTGTGTGTTATATCACCGTTATACGTGTATGTTATATCACCGTTATACGTGTATGTTATATCACCGTTATACGTGTGTTATATCACCGTTATACGTGTATGTTATATCACCGTTATACGTGTATGTTATATCACCGTTATACGTGTGTTATATCACCGTTATACGTGTATGTTATATCACCGTTATACGTGTATGTTATATCACCGTTATACGTATGTTATATCACCGTTATACGTGTGTTATATCACCGTTATACGTGTTTTATATCACCGTTATACGTGTGTTATATCACCGTTATACGTGTTTTATATCACCGTTATACGTGTGTTATATCACCGTTATACGTATGTTATATCACCGTTATACGTGTATATTATATCACCGTTATACGTGTATGTTATATCACCGTTATACGTGTATGTTATATCACCGTTATACGTGTGTTATATCACCGTTATACGTGTGTTATATCACCGTTATACGTGTGTTATATCACCGTTATACAAACGTATGTTATATCACCGTTATACGTGTATGTTATATCACCGTTATACGTATGTTATATCACCGTTATACGTGTGTTATATCACAGTTATACAAACGTATGTTATATCACCGTTATACGTATGTTATATCACCGTTATACGTGTATGTTATATCACCGTTATACGTGTATGTTATATCACCGTTATACGTGTGTTATATCACCGTTATACGTGTGTTATATCACCGTTATACGTGTATGTTATATCACCGTTATACGTGTATGTTATATCACCGTTATACGTGTGTTATATCACCGTTATACGTGTGTGTTATATCACCGTTATACGTGTGTGTTATATCACCGTTATACGTGTGTTATATCACCGTTATACGTGTGTGTTATATCACCGTTATACGTATGTTATATCACCGTTATACGTGTATGTTATATCACCGTTATACGTATGTTATATCACCGTTATACGTGTGTTATATCACCGTTATACGTGTATGTTATATCACTGTTATACGTGTGTGTTATATCACCGTTATACGTGTATGTTATATCACCGTTATACGTGTATGTTATATCACCGTATACGTGTATGTTATATCACCGTTATACGGTTTGTTATATCACCGTTATACGTGATGTTATATCACCGTTTATACTGGATGTTATATCACCGTTATACAAACGTATGTTATATCCACGTTATACGTGTCTGTTATATCAACCGTTAGACAACACGTATGTTATATCCACCGTTATACGTGTGTTATATCACCGTATACGTGTGTTATATCACCCGTTATACGTGATTATATCACGTTATACGTGTATGTTATACACCGTTATACGTGTATGTTATATGCACCGTTATACGTGTATGTTATACAACGTTAACGTATGTTATATCACCGTTATACGTGTATGTTATATTCACGTTATACTGTGTATGTTATAATCACTGTTATTCCGTGTGTTTATATCACGTTATACGTGTGTTATATCACCGTTATACGTGTATGTTATATCACCGTTATACGTGGTACGTATGTTATATCACCGTTATACGTGTATGTTATATCACCGTTATACGTATGTTATATCACCGTTATACGTGTGTTATATCACAGTTATACAAACGTATGTTATATCACCGTTATACGTATGTTATATCACCGTTATACGTGTATGTTATATCACCGTTATACGTGTATGTTATATCACCGTTATACGTGTGTTATATCACCGTTATACGTGTGTGTTATATCACCGTTATACGTGTATGTTATATCACCGTTATACGTGTATGTGATATCACCGTTATACGTGTGTTATATCACCGTTATACGTGTGTGTTATATCACCGTTATACGTGTGTGTTATATCACCGTTATACGTGTGTTATATCACCGTTATACGTGTGTGTTATATCACCGTTATACGTGTGTGTTATATCACCGTTATACGTGTATGTTATATCACCGTTATACGTGTGTTATATCACCGTTATACGTGTGTGTTATATCACCGTTATACGTGTGTTATATCACCGTTATACGTGTGTTATATCACCGTTATACGTGTGTTATATCACCGTTATACGTGTGTTATATCACCGTTATACGGATGTGTTATATCACCGTTATACGTGTATGTTATATCACCGTTATACGTGTGTTATATCACCGTTATTCGTGTGTTATATCACCGTTATACTAACGTATGTTATATCACCGTTATACAAACGTGTGTTATATCACCGTTATACGTGTGTTATATCACCGTTATACGTGTGTGTTATATCACCGTTATACGTGTATGTTGTATCACCGTTATACGTGTGTGTTATATCACCGTTATACGTGTATGTTATATTACCGTTATACGTGTATGTTGTATCACCGTTATACGTGTATGTTATATCACCGTTATATGTGTGTTATATCACTGTTATACGTACATCGACAGAAAGTAGCCGGACTGTGGTCAGTATAAACTATTGTCATGTTGACTGTCAACAATAAGTAGCCGGTCTGTGGTCAGTATAAACTATATTGTCATGTTGACTGTCGACAGTAAGTAACCGATCTGTGGTCAGTATAAACTATTATCATGTTGACTGTCGACAGTAAGTAGCCGGTCTGTGGTCAGTATAAACTATTGTCATGTTGACTGTCGACAGTAAGTAGCCGGTCTGTGGTCAGTATAAACTGTATTGTCATGTTGACTGTCGACAGTAAGTAGCCGGTCTGTGGTCAGTATAAACTGTATTGTCATGTTGACTGTCGACAGTAAGTAGCCGGTCTGTGGTCAGTATAAACTATTGTCATGTTAAACTGTCGACAATAAGTAGCCGGTCTGTGGTCAGTATAAACTGTATTGTCATGTTGACTGTCGACACAAAGTAACCGATCTGTGGTCAGTATAAACTATATTGTCATGTTGACTGTCAACAATAAGTAGCCGGTCTGTGGTCAGTATAAACTATTGTCATGTTGACTGTCGACACAAAGTAACCGATCTGTGGTCAGTATAAACTATATTGTCATGTTGACTGTCGACAGTAAGTAACCGGTCTGTGGTCAGTATAAACTATTGTCATGTTGACTGTCGACAGTAAGTAGCCGGTCTGTGGTCAGTATAAACTATTGTCATGTTGACTGTCGACAGTAAGTAACCGGTCTGTGGTCAGTATAAACTATATTGTCATGTTGACTGTCGACAGTAAGTAACCGATCTGTGGTCAGTATAAACTATATTGTCATGTTGACTGTCGACATAAGTAACCGGTCCGTGGTCAGTATAAACTATATTGTCATGTTGACTGTCGACAGTAAGTAGCCGGTCTGTGGTCAGTATAAACTATATTGTCATGTTGACTGTCGACAGTAAGTAGCCGGTCTGTGGTCAGTATAAACTATATTGTCATGTTGACTGTCGACAGTAAGTAGCCGGTCTGTGGTCAGTATAAACTATTGTCATGTTGACTGTCGACAGTAAGTAGCCGGTCTGTGGTCAGTATAAACTATATTGTCATGTTGACTGTCGACAGTAAGTAACCGATCTGTGGTCAGTATAAACTGTATTGTCATGTTGACTGTCGACAGTAAGTAGCCGGTCTGTGGTCAGTATAAACTATTGTCATGATGACTGTCGACAGTAAGTAGCCGGTCTGTGGTCAGTATAAACTATATTGTCATGTTGACTGTCGACAGTAAGTAGCCGGTCTGTGGTCAGTATAAACTGTATTGTCATGTTGACTGTCGACAGTAAGTAACCGGTCCGTGGTCAGTATAAACTGTATTGTCATGTTGACTGTCGACACAAAGTAACCGATCTGTGGTCAGTATAAACTGTATTGTCATGTTGACTGTCGACAGTAAGTAGCCGGTCTGTGGTCAGTATAAACTGTATTGTCATGTTGACTGTCGACAGTAAGTAGCCGGTCTGTGGTCAGTATAAACTATTGTCATGTTGACTGTCGACAGTAAGTAGCCGATCTGTGGTCAGTATAAACTATATTGTCATGTTGACTGTCGACACAAGGTAACCGATCTGTGGTCAGTATAAACTATTGTCATGTTGACTGTCGACAGAAAGTAACCGGTCTGTGGTCAGTATAAACTATTGTCATGTTGACTGTCGACAGTAAGTAACCGGTCTGTGGTCAGTATAAACTATATTGTCATGTTGACTGTCGACAGAAAGTAACCGGTCTGTGGTCAGTATAAACTATTGTCATGTTGACTGTCGACAGTAAGTAACCGGTCTGTGGTCAGTATAAACTATATTGTCATGTTGACTGTCGACAGTAAGTAACCGGTCTGTGGTCAGTATAAACTATTGTCATGTTGACTGTCGACAGTAAGTAGCCGGTCTGTGGTCAGTATAAACTATATTGTCATGTTGACTGTCGACAGAAAGTAACCGGTCTGTGGTCAGTATAAACTATATTGTCATGTTGACTGTCGACAGTAAGTAGCCGGTCTGTGGTCAGTATAAACTATTGTCATGTTGACTGTCGACAGAAAGTAACCGTCTGTGGTCAGTATAAACTATATTGTCATGTTGACTGTCGACAGTAAGTAGCCGGTCTGTGGTCAGTATAAACTATATTGTCATGTTGACTGTCGACAGTAAGTAGCCGGTCTGTGGTCAGTATAAACTGTATTGTCATGTTGACTGTCGACAGTAAGTAGCCGGTCTGTGGTCAGTATAAACTGTATTGTCATGTTGACTGTCGACACAAAGTAACCGATCTGTGGTCAGTATAAACTATATTGTCATGTTGACTGTCGACAGTAAGTAGCCGGTCTGTGGTCAGTATAAACTGTATTGTCATGTTGACTGTCGACAGTAAGTAGCCGGTCTGTGGTCAGTATAAACTGTATTGTCATGTTGATTGTCGACAGTAAGTAGCCGGTCTGTGGTCAGTATAAACTATTGTCATGTTGACTGTCGACAGTAAGTAACCGTCTGTGGTCAGTATAAACTATATTGTCATGTTGACTGTCGACACAAAGTAACCGATCTGTGGTCAGTATAAACAATATTGTCAGGTTGACTGTCGACAGAAAGAAGCCGGTCTGTGGTCAGTATAAACTATATTGTCATGTTGACTGTCGACAGAAAGTAACCGGTCCGTGGTCAGTATAAACTATATTGTCATGTTGACTGTCGACAGAAAGTAACCGGTCCGTGGTCAGTATAAACTATTGTCATGTTGACTGTCGACAGAAAGTAACCGGTCCGTGGTCAGTATAAACTATTGTCATGTTGACTGTCGACAGAAAGTAACCGGTCCGTGGTCAGTATAAACTATTGTCATGTTGACTGTCGACAGAAAGTAACCGGTCCGTGGTCAGTATAAACTATTGTCATGTTGACTGTCGACAGAAAGTAACCGGTCCGTGGTCAGTATAAACTATTGTCATGTTGACTGTCGACAGAAAGTAACCGGTCCGTGGTCAGTATAAACTATATTGTCAGGTTGACTGTCGACAGAAAGTAACCGGTCCGTGGTCAGTATAAACTATTGTCATGTTGACTGTCGACAGAAAGTAACCGGTCCGTGGTCAGTATAAACTATTGTCATGTTGACTGTCGACAGAAAGTAACCGGTCCTGTGGTCAGTATAAACTATATTGGCATGTTGACTGTCGACAATAAGTAGCCGGTCCTGTGGTCAGTATAAACTATTGTCATGTTGACTGTCGACAGTAAGTAGCCGGTCTGTGGTCAGTATAAACTATTGTCATGTTGACTGTCGACAGTAAGTAGCCGGTCCGTGGTCAGTATAAACTATATTGTCATGTTCAAACAACTATATTTTAGATTAACTGCACATTTAACTCTCTGGTTTTATCTGAACTCTAATTGCGACTAAAGAGACACACTTATTCTTGTCAAAAGAATAACGCTGATTTGAATTGCAATTCAGTTGCTTCTAAAACCATTAGATCCATTCGGCTGATGGAAATAATCGTTTCCCGATCAACCGATGAGGTGTTGTGTGTTGCTAAGTAACAGACCGATTCACTCCTCCATCTTTGTATGGTACAAATGTTCTCCAACTTTCAAAATAATATTGCTAGGTGAAGTTATTAAGTGGGATCCGTCGACCAATGAGTATGGCGTGATTTGTCCATTTAATCAATAAATATTCCCTTTCAATATCCAACACAGCATTTGTCATTGTAAGTGTGTTGACGAAGTTTCATTAAAACCAGATATTATACAGGTAATATAATTCATCAGGCCAGACTTTTCGTTCAGGGTCTGCGGAGGATAGTTATGTGTTTAAGTAGTCAAAACATAGTAAAACATAATGGATATATTTACACGTGTATAATTTGTTTAAGAACGACTTATGTTTGCAAGCGTCCGTCGGTTTTATCAACACGTAACACCTAGCTTAATCGGTGATGTCAATGACGTTATCATTGATGACGTCATGACGATATTCTGTTACATTTGCTTGTTTGAAGAAATTGGAATTGTTATTAGGCCTACCGTAAAAAATATACTCTATATGACACTGCAATCTTAATATATATCGAGCTATGTTCGCGTTTTTTGTTTGTTTTAACTTTCCTTTTGTTTTTTTGTCAGCTGTAAACTTTCCGGAAATGTAATTTGCACAGATTGTCATGTTCTATACCTGAGTGTTTCCCATTTGATGATGGAAGTCGCATTGACTGTATAGTGTATAGGTCAACAAAATAATAAATGACTCCGGACTTTTCCGGAACACCTGTTCCTATCCACGGGTCTCCATGAAAATCTAAATTTTCTTGTGTCCATGTTTTGCTCTCGTTTTATCAAGTTTTATTGATGATTATGGTTTCGTTATTATATAGGTATTCTCAGGTATTTTAGGAAATGGCGGACCAGAGAATTAAATAACTATATATATAGGTATCTGGGCTGACCAATTGATATGATATAGGGGCCGCGGTGGCCGAGTGGTTAAAGTGTCCCGACACCTTATCACTAGCCCTCCACCGCTGGGTTGCGAGTTCGAAACCTACGTGGGGCAGTTGCCAGGTACTGACCGTAGGCCGGTGGTTTTTCTCCGGGTACTCCGGCTTTCCTCCACCTCCAAAACCTGGCACGTCCTTAATGACCCTGGCTGTTAATAGGACGTTAAACAAAATAAACCAAACCAACCCAAGACCAATTGATACGTTAAATTGAATACTGACGCAAATCTGATATAACTAGGTAGATATATATGTGTCTTTTTCATCGTTTGGTTAAGACAGGGAATCCGTACCGCTTGTCGGTGGTATTTTATTGACTAGATCAGTGTATACTTACAGAAAACCCTCACAGGGGGTAACGGACAACGTTCTCATTGTCATGTACCCGTTCGGGAAAGGGTTTTCAAAATGGCGGACCATCATAATCCTCGCGAACGATTCACAGTTGTTTATGAACTAATTAGCATCCGATAAATGTTGTATGATAATTTTAACTATTTCTGCATGAGTTCGACTTTGAACTAATCTTAGTCAGATTGTTCTTATAAATAAATAAGTGATCCGTTGCTTTAATGCACTATCTTCTGTGAACATCTTGGCTCGCCATCTTGAAAAGCCCATTCCCTAACGGGTACACTTCAGTGATGTTATCAATAAATATTTAGTTGATTGCGTTAATTAAATGGATGAGAGGGGTACCAGCGGGATTTGAGGAACAGTGTACACGTTATCAATTGAACAGGATGACAACGACACGTATGAACGGTTACAAATCTAGTGATAAAGGCTAGTATATAGGTAAAAGTCTCGAGAGTGTCACGGACAGTGAGCAGCACGCTTCTCACTCGAGCATCAGCTCCACGTGCTGCCAATCGAAGCGAAAAGACAAAAAAAAACAAAAAACTATTTCCTGAACACCTGTACGCAGAACACACAGGTGTGTCAAAGGTGGGACATATGCTACCCAAGACCCAATGGCCCTTTACCATGCATTTACGGGAACCTTACGTCAGTGAAGTCGTGCACTCTGGCCGGCGTTAGACCATTAAGGACCCGTATGTTGCGTTTTGACACACGGACTTATTATCCTAGCGTTTAATTTACCCGTCCCTCTTTACAAGCTATTGCAAACATCTGTCAATCAATGGCATCAATTATGTATTTTTACTATCGATTTTTTGACTGACTTGTAAATAGCTTTCGCTTTCCTAATACGCGGCAAAGATGATTCACGTTTCTGCTCCCAGATGGAGCAGCATGTTACACAATTTATCATCGTTATTTCAGCGATTCCGTGTAGAAATTAGGTATGTTTAAACTTGAGGAATAGATTGATGAAACTGTGAATAACAAAGAAGACGAAAATTATAAGAACAAACAAACAGAAAATATAAATACATTTAGGTTATCGCCACCTGTAATATTAATGACAATTCCAGATTAACAATCGATTGTTTGAAATATATGCCAAGATTTTTCAATAGTTTTCAATAGTTTTTTTTTTGCATGATAATTATGAAACAAGCATAGAAGATTAGTTTTAATGGGACTCTAGTGAGATAATAGGAAATATACGTCTTCCGAATTCTCGTGTGGAATGGAAACGCAATTAAGAATTGTTTCTCGCGCTCAAAAATCTTCACAGTTATGGCAGAAACTAACCTTTCTATAACACTTTTGAAATCATCTTCAATCAATATATTTTCCCGATCTGGCATCGTAATATAATTTGAATAATAGAAGGGCTATGACGTCATAATAGGTCACATTGCTATTATTATTTCATTCACACAGAAGGCAATAACGTAATGAATAGAAACTAGTAATGATTTTCTGTTGATATTCACATATGATATTACAAAATATCGATTTTTTTCACGAGTAAACCATCTGTATCCCGGTACGCGTTTTCCAGTGACGTTTTACACGACTTTGAGATTTCGAATTTCTGCTGACAATAGTATGACGATAACAAACACCATCCTGATTGGCTAATACTAAAATTTATCATCACTATCCATGTTTTTATCGAAAAGATCATTTTTGATACTTGTTAATTATAACACAGATAAATGATTATATCTAAACATCAGGGGCAGATTACCATTACTGTTATACCTGTAGTAAACTTTCCATTGCTAGATAGTAACCTTCCAAACCTTCAGTGCTATATTCACAGTATGATATGAAGTCAGACATGTACGATGCTTGCTTGTCTGATGATTCCGCAATCTCTACAATTTTGAGGACTTGACACAACCAGAGCCTGATCTAGATAGACAATCCGGATGCCGTCGGTGACGATAAGACTCATACCCTCCCGAAACGCCTGGTCTTATTACGATTGCCGCCGTGAATACTTATATATTGTTGATATTTTCAGACGGTACCGGTTTACATTGAGAATGACGATAAAGTAAACATGTCCGAATTTGTGGTTCGTCTCAAAAGTGTGGGTATCAAAGCTATCCTTGTAGATAATCTTTGATTGCAGCAGTGTGTCCTTAAATTTGACATCGATCATAATATATATACTATTTCACAACTGAATTCAGGAACGTATACACATGTACATAAGTCCCGACTGAATTCAAGATTTTTTCATGTAAGAGTCGGATGCTTTGTTGGTGACATAAAAGGAACATTTCTTACCGAGTGCATCACTCAGTATCCATGGGAACAGGATTACATACATCGTGTACGACAGGTGAGTTAGGAGTCTGCCTCTAGCATTGTCCTGATCGATTGAAAACAATTTTTTTTCTTACTATTTCTTAAGCAGGTGCAACATGAACTTTAAATTAGAGATGCCCGATTCACACGATTTGGGATTCTATTTATTTCCTATTTAAAAGAAAAAAGAAACTCACGTCCTTTAATCTACATTAACCTGAGGAACAAAGGTAAAGCGGTGACACCTGTATGGAAATATCGCTTTGTGTAAAATGGCGCGCAACCCGATATAAGGAAATACCGTTACTCGACAGCGAGTATCACAAAGGCCTAATACATTGGAGGGGAGACTCGCCGAGGGAGCGTCACGCCTCGGTGACCACGAGAGCAGACGACGAGTGGATGTATGAACTGAACACCTTTAACAGGTGACAAATCATCTGTAAGATTTCCCCGTTTTCTATTTATAACCCAGACCGGAAGCACAGAAGGTGTATTACGGGGTCTAGTCAGTCTCGACTGTCCTTTGTGTGTTCTCCACCACATTGAGACTGTTTACGTTAAAAGAGCGACAGATGGTAACAGGCCATTGTAACGTCCCTGTTACTGATTTAGAGCGGATATTCACGGTAGCTGACGGTGGTTATAGGGATGTTTTTGGTTAAGTGCACTTTATCTTTTAATAAACCACCGAAATTTTGATCAATATTTTATTTAGAAAATGACGTGTCTTCAAAGAATTAAAATAATATAACTGGAATATGAGCAAATCGTTTATTGTTGAGTATGGTACATAATGGTAACTGAAAGACCTGACCGTACGGCCAAGAATAGGTCGTTACATGACAGGTTGTAATAATGAATGATTAATTAACAGTTTTAAATGTGTTATACGGATACATGTACATGATTGACTAATGACCCACGGCCACGTGCTATTTGTGAAGTCTACCACCATCTTTGACAGCGGCTACTGTGAGTCTCTGGTCTCTACGTCTACCGGTTTCTGTACCATACAAAACTCTCGTTGGTTAACTGTTTATATATGGTCATAAGGACATAATGTTGGGTCACATCGAGAATCGAGGTTTTCTTGTTTTTGTCGTTTACCCAGGCGCAGTTGAAAAGACAAATGTTACCTTAAAAGAATTATCTTTAAAAAAGATAAACGGTATAGTTTTAATGCTGGTAGTTATAATGTAAAACTGCTGGTGAAATAAATTAACGAACTAATGCGTTTCAGCACAGATAACAAAATTATATCAGTTTGAATCATTTTTGGTGATAATAAGACTGCATTTTAATCAGGAATATAATTTTTTCTAATGTGTCATTTGAAAAGATAAATCCACTTATTCAGCTTGCATTCAATCTTAACTTTGCTTCGTTTTTAACTGCATGTTTGCATTTTGCATTTACAACTACATTGACCAATCACATACTCCATCTTGACCAGTAACACCACCTGTCGCGTCATATCCGGGGCCAAAAGAATATTACGGCTATGCCGAAAAAACGAACAAAACTTCACAGTGGACACGCAAGTGCACTATTTTCGAGAAAGAATCCCAAAAAGAGAGATACAATTAATTTGATAAGGAAAAGGTAAGAGGAAAGTCAATGTCATGTCCTTGTTCTTGTATAACCAATATCACCCAAATAGAAAGTTTGAACCAATCTCCAGATAACACACGGATGTCATAGTGATGCAATTCTGCTGTTTGAGACCTTAATAGTTGACGTCTGTTTTCCTCTTAAATGTCCTATCCCCTGCTGAATTGGGAAGTTTCCTTTTTGCTCCCATGGGAATCAACACATTACAACAAAGATACATATAGTTTACTTCCTCCCGACAATATCCACCTTCCGTTTCCTAACACCTTACTCGCATTTGACCCCTGTTGTTGAGTGTCCGTCAAAACAAGGACAGCGACGGATTTCATCCCTCAACAATGGTAAACCAAAGTCATGAAATATCTGCCAACCTTTACCCTTTTTGAGGTACATGTATATGATCTTAGGACTATTAAGTCCGTTGATCAGTAAAATATGACCTGGTGCATTTTCAATATTAGCCCAACTCGTGAAATATATTTGGTATTACTGAAGACACTGTTAGATATCCTCTATGTCAACTCTGTTGAAGAGATTCTACTTTATCAGCAGAATTAGAATTTTTAACTGGCATTTGAAAGGTACCATCATCCGCGGATATTGTTATCACATGACCCCCAACGGTTACGAGATAGTAAAACATTATGGCCAATCAGGGACTATGTGATATATGCCCCTGGACCAAATATGATCTAAAACATCAGATGCATTACTATTGTTTACTGTGCGGCTGTTTCTCCACCAAACTCTCTATCATTAATATCAATATTTGTATTAAAATATAATTAATCTTATCCCATATTGTTATAGTGCACTGTTTTGATAGTGTGGGCGTGTGGCTTTGAAGAATGCTTTTCAAGATGAAAAGTCCAGCACTCGCTTACGTCCCTTTGTAGTAAGTGGTCCCTATAGGGGGCGTAAGAGGCGGCCTGGAGAGCCTTTGGTGGAGTTTCCAAACAAGGTACAATGGCAGCGATACAAACCAGCCCCCAACCAACAGTCCCTGGATAGATAATGTGTATTGTTGGTGGTACACTAAATCTATTAGTATTGATTTCTATGGATGTTTCATGTTATAAAAATTGTCACTTATTTTTGTGTTGGAAACAATAACAATCTAAAGGGGATATCACAGATCTATATAGACTCTATATAGATATAGTACTCGTACCACAAAGCTAGTATCATTACAAAGAGACGGCGCTAACTCGACTGTAGGAGGTACTAATGTAATGGCCAAACTACATTTGTAGTAAGCAGAGCGGAATCGGATTCCCCGGACAGGGCTCTGTTCTCGAGCTGATGAAGCATCCTGAGTGCATGTTCATTCAAAACTAACTGGATCCCGTGTACTAAGATATTATATTAGCTAATTTTCGTATCATATTTATATACGCCAGACTAATACCGGATCGCCTTTCCTGCACACGCATTAGTTACAAGCCACCATTAAAATAAAGAGAACACCAGTTAAAATGTATATTTGTCATGATTTACAGAATTTGACACGTCTTGTAAAATTCCAACATACCGTCAATGCCGATATGATATGATGTGATGTGATATAATGTGATGTGATGAGATGTGATGTGATGTGATGTGACGTGATGTGATGTGATGTGATATGATGTGATGTGATATGATGTGATGTGATGTGACGTGACGTGACGTGATGTGATGTGATGTGATCTGACGTGACGTGACGTGACGTGACGTGACGTGACGTGATGTGATGTGACGTGATGTGATGTGATATGATGTGATGTGATGATGTGATATGATGATGTGATATGATGTGATGTGATATGATATGATGTGATGTGATGTGATGTGATGTGACGTGATGTGATGTGACGTGTGTGAAGTGATGTGAAGTGATGTGATGTGATGTGATGTGATGTGATGTGATGTGATGTGATGTGACGTGACGTGACGTGACGTGACGTGACGTGACGTGATGTGATGTGATGTGATGTGATGTGTTGTGATGTGACGTGTTGTGATGTGACGTGACGTGTGTGAAGTGATGTGAAGTGATGTGATGTGATGTGATGTGATGTGTTGTGATGTGACGTGACGTGATGTGATGTGATGTGATGTGATGTGTTGTGATGTGACGTGACGTGACGTGACGTGTGTGAAGTGATGTGACGTGACGTGACGTGACGTGACGTGACGTGATGTGATGTGATGTGATGTGATGTGATGTGATGTGTTGTGATGTGATGTGATGTGACGTGACGTGACGTGTGTGAAGTGATGTGACGTGACGTGACGTGACGTGACGTGACGGGACGTGATGTGATGTGATGTGATGTGATGTGATGTGTTGTGATGTGATGTGATGTGTTGTGATGTGACGTGACGTGACGTGTGTGAAGTGATGTGAAGTGATGTGATGTGATGTGATGTGATGTGATGTGATGTGTTGTGACGTGACGTGACGTGACGTGACGTGACGTGTGTGAAGTGATGTGAAGTGGTGTGATGTGGTGTGATGTGATGTGATGTGATGTGATGTGTTGTGATGTGACGTGACGTGACGTGTGTGAAGTGATGTGAAGTGATGTGATGTGATGTGATGTGATTTGAAGTGACGTGACGTGACGTGACGTGGATGTGATGTGATGTGACGTGACGTGACGTGTGTGAAGTGATGTGATGTGATGTGATGTGACGTGACGTGACGTGATATGATGTGATGATGTGATGGGATGTGACGTGACGTGACGTGACGTGACGTGACGTGACGTGGTGTGATGTGATGTGATGTGATGTGATGTGGTGTGGTGTGATGTGATGTGATGTGATGTGGTGTGATGTGATGTGATGTGATATGACGTGACGTGACGTGACGTGACGTGACGTGGTGTGATGTGATGTGATGTGATGTGATGTGATGTGATGTGACGTGACGTGACGTGATGTGATGTGACGTGACGTGACGTGACGTGACGTGACTTGGTGTGGTGTGATGTGATGTGATGTGGTGTGGTGTGGTGTGGTGTGGTGTGGTGTGATGTGATGTGATGTGGTGTGGTGTGGTGTGATGTGATGTGATGTGATGTGATGTGGTGTGATGTGATGTGATGTGATGTGACGTGACGTGACGTGACGTGGTGTGATGTGATGTGATGTGATGTGATGTGATGATGTGATGTGATGTGGTGTGGTGTGATGTGATGTGATGTGATTTGATGTGATGTGATGTGGTGTGATGTGATGTGATGCGGTGTGGTGTGTTGTGATGTGATGTGATGTGATGATGTGATGTGATGTGATGTGGTGTGATGTGATGTGATGTGAGTGACGTGATGATGGTGGTGTGTGTGAGTGATGTGTGATTGATGTGATGATGATGTTGATGTGTTGATGTGATGTGATTTGGATGATGATTGATGTGTGTGATGTGTATGTTTTGCTGGTGATGTGATTGTGATGTGATTGTGATCGTGACGTGACGTGACGTGATGTGATGTGGTGATGTGATGTGATGTGTGATGTGACGTTGATGTGATGTGTGTGGTGTGTGGTTGGTATGTGATGATTGATTGATGATTGATGATGTGATGATGTGATTGATGATTGACTGTGACGTGACCGTGACGTGATGTGATTGTTGTGATGTGATGTATGTGGTTGATGTGACGTGACTTGACTGTGGATTGATGATGTGTGTTGATGTGAGTGTGTGAGACTGTGATGAGTGATTGATATGTGATGTGATGTGATGTGTTGTGTGATAGTGATGTGATGGAGTGATGATGTGGTGTGTGTGATTGTGATTGTGATGTGATGTGACGTGACGTGACGTGACGTGAGTGATGTGATGTTGTGTGATGTGATTGGTGTGTGTGTGAGTGACTGACTGACTGAGTGGTGTGGTTGATGTCGTGAGTTGTGATGTGAGTGATGAGTGATGTGATGATGTGTGATTGTGATTGGTGATGTGTTGTGATGTGACGTGACGTGACGTGACGTGACGTGATGTGGTGATGTGATGTGATGTGATGTGATGTGATGTGATGTGATGTGATGTGAGTGATGTGATGTGACGTGACGTGACGTGGTGTGGTGTGGTGTGGTGATGTGATGTGACGTGACGTGACGTGACGTGACGTGGTGTGATGTGATGTGTGATGTAGTGATGTGGTGTTGTATGTGAGTGATGTGAGTGCTGTGACTGATGTGTGATGTTGATTGTGTGATGTGTGGATGATGTGATTGGTTGGTGATTGTTGATGACGTGACGTGACGTGACGTGACGTGACGTGGTGTGGTGTGGTGTGGTGTGGTGTGACGTGACGTGACGTGACGTGACGTGGTGTGGTGTGATGTGACGTGACGTGACGTGACGTGACGTGACGTGATGTTGATGTGATGTGATGTGATGTGATGTGATGTGATGTGATGTGACGTGACGTGACGTGACGTGACGTGACGTGACGTGACGTGACGTGACGTGACGTGGTGTTGATGTGATGTGATGTGATGTGATGTGACGTGACGTGACGTGACGTGACCTGACGTGACGTGACGTGACGTGACGTGATGTGATGTGATGTGATGTGACGTGATGTGATGTGATGTGATGTGATGTGACGTGACGTGATGTGATGTGATGTGATGTGACGTGACGTGATGTGATGTGATATGATGATCTGTTGTGATGTGATGTGATGTGATGTGATATGATGTGATGATCTGTTGTGATGTGATGTGATGTGATGTGATGTGATATGATGATCTGTTGTGATGTGATGTGATGTGATGTGATATGATGTGATGTGATGTGATGTGATGTGATGTGATATGATATGATATGATATGATATGATGTGATATGATGTGATATGATGTGATGTGATATGATCATGTGATATGATGTGATGTGACGTGATGTGATGTGATGTGATGTGACGTGATGTGATGTGACTTGATGTGATGTGATATGATAGATTATATGATATGATATGATATAATGCCGATATCAATACTGTCCAAATCCAAATGAAATACATGGTAACCAATGCTTACCGTATTTCCCGCCATTTTATTGATAAGGATCACGTGGTCAGTTGCGATAATTGCTAGTTTGACTTGATATACGCTGTGCATGTAGAGAAGCTACATGCGATATTAATGTTGGGAGATACTCTCTAAAAGACATCAGAGGTGACACAATGGCTGACAAACCCGCAATAAACCAGCCTCGCGCTGACGTGATGAACACCAAGATAGAACACATAGATAGGAAGACATTCGATTACTTGTGTTGATAATATACGGTATGGAATTGATAGTCAAGAGCCACATTTAATCAAAATTCTGTCGCATGCGAGAAATGATGGAGATATGCAGTGACACTAAATTAAACCGAAACTATATTCTTTTGAAACGTCTCCTTTATGACAACTTAGAAATGAGCTTTTTCATGAATATTCAGAAAAGCTTGGATTCTCAGAGAGTCGATATGTCACGATTTCGTTTGTACATACAGCACTGCACTGCAATCTTCCCATCTAAAATGCGATCGTGAAGTCCAAATAAATAAAATCTAGTCTAAAGAATGACGGGACACGCAGATGATCCCACTGGGAAGACAAACAACACTTTAGATACATGTAATAAGAAATCAAGCACTGTTAATCACTAAACTGTAGCAGAACATTTTCACGCTTGAACGGGTAATTGTATACGTTTCTTCGGAGGAATTAGATTTACAACAAAATGGATGCTAAGATAACGATAAGATATTACAAGGGAATCAAAAACAGGCTGTAGAATGGAAATTATTGCAACCAAAAAATCAAACGCATATATTGCGATTTGTAGTGGAGGATGGAGCTAAGTAACTACTTAGATGTGTATGTACCACCAAAAAGAGGCTGAGACACGGAGACAATGAAAGATCGCGCGTACAATCAGACACATTTTGTGACAGTTCCTGTTTCTTTAATTTAGCATTTTACGACAATTCAGTTTGCTGTCAACATGCAAATGAAATATTCTGGTAAATGTCAGCTGTGTGACTTACTGTACAACGGCAAATGGTTGGCCGGTAGCGTTTTGTTCCCTTATATCCACAGATAAGCCCAGTGCTTACAGACCTTATGTTTCCCATTAACTCAGCGAGGCCTGGACGGGTTTGCCAATTTGACATGCAAATTTATACATGTAATTAGACTTTCTAGTCGATGCTGTAGAAAAGTTATCGGTTATAATGCAGTTATCAACCTAAGTCATCGAGGCACAGCTGTCGTCGTCGTCTTCGTCGTAAAATAAAACATATACCTCGTCTATTGTTATTTTCCATTGTATTGACACGTTACGTCATCTGTACATTGCGATTTAACGGAATTCTTACATGTTTTTGTCAGTGTGCATGTGTCGCTTCTATGCAACAGGAAATGTTGCATGTAGCACATGGAGTAGAAAATTAAGGGCAACTGTCATTATTAAAAATACGTTTGTATGTATGAAACGGTAAAGTTCGGACAACAGATTGTACGTACAATACAGTAAACGTTAGGACAACAGTTTGTACGTACAATACGGTAAACGTTAGGACAACAGTTTGTACGTACAATACGGTAAACGTTAGGACAACAGATTGTACGTACACTACAGTAAACGCTAGCACAGTAGTTTGTATGTACAATACAGTAAACGTTAGGACAGTATTTTGTACGTACAATACAGTAAACGTTAGGACAACAGATTGTACGTACAATACAGTAAACGTTAGGACAACAGTTTGTACGTACAATACAGTAAACGTTAGGACAGTATTTTGTACGTACCATACAATAAACATTAGGACAGTAGATTGTACGTACAATACGGTTAACGTTAGGATAACAGTTTGTACGTACAATACAGTAAACGTTAGGACAACAGTTTGTACGTACAATACAGTAAACGTTAGGACAGTAGTTTGTACGTACAATACAGTAAACGTTAGGACAACAGATTGTACATACAATACGGTAAACGTTAGGACAGTAGTTTATACGTTCAATACGCTAAACGTTAGGACAACAGTTTGTACGTACAATACAGTAAACGTTAGGACAGTAGTTTGTACGTACAATACAGTAAACGTTAGGACAACAGTTTGTACGTACAATACAGTAAACGTTAGGACAACAGATTGTACGTACAATACAGTAAACGTTAGGACAACAGATTGTACATACAATACAGTAAACATTAGGGCAGTAGTTTGTACGTACAATACGGTAAACGTTAGGACAGTAGTTTGTACGTACAATACGGTAAACGTTAGGACAACAGTTTGTACGTACAATACAGTAAACGTTAGGACAGTAGTTTGTACGTACAATACAGTAAACGTTAGGACAAGATATTGTACGTACAATACAGTAAACGTTAGGACAACAGATTGTACGTACAATACGGTAAACGTTAGGACAGCAGTTTGTACGTACAATACAGTAAACGTTAGGACAACAGTTTGTACGTACAATACAGTAAACGTTAGGACAGTAGTTTGTACGTACAATACAGTAAACGTTAGGACAACAGTTTGTATGTACAATACGGTAAACGTTAGGACAACAGATTGTACGTACTATACGGTAAACGTTAGGACAACAGTTTGTACGTACAATACGGTAAACGTTAGGACAGTAGTTTGTACGTACAATACGGTAAACGTTAGGACAACAGTTTGTACGTACAATACAGTAAACGTTAGGACAACAGTTTGTACGTACAATACAGTAAACGTTAGGACAACAGATTGTACGTACAATACGGTAAACGTTAGGACAGTAGTTTGTACGTACAATACGGTAAACGTTAGGACAGTAGTTTGTACGTACAATACGGTAAACGTTAGGACAACAGTTTGTACGTACAATACGGTAAACGTTAGGACAGTAGTTTGTACGTACAATACGGTAAACGTTAGGACAACAGTTTGTACGTACAATACGGTAAACGTTAGGACAGCAGTTTGTACGTACAATACAGTAAACGTTAGGACAGTAGTTTGTACGTACAATACGGTAAACGTTAGGACAGTAGTTTGTACGTACAATACGGTAAACGTTAGGACAGTAGTTTGTACGTACAATACGGTAAACGTTAGGACAGTAGTTTGTACGTACAATACAGTAAACGTTAGGACAGTAGTTTGTACGTACAATACGGTAAACGTTAGGACAGTAGTTTGTACGTACAATACGGTAAACGTTAGGACAACAGTTTGTACGTACAATACAGTAAACGTTAGGACAGTAGTTTGTACGTACAATACGGTAAACGTTAGGACGGTAGTTTGTACGTACAATACAGTAAACGTTAGGACAACAGATTGTACGTACAATACGGTAAACGTTAGGACGGTAGTTTGTACGTACAATACAGTAAACGTTAGGACAACAGATTGTACGTACAATACGGTAAACGTTAGGACAACAGATTGTACGTACAATACGGTAAACGTTAGGACAACAGTTTGTACGTACAATACAGTAAACGTTAGGACAACAGTTTGTACGTACAATACAGTAAACGTTAGTACAGTAGTATGTACGTACAATACGGTAAACGTTAGGACAACAGTTTGTATGTACAATACGGTAAACGTTAGGACAACAGTTTGTACGTACAATACGGTAAACGTTAGGACAACAGTTTGTACGTACAATACGGTAAACGTTAGGAAAGAAGTTTGTACGTACAATACGGTAAACGTTAGGACAACAGTTTGAACGTACAATACGGTAAACGTTAGGACAACAGTTTTTACGTACAATACAGTAAACGTTAGGACAGTAGATTGTACGTACAATACGGTAAACGTTAGGACAACAGATTGTACGTACAATACAATAAACGTTAGGACAACAGTTTGTATGAACAATACAGTAAACGTTAGGACAGTAGTTTCTATGAACAATACAGTAAACGTTAGGACAACAGTTTGTACGTACAATACAGTAAACGTTAGGACAACAGTTTGTATGTACAATACAGTAAACGTTAGGACAACAGATTGTACGTACAATACAGTAAACGTTAGGACAGTAGTTTCTATGAACAATACAGTAAACGTTAGGACAACAGTTTGTATGTTCAATACAGTAAACGTTAGGACAACAGATTGTACGTACAATACAGTAAACGTTAGGACAACAGTTTGTACGTACAATACGGTAAACGTTAGGACAGTAGTTTGTACGTACAATACGGTAAACGTTAGGATAACAGTTTGTACGTACAATACGGTAAACGTTAGGACAACAGATTGTATGTACAATACGGTAAACGTTAGGACAGTAGATTGTACGTACAATACAGTAAATGTTAGGACAACAGTTTGTACGTACAATACAATAAACGTTAGGACAACATATTGTACGTACAATACAGTAAACGTTAGGACAACAGTTTGTATGAACAATACGGTAAACGTTAGGACAGTAGTTTCTATGAACAATACGGTAAACGTGAGATTGGAAATCTTTTTCTCGGGAGGTAGCATTTTATGAGTGTTTCATGTCCCATTAACTGTCATCTGACTGAACATCCGAGTACTAGTGAGTAGTATACACGTGACCACACGTGACCATGTACTCCATGGCAGTTTTGGGGCACTGAAAACATTCAGGATACCTCATGGAATTTGTACCAGATTGAAAAATGACAGTTCTTGCAAGTTTCAACTAGTCCCAAATGATGGACATGAGGAGGATTTCAAAATGTCATTTTCAAAATTGCGGTCATCTTAGATTTCGAAATATACCGAAAAAATAACAACACTTTGTCAGGACCAACTGCATCTAAGGGCAATTTAAAGCAATTTTGAGCTGAATCCAACTGGTGGAACTTGAAAGAAATTCAAAATGTGAAAAATTTACGGGCAGCGGACGGTACACGGTGTATTAAGCGCAATTCTACCTATTATCAACAGGATTTACCAAGTCAAGACTTATCCAAGGAAATAACCGAGTGAAGCCATTATCATCAGGACACATATTTACACTATCTATATTGTAAACATCACAATAGTCCTGATGTCCTACCTACAAACTTCGGCTATTTCCGCCAAAAATGTCAGTTAGATATGTACAATCAACCGATAGTAGATAGGCCGTAGGCACGCCAGGCAATAGGAAATAAATGGGACATCCTGAGTCAATCGACATACGTGTCCAATTGAACTGTATAATCATTTAAATGATAACCACTTAAGTCTTTGAATTCAACGTAATTGTGTTAAGTAATTCTCCAGAATGAATTTTGGTACGACATCATTCCGAAAGTACGCGTTTTATTTCGACATAGCTTTAATTACAGAAACTGAGCCTAATAAAAGTACATGTAACGCTCTAAAGAAGGTGACTAATATATTGATTGCTGTTTGTAGATTTACTTATATCCTCGAAAAAGTCCTTACCATTACGGCTCCAATTAAACAGAGATACTATTTCTTAGAGAACGTCTACAATAATGTTTGATGTGTAACTCTCTGTGAAGTACCGACAATGCTATGTGGTCATATGGAATGCGTACCGTTGCTACGTACCAAGATATCATTAAATAGTTTTCTACAGAGGATTTTAAAAGTACCATTGACAATTGCAGATGTTGAATAATTTATCCACATTTCAGAGAAGCACACCTTTTTGTTAGTCAGATATCCAGGAGTTGACGTACAACCATTTGCCTTAATAATCATGCACGCAATTATCGAAGGCGGGTACGATCATGTTTTTGCACGTGTAAACATAACAGTTACACGTGACAATTTACACGTACTTTTCGCCGTCCCGACCCAGCGACTAATGTTCCGTGCACTAAAGGGCGTTGTAACCTTCTCAAATCCACAGTAGACTTTGTGAATTTTATCTTTGTCTTATTTATACGAATGTATGTATTTACTCCAAGAACACATTGCATTGTTTCTTTTATAAATGCATTGTTTGGTTACTGTAACGTGTGAAACCTATCATTTTGCACTGTCTGATTTTTGTCTCGGCTTACAAGATTCTAGATGGCGACTACATGACGAGTCGACGGGCTATGATGAGTATATAATCGCTTACACATGAATAATCTGTTTTCTGTATGAAACATTCTTGGTTCTCCATTTATGTGATCATTTTATTCAGATCTGAATTACCAACTGATTTCTGGGAAAGTCTATACGGACGGTTAACCGTTTACGATCACGGTAGTAATCATATACATTTTTTTTGTACTTGGAATTTTTTTCTTTACATCAGACTGCATAACAATAGATATATTAGAACATTACTTATCTTTTTCAACACCAAATACAAAAACACTATGCGTGATTATAATTTTAAAAGAAGCTATCAAAATGAAGACAGGCAATACCGGCTTCTCCACGATAGCCCACACATTTGCCATAGTCACTCTTTTGGAGTTACGAACTGGTATAAAATATAATAATTGTTCAATATATCAAGTTTTAAAAATATTCGGGCAATAGTATTATAGTATTATAGTACTAGCATTAGGGGAACATTATGGGGAACATCGCAGGGACATTATTGGGAACATCTCCGGGACATTATGGGGAACATCACCGGGACATTATGGGGAACATCGCCGTGACATTATGGGGAACATCACCGTGACATTATGGGGAACATCGCCGGGACATAATGGGGAACATCGCCGGGACATTATTGGGAACATCGCCGGGACATTGTGTGGAACATCGCCGGGACATTATGGGGAACATCGCCGAGACATTATGGAGAACATCGCGGGAACATTATGGGGAACATCGCCGGGACATAATGGGGAACATCGCCGGGACATTATGGGGAACATCGCCGGGACATTATGGGGAACATCGCGGGGACTATGGGGAACATCACCGGGACATTATGGGGAACATCGCCGTGACATTATGGGGAACATCACCGTGACATTATGGGGAACATCGCCGGGACATAATGGGGAACATCGCCGGGACATTATTGGGAACATCGCCGGGACATTGTGGGGAACATCGCCGGGACATTATGGGGAACATCGCCGAGACATTATGGAGAACATCGCGGGAACATTATGGGGAACATCGCCGGGACATAATGGGGAACATCGCCGTGACATTATTGGGAACATCGCCGGGACATTATGGGGAACATCGCGGGGACTATGGGGAACATCACCGGGACATTATGGGGAACATCGCCGTGACATTATCGGGAACATCGCCGGAACATTATGGGGAACATCGCCGTGACATTATGGGGTACATCTCCGGGACATTATTGGGAACATCTCCGGGACATTATGGGGAACATCGCCACGACATTATGGGGAACATCGCCGTGACATTATGGGGAACATCTCCGGGACATTATTGGGAACATCGCCGGAACATTATGGGGAACATCGCCGTGACATTATGGGGAACATTACCGGGACATAATGGGGAACATCGCGGGGACTATTGGGATAATTTCCGGGACATTATGGGGACCATCGCCGGGACATTATGGGGAACATCGCCGGGACCTTATGGGGAACATCGCCGGGACATTATGGGGAACATCGCCGGGACATTATTGGGAACATCTCCGGGGATATTCAAGACCCGCAACGGTACAACTAGTTCCTAATCGACACAAAGGGGTCCTAAAGTTATATTCCATATCAGATTTTCCGAATGGTGAAGTGAGAAAGGAGGCATATGGTGACATCAAACATTTAGCTATAGACCAAGGCGTGTCATAGTGGAGACCGGGAAGAAACCCCAACATACAGCAACATTGATAGCGAAGCCAAACCTTTTACACGTACAGGGATTTTTTTTTTTTTTTTTTTTTAGATATTTGAAGGATTTGAGACAAAAAACATCGCGGGAACATTATGGGGAACATCGCCGGGACATAATGGGGAACAACGCCGTGACATTATTGGGAACATCGCCGGGACATTATGGGGAACATCGCGGGGACTATGGGGAACATCACCGGGACATTATGGGGAACATCGCCGTGACATTATCGGGAACATCGCCGGAACATTATGGGGAACATCGCCGTGACATTATGGGGTACATCTCCGGGACATTATTGGGAACATCTCCGGGACATTATGGGGAACATCGCCACGACATTATGGGGAACATCGCCGTGACATTATGGGGAACATCTCCGGGACATTATTGGGAACATCGCCGGAACATTATGGGGAACATCGCCGTGACATTATGGGGAACATTACCGGGACATAATGGGGAACATCGCGGGGACTATTGGGATAATTTCCGGGACATTATGGGGACCATCGCCGGGACATTATGGGGAACATCGCCGGGACCTTATGGGGAACATCGCCGGGACATTATGGGGAACATCGCCGGGACATTATTGGGAACATCTCCGGGACATTATGGGGAACATCGCCTGGACATTATGGGGAACATCGCCTGGACAATATCGGGAACATTGCCGTGACATTATGGGGAACATTACCGGGACCTTATGGGGAACATCTCCGGGACCTTATGGGGAACATCGCCGTGACATTATGGGGGACATCGCCGGGACATAATGGGGAACATCGCGGGGACTATTGGGATAATTTCCGGGACATTATGGGGACCATCGCCGGGACATTATGGGGAACATCGCCGGGACATTATGGGGAACATCGCGGGGACATTATGGGGAACATCGCCGGGACATTGTGGGGAACATCGCCGGGACATTGTGGGGAACATTACCGGGACATTATGGGGAACATCACCGGGACATTATGGGGAACATCGCCGGGACATTGTGGGGAACATCGCCGGGACATTATTGGGAACATCGCGGGGACTATTGGGATCATTTCCGGGACATTATGGGGAACATCGCCTGGACATTATGGGGAACATCGCCGGGACATTGTGGGGAACATCGCCGGGACATTGTGGGGAACATCGCCGGGACATTATGGAGAACATCGCGGGGACATTATGGGGAACATCGCCGGGACATTATTGGGAACATCACCGGGACATTATGGGGAACATCACCGGGACATTATTGGGAACATCACCGGGACATTATGGGGAACATCGCCGGGACATTATTGGGAACATCGCAGGGACTATGGGGAACATCGCCACGACATTATGGGGAACGTCGCCGGGACATTATGGGGAACATTACCGGGACCTTATGGGGAACATCGCCGGGACATTATGGGGAACATCGCAGGGACATTATTGGGAACATCGCGGGGACTATTGGGATCATTTCCGGGACATTATGGGGAACATTACCGGGACCTTATGGGGAACATCGCCGGGACATTATGGGGAACATCGCCGTGACATTATGGGGAACATCGCCGTGACATTATGGGGAACATCGCCGGGACATTATTGGGAACATCGCGGGGACATTATGGGGAACATCGCGGGGACATTATGGGGAACATCGCCGGGACATTATGGGGAACATCGCCGGGACATTATGGGGAACATCGCAGGGACATTATTGGGAACATCGCGGGGACTATTGGGATCATTTCCGGGACATTATGGGGAACATTACCGGGACCTTATGGGGAACATCGCCGGGACATTATGGGGAACATCGCCGTGACATTATGGGGGACATCGCCGGGACATAATGGGGAACATCGCGGGGACTATTGGGATAATTTCCGGGACATTGTGGGGAACATCGCGGGGACATTATGGGGGACATCGCCGGGACATTATTGGGAACATCACCGGGATATTATGGGGGACATCGCCGTGACATTATGGGGGACATCGCCGGGATATTATGGGGAACATCACCGGGATATTATGGGGAACATCGCCGTGACATTATGGGGGACATCGCCGTGACATTATGGGGGACATCGCCGTGACATTATTGGGAACATCACCGGGATATTATGGGGAACATCGCCGTGACATTATGGGGGACATCGCCGGGACATAATGGGGAACATCGCGGGGACTATTGGGATAATTTCCGGGACATTGTGGGGAACATCGCGGGGACATTATGGGGAACATCGCCGGGACATTATTGGGAACATCACCGGGACATAATGGGGAACATCGCGGGGACATTATTGGGAACATCACCGGGATATTATGGGGGACATCGCCGTGACATTATGGGGGACATCGCCGGGATATTATGGGGAACATCACCGGGATATTATGGGGAACATCGCCGTGACATTATGGGGGACATCGCCGTGACATTATGGGGGACATCGCCGTGACATTATTGGGAACATCACCGGGATATTATGGGGAACATCGCCGTGACATT
Organism: Pecten maximus; assembly: GCF_902652985.1. Lineage (NCBI taxonomy): Eukaryota > Metazoa > Mollusca > Bivalvia > Pectinida > Pectinidae > Pecten > Pecten maximus. The sequence goes on along the minus strand of NC_047023.1, from coordinate 6,616,982 downwards.
ATGGGGGACATCGCCGGGACATAATGGGGAACATCGCGGGGACTATTGGGATAATTTCCGGGACATTGTGGGGAACATCGCGGGGACATTATGGGGAACATCGCCGGGACATTATTGGCAACATCATCGGGATATTATGGGGGACATCGCCACGACATTATTGGGAACATCACCGGGATATTATGGGGGACATCGCCACGACATTATGGGGAACATCTCAGGGACATTATTGGGAACCCATAGCCGGGACATTATGGGTAACATCGCGAGGACATTATTGGGAACATCGCCGGGACATTATGGGGAACATTGCGGGGATATTCCAGACCCGCAACGGTACAACTAGTTCCTAATCGACACAAAGGGGTCCTAAAGTTATATTCCATATCAGATTTTCCGAATGGTGAAGTGAGAAAGGAGGCATATGGTGACATCAAACATTTAGCTATAGACCAAGGCGTGTCATAGTGGAGACCGGGAAGAAACCCCAACATACAGCAACATTGATAGCGAAGCCAAACCTTTTACACGTACAGGGATTTTTTTTTTTTTTTTTTTAGATATTTGAAGGATTTGAGACAAAAAACGCGATAAACTAACTCAAGCACTGCATACCATGGTATCAGTGTATATAAGCAAACCACATATTTGGTATGTAAAAGGAAAAGGTCGAAATGGCTTGTACACGCTGTTAAATACTGTCTGTCACAAACCGACAGAACATACTGATTATCAGCGGCCTCGACTGTTTGATTCCCACTGAGGTACCCGACAGGATTTTTTTCTCTGCTCCTAGTTCATCGGATAAATGTGACAAGTATATAATTTGAACAGAATATATTGGTGTCATCTACGATAAACTAATTAAAGGTCAATAGAAATTCATGGTAAATACTCAGTAGTGGACATTTTTATCATAGCAATGCAGGGTTTAACGTCATAGAATATGTGTGTATTTCGCCATTGACGGAAGTCATTGTCAATAGAGTATAATTTTTTGTAAATCACATGTATAGCTGATGTGCTAAATCAAGGACTGGTAAGTGTAAAGGAGGATGAAATGAAAGATTTATCTGAGAAAGTGTCGTACGATTAAGAACAGGAAGAAGTGATCGATCTTGGCTGACGTTAGGTAGTTTTGTATCACAAAGAGGCGGAAAGACCATCCGGAGAAACGGACATGATCGTCCTATATTTGAATATAAGATCCGGTAACGGATTATAGCGACTGATAATATTGATGATACTGAACTTTTTACATAAGTCGGGTATACATGTATTTAGGATATCGATGATGAAGAAGAGAAAAGTCTGCAAATATTGAAAAGAAACAAAGTTATAGCATCGTGTCGCCTAGACGATTGTCGACATGTGACATCTGAGGACACAATTCACAGCCTTCATGTGGATACCCCACCGACGGCCCCATTTAACTTTGTGCAATCAGGTACGAAGCTTTTTTTTATTTGATTGATACCTCGCGCGTCTTAATCAGGTGAAACGTACATCCACAACGTGCTCACGTGACCACGAAACTGATTACTACCTTCCGCTCTTGATACAATCTGATTAGCGCGCGCATCTACTACAGGTGCGAATATCTCGATGGCAGACGCCGAGCAGCGGAAGCTTGGTACCCATAGAAAATATAGCTTTACGTATATAACATAGAGAAAGAAAACAGTGCGATTATTATATCAATAATCCTCTGTCAGATCACCACACAACAAACTATGTCTGCCACACAACAAACTATCTATACCACACAACAAACTATGTCTGCCACACAACAAACTATCTATACCACACAACATACTATCTATACCACACAACATACTATGTCTACCACACAACTACACACAACATACTATCTATACACACACATTATATCATCGAACAATTATTACTGCGTCTTACAAGTAATATCTATCACCAAAACTTCGTACAAGAAAATATCTCTCTTATACAACTATAGGCACAGACAAATGATTATTGATACAAACTACTGTCAATACAAAAAAGCTATTCTTATACACATCAAAAGATCATACACACACACTAGTCCCACAACTAACATTCGACAACAAACTATCTATACCACACAACATGACATCTATACACACAACAACTATGTACCACAAACAAACTATCTATACCAAGAAACGCGAACTATCTATATACAAACATCATTGATACCACACAAACATATACACAAAATACTATAGTGACCACTAAATACACAACCAAACAACAACTAGTCTAGACAACAACAAACGATCATAACCACACAACAAACATATACCACACAACTAAACATATACACACAACAACGACTGTAACACATCAAATAACCAACGTACTGAACAACAACAAATCTATACCACACAACATACTATCTATACACACAACAAACTATCTATACCACACAACATACTATCTATACCACACAACATACTATCTATACCACACAACATACTATCTATACCACACAACATACTATCTATACCACACAACATACTATCTATACCACACAACATACTATCTATACCACACAACATACTATCTATACCACACAACATACTATCTATACCACACAACATACTATCTATACCACACAACATACTATCTATACCACACAACATACTATCTATACCACACAACATACTATCTATACCACACAACATACTATCTATACCACACAACATACTATCTATACCACACAACATACTATATATACCACACAACATACTATCTATACCACACAACATACTATCTATACCACACAACAAACTATCTATACCACACAACATACTATCTATACCACACAACAAACTATCTATACCACACAACAAACTATCTATACCACACAACAAACCATCTATATCACACAACAAACTATCTATATCACACAACATACTATCTATACCACACAACAAACTATCTATACCACACAACAAACTATCTATATCACACAACAAACTTATCACACAACACAATCACACTATAACACACACACATACATCTATAAACAACACAACACACAAAACTATCTATACCACAACAAACAACTACCACACAAACTATCTATACCACACAACAAACTATTTATACCACACAACATACTATCTATACCACACAACAAACCATCTATACCACACAACATACTATCTATACCACACAACATACTATCTATACCACACAACAAACTATCTATACCACACAACAAACTATCTATACCACACAACAAACTATCTATACCACACAACAAACTATCTATACCACACAACAAACTATACACACCAACATAACATACTACTACACACACAACATACTATACCACACAAAAACTATCATACCACACAACACTATACCACACAACAACTATCTATACCACACAACATCAATCAACAACACAACACAACACTATACCACACAACAAAACATCTATACCACACAAAACTACTATACCACAACAAACATCTATACACACAACAACATACACCAACAAACTATTAACCACACAACCACACATCATACAACAACAACAACTATTATACCACACAACAACTATCTATACCACACAACAAACATCTATACCACACAACAACTACTATACCACACAACAACACATACAACACACATCATACACAACACTATCTATACCACACAACAACATAGTCTATACCACACAACAAAACCATACTATACCACACAACAAACTATCTATACCACACAACAACATTATCCACACACAACATAACCACACATACTATCTATACCACACAACAAACTATCTATACCACACAACATACTATCTATACCACACAACAAACTATCTATACCACACAACAAACCATCTATACCACACAACATACTATCTATATCACACACCATACTATCTATACCACACAACATACTGTCTATACCACACAACATACTATCTATACCACACAATATACTATCATTACCACACAACATGCTATCTATACCACACAGCATACTATCTATACCACACAACAAACTATCCATTCCACACAACATACTAGGTCTACCACACAACATACTATCTATACCACACAGCAAACTATCTATACCACACAACATACTATCTATACCACACAACAAACTATTTATACCACACAACAAACTATCTATACCACACAACAAACTATCTATACCACACAACATACTATCTATACCACACAACATACTATTTATACCACACAACAAACTATCTATTCCATACAACAAACTATCTATACCACACAACAAATTATCTATTCCACACAACATACTATGTCTACCACACAACAAATTATCTATACCACGCAACATACTATCTATACCACACAACACAATAAAATACGGTATGGTCATCTGTTACATTTAAAAATAGGCCCTTTTTGTCGTTATTGCGGATTCTTTTTTTTCTAAATCGTTAACATAGTTGACTATGATGCTGCAGAGATCACGTGTCAATTCGCCAAATCTACCTACTTAACGTTGATGTGATATAAAACTGGGGCGTTGGTAATGTCCTGGGAGAAATCTAGCTAAAAGCGGAACCCATTTTTCTTTAGTTAACCTTGTTAGATGTTTTTATAGACGACGAAAGTATGTTTTTATTTTGAAAATATGTCATTACGTAGATAAAACTGTTTAGATAAAGCGATTTGTCATTGTGACGTCACAACACGTGCACGGTTTTTAGAGGGACAGTTTGTCGATTGATTCTCACAAAGCGTGTTACGTTTGGTGTAAAAGTTCACAGGCCGCCATTACTAATACAAATGTATCTTCGTCTGGCGATCGGAGTTCCCCTTACTTCAATAAAACTTCAAACGCCAAACAGAATTGCTTCAATTGAAGGAATGTTTCGTATTAGGAAGAATATAAAACAAAAGGATGTGAACGAGACGAGTGGGTTTCGGGACTCGATGCTAGTTGACCTTGTATGACCTCTTCACCACCTTGTTTGCACGGATGGCTCGCCAGATGTTACAACATGCATTAGCGTTAATTAGGAGCGAAAATCACTGCTTGTCTGGGATAAAATCGACTTAAAACACAGATTGCAGAAGCCGGCGATACACTGTTTGATTAATTAATGAGCCAAGGATCGTGACAAGTGTGCAGGGTGTTTCTGAATCGGCCAGGGGAGTAAGGTCACGGCCTCGACATGGAGGTCTTACATCCGGGCCTTCCAACGATTCACGGCAAACCATCTTATCCTCCCTTTCTCCTTTGAAGCTGATTTCGTGCATTAAAGAGTTACAGACTCGAGATAAAATTGAAATTCTTGTTATACTATAGCTGTCTATCAGGATGCAGATCGTCGGTATAGCACCTCCTGGCGAGGAATCTGGTGCGATGTCTGTATAGTTACAGGATTAGCCGTAAACCGCCACCTTATCGCCAATGTAACTTCATATTACATAATTATCACGCGAATTTACGTCATAGTATACTTTAATATGTATTTACAGGTTTTACCTCAGGGTTGATAGGGAAATATAACAAAGGCGAAAATGTATTTTGCTGTTGTTGATGCTGCTGTTTGTTTTCCAGTTGGTGTATAATTTATGTTGCACATCTACCGATTATGACAGTCAGAAAGACTCGCAAAGCCCGGTGTCCCGTGCCTCCTTAATACAAGACAAACAATCCCCGCATCAAATGACCCATATGGAATCTATGTAGTCATATCGGTTTTTTAATCGGAAAAGCATGTATGTGCGCATGGTATGTACACGTGTATTACCCGATAAGTGTTTAGTTTTGCGTATACATTAAATTTATTTCATTTACAGGATATTTGATATAATTTCGCTCAAAGTCGTTCAACCAGAAATGAATGGTTATGTATATCCATGGCATGGCTACATTGTACTTCTGCACCATATAAGCGTACACATTTGTTAGCCTGGTCGAGGGTACAGTTATCTTTCTCCAGCAGTTACAGGTAGGTTAGAACAGAATGGTTTAGAGCATAGCACGTGCGCGTGTTAACTGGCCGTGTCCACTCGGCGCCGCGCCACAAAAACACGTGCGTTACGTGCTCTCGTGCGTGTCTCTGTTCCAAACCCGACTGACTATAACTAAGACAGGTTCGTGTATTCCCACATATCAAAATAGTTTGATAAGTATCTTCTGTCTGCGGAAACTCAGAGCACCTGAAGTGATGACGTCACGAAATGTTGCATGCCAGTGATAGGTTTTGTAAAGAATAGGAAATCAATAACTATGTATGTAGAATAACCAATGAACTTATCAGAGCTCCATTGTCTTCAGGCCCGATCTCTCTGACTCATTATTGTAATATCATTAAAGTTTTAAAAAGGGTCATGTTATATCGGCTTCAAAGAGTGAATGACTGCGATACGTATTGGCTAAGGTAGGTCCCGATGAGTCACGGGTGACGGCAGGTTGTTAGTGTGTCTACCTGAGTCAGGCAGTGTCACCAGTCTCCGGGGAGTTCCGGGTGTCTATATAGCAATGCTGTTTTAATTGCGGTAAAAAAAAAGGAGAACTTTAATCGCGTCCTGAATTGGTTGTCTGCTTCAGAAACTGCAAGGTCATCACCAGTGCAACGGCCTGCACTATAGAGGCGGGGAACCGCCATTGATTAATTTGTCTCATTTTATCGGCCAGTTGATCAATACTATCTAATAGTCTGCTTTCACAGCTTAATACGGAAAAAATAACTCAAAAAGTGTTCGTGTATGAAATAATTAAAACCAGTAGAAAATTGCCCTGTTATCGCGACGGAGTCTTTTCAGTATCCCTGAGCGGCGCGTGGACCAGCGGACGTCCCATGATGCATCGGTAGAGCGACAAGGGATAGACGGGTTTTACAAGGGGCAAGGACAACTTTAATAGGGATCTCTGACGCATAGCAAAACCATGTTACAGAACACACGACAAATGATGTTATGCGCGTGCGTGCACGTGCTGTGACATAATTAATCTTTATCATCAAGCGTACGTTGCTAATAATTCCAGGTTATCTTAATAAAAAGACTGCTCAGTTGAAATTATCCCGTTAGTTGGTTTCCGTGTTTCTCTGATTAGAACTGTGTTAGCACGAGCGTGATTACTGAGAGACAATACACCAGTGAATACGACTTAGAAAAATAAAGGGAAACCTGGCTAATCCGACCTTAATCCAGAACAACATTTTCATCGCGGTCGTCTGTGTGATTCACGCGATGTTCTAGAGTACGGTATCTTATATAATGCTTGAAAATAGCGTACACCCTGCCGAACCTGACCATCATCTGGAACAGTTGTGCCGTTAATATGGTAAAAAAACTTCCCTAAACCGACCACTCTCGGGAACAGTAGTCCTGTTAATATGGTACCACTTCCTTAAACCGACACTCATCTGAAACAGTAATCCAGTTAATACGGTAAAACTTCCCTAAACCGACCATCATCTGGAACAGTCATCCCGTTAATATGGTAAAACTTCCCTAAACCGACAATCATCTGAAACAGTAATCCAGTTAATACGGTAACACTTCCTTAAACCGACACTCATCTGAAACAGTAATCCAGTTAATACGGTAAAACTTCCTTAAACCGTCAATCATCTGAAACAGTAGTCCCGTTAATACGGTAAAACTTCCCTAAACCGACCATCATCTGAAACAGTCATCCCGTTAATATGATAAAAAAACTTCCCTAAACCGTTCATTCCCAGGAACTGTTTCCCGTCTCTAAAAATTGCAATGAAAGTGAATCCTGACGAATTTCATCGCCGCTCTGAAACACCACGCCGTTAATTTCTTTAAAGAATTAAACGGTGTAGATACGCCTGTTTTGTAATTACATTTTAAATACATCTGTTTTATAATTACACTATACATACACCTGTTTTATAATTACATTTTAAATACGTCTGTGTTATAATTACACTTTACATACACCTGTTTTATAATTACACTTTAAATACGTCTGTTTTATAATTACACTATAAATACGTCTGTTTTATAATTACACTTTATATACGCCTGTTTTATAATTACACTATAAATAAGTCTGTTTTATAATTACACTATAAATACGCCTTTTTATGATTACACTATAAATACGCCTTTTTATGATTAACATTGTTTTATAATTACACTATAAATAAGTCTGTTTTATAATTACACTATTAATACGCCTTTTTATGATTACACTTTAAATACGCCTTTTTATGATTACACTTTAAATACGCCTTTTTATAATTACACTATAAATACGTCTGTTTTATAATTACACTTTATATACGCATGTTTTATAATTACGCTATAAATAAGTCTGTTTTATAATTACACTATAAATAAGTCTGTTTTATAATTACACTTTACATACACCTGTTTTATAATTACACTTTGAATATGTCTGTTTTATAATTACACTTTAAATACGTCTGTTTTATAACTACACTATAAATACGTCTGTTTTATAATTACACTATAAATATGTCTGTTTTATAATTACACTATTAATACGCCTTTTTATAATTACACTTTAAATACGTCTGTTTTATAACTACACTATAAATACGCCTTTTTATAATTACACTTTATATACGCCTGTTTTATAATTACACTATAAATACGTCTGTTTTATAATTACACTTTAAATAAGTCTGTTTTATAATTACACTTTAAATAAGTCTGTTTTATAATTACACTTTAAATAAGTCTGTTTTATAATTACACTTTAAATACGCCTTTTTATAATTACACTTTAAATACGTCTGTTTTATGATTACATTTTAAATACGTCTGTTTTATAATTACACTTTAGACGCCTTTTTATGATTACACTATAAATACACCTGTTTTACAATAACACTTTAAATACACCTGTTTCATGATTGCAATTTAAATACGTCTGTTTTATAATTACGCTTTAAATACGTCTGTTTTATAATTACGCTTTAAATACGTCTGTTTTATAATTACACTTTAGACACACACGTTTTAAAATTATTAAGCCTGTGTATAATTATACAGTGTAACTACGTCTGTTTTAGAACTACACTTAATACGCTTAGCTTGACCCATATCCCATTTTCCAACTGATGACATAATCACGAGACAGCTACACTGTAGAACAGTATTAATTCATTTTGTTTTTAACCAACATGCTTTTACAAATATCATACGGTCATTTATGACCCATTGGACATCGCATTCAACTGTCGAGAATTAGAATTAATCCTCAAAATTCAACACAAAGCTCCCCATTTTTCAACTGGCTGGAAGAACCGACAATTGATGATGAAACGTGATGCGTGATTGGTAATTTATTTTTTTTACTTTCCAATGAAAATGCAGATAAGGTGCTGAGCATGAATAACACAATAGTTGGGAAATGGCCGTTTCAAAATAAAGGTCCAGCTGTCCAACGGAAAATGTTGTCAATTTCAGTGATTACCTGTTAGGAGCGGTGCCTATTTTAGACAGTCCATCTGACCGTTTTCGTGTATGACGTCTGTTCGTTTCTATATATGTTACAGAGTCTGTGTAGGAAGTGCTGAGTCACAACCTTTGTCCCAAGGACAGATGCCAGGTGACCCAGTAATGCCATCATAACACCTTAATGATCCGGTAAACAATTGCCACGGCTCCGGGTGAATGATATTAATTAGTGAATACATTTCCAAAATTAGACCCAGTAGTCTGACTCCTATGGACAATGGAGAGTTGATTTGTATTGATGACAACTAAACACGGTTCATTAACTCAGTAATACGTTTGTGGAGATTCTTTGATTCGGACCATTCATTTATATATAAAACTATATTTACGTGTATATCGCTCGCCTTTGTATAGCACCAATCCAATCAATGTTTAAATACCAAACCCAGGTCCCGAACAGGTAACAAAAAAGTGGCGACAAATCAAGCGAACATTTCAACGTAAGTGTCACGTTCTATGTCAACCATGGCCATACAGTATCGATCCGCAGATGACGCGTCTTATTTGAATACACCGATGATATTTTGTGATCACATGACCTTCTATAGTCAATTGACATGCTCATCCAGCTTCCGGGCATTCTTTTCATCATTGTTCATCCAAAGATGATGTCATACTGCACACGTTTGACCAATCTAGTTTGAATGTGAGAGCTGATAATGGTCATTAGACCAATGTCTCCTCGTGTAATGACGTCATTTTACCAGCTCTCCAGTAGCGGGGGAACAGGTAGGCAATACGACTCAAGGCAATGATGGCAGATGAAGATCGCGCTAAATTAATTAAAGTTTACCCTACGATGAGTAAAAATGCTGACGTCAATACAAACGGTTGTCTGGGAAATGAATTAGAAATAAACGCCAAATATATATAGTATACATACCTTATACAAGTATGGCATACGCCTTATCAATTTATTAAAATATCAAGAACTAAACCTGATATGTAACGTCGTTTGAGGTTTGGTAGGACCTTTTTATTGGCAATAACACTTGGCTCAATGTTTGCCCATAATGAAATGGACAACACTATAATCACGTGACTGTTTACGTTGTGCATGCGTTTGGCAGCCCCGACCTCACGAATGCACAACTGCACAAAATACAATATCACAAACACGCAATGACGATTTCATTAGCCTCTTATCTATTCCGACTTTTTGCTCCCTTTTCAAATACTTATCATTTTAAGACTTTAATTCAGAAGGCCGTCTTTTGATGTACCACACACGGGATTCAGTCTTTGCATGATAAGGCCTAATTCACGGACCAAATTGTAGAGTTCCCATACTGCCATCTCATTACTTTCTTTTGGAGGCTTCTGCCACGTGCCGAAACAGACACACTGCAGTTGACGTATTTCCTGTTCAATACATTGCACATGCACCTACTTTATTCCTATCGGCTATAGACCGCTCGGAGACGCGAGGTCGACTGGCTACATTTCCTTTTATATTTTATTAGATGGTAGTTTCGTGTTTTATTATTCTATAAACCGTTGATGCGTGGATTCCATATTTGTATAACAATGATATAAGCCAATATCATCACCCTATATGGCGTGTACCATATACATAAACCTCTCTTTCGCCGTAAATTGTATGCTTCCCGTACCCACTACACCCGAACTACAATATCTTAAAATTAAACCTGCAATTGTTCTGTATTTTATGTATACACAAAGAAATTAAACGTCATCAACTGGTCTATTGTTCATTTCGAGCTGTTTTTTCCATTGTTCGTTTGCTTTTGGACAGTGATTGCATGGCCGCATAGATCAGAGCCCTACTGTTCATTTATCACCGGTTATGAACAAGGTTTTCTCTCTGATCAGATTCATTTGTTATCGGTAATGGACCAAGGTTTTCTCTCTGATCAGATTCATTTGTTATCGGTAATGAACAAGGTTTTCTCTCTGATCAGATTCATTTGTTATCGGTAATGAACAAGGTTTTCTCTCTGATCAGATTCATTTGTTACTGGTAATGAACAAGGTTTTCTCTCTGATCAGATTCATTTGTTACTGGTAATGAACAAGGTTTTCTCTCTGATCAGATTCATTTGTTATCGGTAATAACAAGGTTTTCTCTCTGATCAGATTCATTTGTTATCGGTAATGAACAAGGTTTTCTCTCTGATCAGATTCATTTGTTACCGGTAATGAACAAGGTTTTCTCTCTGATCAGATTCATTTGTTACTGGTAATGAACAAGGTTTTCTCTCTGATCAGATTCATTTGTTATCGGTAATAAACAAGGTTTTCTCTCTGATCAGATTCATTTGTTATCGGTAATGAACAAGGTTTTCTCTCTGATCAGATTCATTTGTTACCGGTAATGAACAAGGTTTTCTCTCTGATCAGATTCATTTGTTATCGGTAATGAACAAGGTTTTCTCTGATCAGATTCATTTGTTATCGGTAATGAATATAACACCATTGTCTGATTAACATAAAACCATTGTCTGATTAATATAACACCATTGTCTGATTAATATAACACCATTGTCTAATTAACATAATACCATTGTCGTATTAGCATACCACCATTGTCTTATTAACATTCCACAATTGTCTTATTAACATAACATCATTGTCTTATTAACATAACATCATTGTCTTATTAACATAACACCATTGTCTAATTAACATAACACCATTGTCTAATTAACATAACACCATTGTCTTATTAGCATAACACCATTGTCTTATTAACATAACACCATTGTCTTATTAACATATCACCATTGTCTGAGTAACATAACACAGTTGTCTGATTAACATAACACCATTGTCTAATTAACAAAACACCATTGTCTGAATTATCCGGTTTTCCTGTGTGCTTATGGCCTGATTTTACCCCAGAGATCTGGGTACAGACCGTGTATGGGAGGGTGCGTATGGCGGGAAGGATTGGTGATCGATACAGCAGGACATGTACCGGTTCCCCGGTGATGTGATGGTGAGCCAGGCTGACATTTATATACACTATTTAGCTGATTAGTACAATCATGTCACATCGAGTTACTACGTCCTCTATACACAAGGTCAGCGGCACGACTGGCCTACTACCAATTACACTACCACAATTCACGGTCATCAACTAAAACACGCTCTATAAAACGCATGCGCGTCCTGTGTAAAAAAAGTTTGTCAATAAAGATAAACTGAGTTAGTGCTTATGTACCCTAGTAAGGTTTTCTGTTGGGAAGGACATGATGTACATTTATTTAAATCGCCAAAAAGCGATCTCTATCAATCGACTGATCAGCTGGCACTGTCAACCTAAGGAGGAGCGCTCCCGAAACGCAACATTGATTTGTGACATGCTTGATATAATCATAATTCCAGTGTCCCTACTTTGATGGTACTGGGTCACCAAGACCAAATGTATGGAGATTTGCGACAAAAAATCCCGAATAACGACAAAGTCACTCTAAAGCGATCATTCACTTCACAGGCGACACAGTTTCCCCGAAAACGTCAAAGAAACCTCCAAACACGTTAGTTAATACGGCCAATTTTACTTGCTATATAAAACCAGCTTTTAAAGTGATGGCTTTTACCATATCTATCTTGGCAATCTAACCGCTTTGTTTAACTTATTTGAACAAGTTTGACAAAGTCCTGTTACGTTTGTAAATAATTTTGAACAACAAAACCTATTTAATAACCTCATCTATTTAGAAAATGACTCTACATAACAATTATTCATTTGATCATTGGTGATAAAAGATACTTGAAAGGTCTAAATCTATGATTATACCCAATTGCACTTCTATAACAAAATTTCTACAATTGTTACAAAATTTCTTCTATTTTTACAAAAATTCCCCAAAATCTTTCTCACAAATCTGTAAAACGCATGCACTCCTCCACTTAATCCCTAGACGTACTTTAAACAACTTTCAACCTCTCAAACCCCGCTAAAACATCCTTACAGTAATTATCCTGCCAAGTATACACCCTTAGAGGCAACTGTACCCTCAAATCGACTTTGGTTGTCAACTTTAAAGGCATCACAAAATATACATTCGAAACCGATACAGCTCACCGCTACCTGACACACCCAAAATACGTCCCCCCCCCCCCCCCCCCCCCCTACACAAAAATTATAATATCAAATAAAAAAAAATAAAAAAATGAAATAAATAAAAAATAAAACAACAATATAAAAAATTAAAATAAAAAACATGAACGCACCCGCCGTTTCAATCTGTCACAAATCCATTCGAGCATTCGCGAGTGAAAGCTGTTCTCCTCAAGGAATGAGAACAGTTGTTGCGCAAGACATATGTTGTCCTGGGCAACACGCCGTGTCTTCTATCCCCAAACAGTGTACATGCTGCAGCATTGTGTTGTGTTGAGACATCGTGAAGGAGATCTTGTAGGACTATTGGACCACATTGGTTATAATAGATATTGTAAACCGTGGTAAGTGGTTTTATTACCGAGATAACAAGAACAACATAATAACGATTGCATTGATGGTTCACAAAGTTTTTTTCTCCAGATAAGTGTGTGTTAAATACCGGAGATTCGAGACCAACTTACCCACTTTGTATACGGATGCTGATTTACCGCTGAGGCAAATCTGTCCCAAACAGTAATGGCGATGGACGAGATAAGATTGGCCGGCTTTGACAACTGCTCGGAGAAAGGCAAGTCGTTTTAGACGGATATGTTAGCAGATAGATTTCACAGATATGTCCGAAACGGCCCTGTAATGTTATTTGAAAATCGAACCAGAACCAATGCAATATATAGTGTAATCGTTTAATCTCACAAAAAGCCGTCTGTCAAAATGGACCAGTATTATTGTCGGGATGCTTGTAATCGCAGTTATCCGCCCTTAGATGTAAATATCTGGAAATCTACCATTTCCAAAGCTGTTAGGAAGGCAGGTTTTATGGACTCTCATCAAAACAACAAGATGTTTTAAAGCAGTACGCCATGGTAATATATATCATACTGCTGAAGCGAAGTCTGATGACGAGTAGAGTTAAGCTTGCTCGGAAATACGGCAACAGTAACATCAATGATAGCAGTGGAAAGAAGTAATTACAAATATGTACTTATATTACACGAAAATTATGATAATTTTATAAACCGCCATGGTGAGAACGGTCCATATACCACAGGTTTGTTATTACGCTCATTTCTATCAATAATATTTATAATACAACCGTGTCGTGTATGTGTGATAAATGTACTTTGATCTGACGTCCAGGGGTGACAAGCATTAAACAAACATCAGTTCTCTGATAGAGCATTTCCATTTACGTCGTCCTCCGAATCAACCGGAACCCCTCGTCATTTCAGCCTACATTGTACGTTCGCAAACGGAGGCGAGGTGTTCCGATTTACTTCCGAAAATCTCTTTGATATCGACTTTCGAATGTCTCGGATATCGACTTCCGAATGTCTCTTTGATATCGACTTCCGAATGTCTCTCTGATATCGACTTCCGAATGTTTCATTGATAACGACTTCCGAATGTTTCTTACTGGGGGATGTGATTAGATGTTTCTGACAGAAACTTAACGCACTTTTATCTCGCATTGGATCATACCCAATGTATATTGTGCAATATTCTCTCTGGAAATACTGGCTGCCAATTTAAATCAATTTACTTACAAAAATATAAAAAAAAAATGCAAATATTCCCTGCACTTCATGTTTAAAACATATATACACGGGATCCAAATTGAAATTCAGATTAAAAGATCGATCTATTGTTATATCAGTGACAGTCGAACACGAGATGATATAACCTTAAAACAAAAATGGCTCCTTTTCATGTAAATGTATGTAATTCTCTGTTAGTTGTTTTACAAGAGAATGAGGTTAATTCATTCCCCAGTGATAAGCTTGTCTGTCGTTTAAGATTTGGGAATAGCTGATATTCACGGAATATTTAAAGTGTTTGTGTTCTGTGGTTGTGTGATGTTTGTTCAGTAGATGTGGTTGTCTTTGGTTCGTTGTGTGATGTTTGTTCAGTAGATGTGGTTGTCTTTGCTTCGTTGTGTTCTGTGGTTGTGTGATGTTTGTTCAGTAGATGTGGTTGTCTTTGGTTCGTTGTGTGATGTTTGTTCAGTAGATGTGGTTGTCTTTGGTTGGTTGTGTGACGTTTGTTCAGTAGATGTGGTTGTCTTTGGTTGGTTGTGTGACGTTTGTTCAGTAGATGTGGTTGTCTTTGGTTCGTTGTGTTCTGTGGTTGTGATGTTTGTTCAGTAGATGTGGTTTTCTCTCATCCCTACCGGTATCATACTGGTCTGTCCAGTTAAATACACCCATGCTTGCTGTGTGTGTATTACCTCGCTTCCGGTGTAGGATAGCCACGCGCGCGCAATGATACAAAAGTAGGTCGCCGAACCGAAAGTAGATCTATCTATAGATTTGTAAACACATCGTCTGCTCCATGTGCTAGGCCAGATCTAATAAAAAATTTTATTTATGATATAAATTATGTAAAAGGACACACTAGCTTGGCCGACATCAAGTGATTTGGCTTCGCTTGCAATGACAGGGCTGCTGAAACAACGTTAGACTGTGGAAATGAATGGTTTCCTTCGTTTTTAGAACAGCAAACGTCGTTTGCATATATGGGGTATGGTAAATCGATTGGCGCTGTTCCTTTTTTTATTATATGCAGTAGAAAAAAAGTTTGGATTGAGAAAAAATGGCGTCTATCTGAGAAAGCTATCGACAGATTAGTGCCTATTTTTGCATATTTTAGGTTGGGGAATGAGAGAAAAATACTCAATCATATGTGGTTCATGTAGGATAGGGATATTTCACCCTCTGGGTCACAAAATGTGGTAAAACCCTCGGCGGAGCCTCGGGTTTTACCACATTTTGTGACCCCTCGGGTGGAATATCCCTATCCTACATGACCACATATGATAGAGTCTTATAGTCTTTGGTTCGTTGTGTTCTGTGGTTGTGTGATGTTTTGTTCAGTAGATGTGGTTGTATTTGGTTCGTTGTGTTCTGTGGTTGTGTGGCGTTTATTCAGTAGATGTGGTTGTCTTTGGTTCGTTGTGTTCTGTAGTTGTGTGATGTTTGTTCCGTAGATGTGGTTGTCTTTGGTTCGTTGTGTTCAGTGGTTGTGTGGCGTTTATTCAGTAGATGTGGTTGTCTTTGGTTCGCTGTGTTCTGTGGTTGTGTGGCGTTTGTTCAGTAGATGTAGTTGTCTTTAGTTCGTTGTCTTCAGTGGTTGTGTGATGTTTGTTCAGTAGATGTGGTTGTCTTCGGTTCGTTGTGTTCAGTGGTTGTGACGTTTGTTCAGTAGATGTGGTTGTCTTCGGTTCGTTGTGTTCTGTGGTTGTGTGATGTTTTGTTCAGTAGATGTGGTTGTCTTCGGTTCGTTGTGTTCAGTGGTTGTGAGATGTTTGTTCAATAGATGGGGTTGTCTTTGGTTCGTTGTGTTCAGTGGTTGTGTGATGTTTGTTCAGTAGATGTGGTTGTCTTTGGTTCGTTGTGTTCTGTGGTTGTGTGGCGTTTGTTCAGTAGATGTGGTTTTCTTTGGTTCGTTGTGTTCTGTGGTTGTGTGGCGTTTGTTCAGTAGATGTGGTTGTCTTTGGTTCGTTGTGTTCAGTGGTTGTGACGTTTGTTCAGTAGATGTGATTGTCTTTGGTTCGTTGTGTTCAGTGGTTGTGTGATGTTTGTTCAGTAGATGTGGTTGTCTTTGGTTCGTTGTGTTCTGTTGTTGTGTGGCGTTTGTTCAGTAGATGTGGTTGTCTTTGGTTCGTTGTGTTCAGTGGTTGTGTGATGTTTGTTCAGTAGATGTGGTTGTCTTTGGTTCGTTGTGTTCTGTGGTTGTGTGGCGTTTGTTCAGTAGATGTGGTTGTCTTTGGTTTGTTGTGTTCAGTGGTTGTGTGATGTTTGTTCAGTAGATGTGGTTGTCTTTGGTTCGTTGTGTTCTGTGGTTGTGTGGCGTTTGTTCAGTAGATGTGGTTGTCTTTGGTTCGTTGTGTTCAGTGGTTGTGTGATGTTTGTTCAGTAGATGTGGTTGTCTTTGGTTCGTTGTGTTCTGTGGTTGTGTGGCGTTTGTTCAGTAGATGTGGTTGTCTTTGGTTTGTTGTGTTCAGTGGTTGTGTGATGTTTGTTCAGTAGATGTGGTTGTCTTTGGTTCGTTGTGTTCTGTGGTTGTGTGACGTTTGTTCAGTAGATGTGGTTGTCTTTGGTTCGTTGTGTTCAGTGGTTGTGACGTTTGTTCAGTATATGTGATTGTCTTTGGTTCGTTGTGTTCAGTGGTTGTGTGATGTTTGTTCAGTAGATGTGGTTGTCTTTGGTTCGTTGTGTTCTGTGGTTGTGTGGCGTTTGTTCAGTAGATGTGGTTGTCTTTGGTTCGTTGTGTTCAGTGGTTGTGTGATGTTTGTTCAGTAGATGTGGTTGTCTTTGGTTTGTTGTGTTCTGTGGTTGTGTGATGTTTGTTCAGTAGATGTGGTTGTCTTTGGTTCGTTGTGTTCAGTGGTTGTGTGATGTTTTGTTCAGTAGATGTGGTTGTCTTTGGTTCGTTGTGTTTTGTGGTTGTGTGATGTTTGTTCAGTAGATGTGGTTGTCTTTGGTTCGTTGTGTTCTGTGGTTGTGTGGCGTTTGTTCAGTAGATGTGGTTGTCTTTGGTTCGTTGTGTTCTGTGGTTGTGTGACGTTTGTTCAGTAGATGTGGTTGTCTATGGTTCGTTGTGTGGCGTTTGTTCAGTAGATGTGGTTGTCTTTGGTTCGTTGTGTGATGTTTGTTCAGTAGATGTGGTTGTCTTTGGTTCGTTGTGTTCAGTAGTTGTGAACGGTTTATTTTGTAGACATGGCTGTCTTTGAATTCGTGTGTATGTTGATTTATGCGCTCACATATCTTGTATTGAGATCGATTAAACGCTTTTGGATCAAAGAGGTATTTTAAGCTATTATTTTGTGTGTGATACATGTACGGGTAGTCAGCATTGATGCCATTTGAGACCAATCAGAAATGTCCACCATTTGGTCAAGTGCTTTTGTTAATCCATCAGGTCTAAGCGTCGGCCGCACGCACGCGATGTATTATCCAATATCTCCTTCCGTGTCTGGTCCACTGGCTGGACACATCGTGATGTGACTACGGCCGTGCTGGTCTTAGTAATAGACCGTATCCCAGTTACATAAAAGCTAGCTTTGTTAAACCATCAGTCCCATCTGTTTTTCACTGGACGTCGATTAAAGAGGGATTTAGGTATAGTGTTCGAGAGGTAAAAAGCTAGTCCAACCAATGTCGATTCAGACAGTTAAGGATTGTCTTCAAATGTGTTCAATTTGCCATGGACTTAATGAAGGTCGTTAACCATTGTCAGGTTCGAGATTGGATTGGCACAGAAAATGTGTTTAAACATATGTATAATAACTAAACGTCATTGTCAAGCACATGTTAACGATATAGAGGACTACCCTTTGTATCGAGTTATACAATCTTGTCCCAGTTTATATCGCTATACAATGTCACATCAACTTCAACGGTTAATTCGTATTTAATACAACTCTCTTGTAGATATATTGTGTCGTGTTTCAACACGGGGACATGTGCCACTTCCTGTTCATTATGACGTTTTCACCTCATTATCGCCATATGCTGAAAAAGTATGAAAAACTGAAGAAAGACAACGTAGTAGCAATGAAACTTTGTGTGGTTGGAAAGAACAGTGATTACCTAGGTGGCCTGGGTTCGTGTCCCCGATATGAAAAAGCAAGGTAATAAGGAAAGTTTACATTTGTTTAACCAAATATTGCAGTACCTGATTATCCAAAAAGCGATTTGATTTACAGATGAACAATTGACAGAAAAGGGACCATATGTTTTGGCATTTGCATAGTACTGTCATTTTCGTCGACGTCTTCAAAATGGTGGATATCGAACAGGAAAAGAGAAGGAAACCGGCGTATCTCTGTGTTAATTGTTTTAAACTGTCGTATCCTTGTTAACTTGACAGTGATATATCTGTACAATTCAGAATATCTGGTGTTTTCGTAGCCATGGCGACGAGAAGAACAAACTCATATAATACATGTATGATCAACACATCAATAACGGTCCGAACCTTGACCAATTTCAGCACGCGCTGGCCGTGTATCTCATCCGACCGGTCTTACATGAATTTTTAAAAAGCTGGTAAATGAATATACGACCCGGCGATGTATTTGGTGTTTTCGCGAACATATGCTGATATATCTCTATAAAATATCAAAGAGAGAACACATCCGGTATAAAATGTCAGCGTGACCTACACGAGTATGGAGAAGTTGGTCCCCGGGCGTCATCCATTTTACTCCATCAATTAATCCGACCGACTCAGCAGCATAATAGGGAAGAGCCGGAGGGTTAATACTCTATTAAAACCAGAGAACAGACGGAATTAAAAAAGTTTAATTACATCGTGTGCATTGTCGTTCAGATATTTAATTGGTGTATGCTTGCATAAGATGTAATATAATAGAAATATACATTACTGAAAATAAATTTGATAATCTTGATTTTTGAATCGTCAGGAGCCAGCTGTTTGGCAAAATCGAAGCGGATCTATGCCGTTGTTTCAATCCGAGCAGCCCTACCTAATACCAGGGAGACTATGATTCCGATTTATTCAATATTCCAAATGCTTCCAACAGTAATCCAAGATCTGATTATGGTGAAAACAATATCACTTGCAGAAGGGTTCTACGGATGATTTCCCAGTATCCGCATTGTTTGTCCCCCGTCTTTGTGTATGACGTATTGTTTGTCCCTCGTCTTTGTGCATTACGTATTGTTTGTCCCCGTCTTTGTGTATGACGTATTGTTTGTTCCCGTCTCTGTGTATGACGTATTGTTTATCCCCCGTCTTTGTGTATGACGTATTGTTTGTCCCCCGTCTTTGTGTATGACGTATTGTTTGTCCCCCGTATTTGTGTATGACGTATTGTTTGTCCCCGTCTTTGTGTATGACGTATTGTTTGTCCCCGTCTTTGTGTATGACGTATTGTTTGTCCCCCGTCTTTCTTTGTGTATGACGTATTGTTTGTCCCCCGTATTTGTGTATGACGTATTGTTTGTCCCCGTCTTTGTGTATGACCTATTGTTTGTCCCCGTCTTTGTGTATGACGTATTGTTTGTCCCAATCTTTGCGTGTGACGTATTGTTTGTTTTCCGTCTTTGTGTATGACGTGTTGTTTGTCCCCCGTCTTTGTGTATGACGTATTATTTGTCCCCCGTTTTGTGTATGACGTATTGTTTGTCTTAGTGTATGACGTATTGTTTGTCTTTGTGTATGACGTATTTATTGTCCCCGTCTTTGTGTATGACGTATTTATTGTCCCCGTCTTTGTGTATGACGTATTGTTTGTCCCCGTCTTTGTGTCTGACGTATTGTTTGTCCCCGTCTTTGTGTATGACGTATTGTTTGTCCCCGTCTGTGTGTATGACGTATTGTTTGTCCCCCGTCCTTGTGTAGGCCGTATTGTTTGTCCCCCGTCTTTGTGTATGACGTATTGTTTGTCCTTGTCTTTGTGTATGACGTATTGTTTGTCCCCGTCTGTGTGTATGACGTATTGTTTGTCCCCTGTCCTTGTGTAGGCCGTATTGTTTGTCCCCCGTCTTTGTGTATGACGTATTGTTTGTCCTTGTCTTTGTGTATGACGTATTGTTTGCCCCTCGTCTTTGTGATGACGTATTGTTTGTCCCCGTCTTTGTGCATGACGTATTGTTTGTCCCCCGTCTTTCTTTGTGTATGACGTATTGTTTGTCGCCGTCTTTGTGTATGACTTATTATTTGTCCCCGTCATTGTGTATGACGTGTTGTTTGTCCCCGTCTTTGTGTATGTCGTATTATTTGTCCCCGTCTTTGTGTATGACGTATTGTTTGTTCCCTGTCTTTGTGTATGACGTATTGTTTGTCCCCCGTCTTTGTGTATGACGTATTGTTTGTCCCCCGTCTTTGTGTATGACGTATTATTTGTCCCCGTCATTGTGTATGACGTGTTGTTTGTCCCCGTCTTTGTGTATGACGTATTGTTTGTCCCCGTCTTTGTGTATGACGTATTTTTTGTCCCCCGTCTTTGCGTATGACGTATTATTTGTCCCCGTCATTGTGTATGACGTGTTGTTTGTCCCCGTCTTTGTGTATAACGTATTGTTTGTCGCCGTCTTTGTGTATGACGTATTTTTTGTCCCCTGTATTTGTGTATGACGTATTGTTTGTCCCCGTCTTTGTGTATGACGTATTGTTTGTCCCCGTCTTGTGGTGACGTATGTTTGTCCGTCGTCGTATGTGGGTGTGACGTATGTTGTCTTGTAGAGTATGTTGCACTCCTTTGTGATGACGATTGTGTCTTGTGTATGACGTATTGTTTCCCCGTCTTGTGATGACGTATGTTGCTTTTGTATGCGTATTGTTGTCCCCCGTCTTGGTGTATGATGTATGTTGTCTTGTGTATGACGTATGTTTGTCCGCTTGTTATGACGTATCTTGTACCCCGTCTTTGTGTATGACGTATTGTTTGTCCCCGTCTTTGTGTATGACGTATTTTTGTCCCCGTCTTTGTGTATGACGTATTTTTGTCCCCGTTTTGTGTGATTTGTCCGTATTGTAGACGTTTGTTGTCCCGTCTTGTGTAGTCGTATATGTCCCGTCTTGGTATAGTACCTGTCCCCCGTCTTTGTGTATGACGTTTTTGTCCCCGTATTGTGTATTTGTCCCCGTCTTTGTGTATGACGTATTGTTTGTCCCCGTCTTGTGTATGACGTATTGTTGTCCCCTGTATTTGTGTATGACGTATTGTTTGCCCCTCGTCTTTGTGATGACGTATTGTTTGTCCCCCGTCTTTGTGTATGACGTATTGTTTGTCCCCGTCTTTGTGCATGACGTATTGTTTGTCCCCGTCTTTGTGTATGACGTATTGTTTGTCCCCGTCTTTGTGTATGACGTATTATTTGTCCCCGTCATTGTGTATGACGTGTTGTTTGTCCCCGTCTTTGTGTATGTCGTATTATTTGTCCCCGTTTGTGTGTATGACGTATTGTTTGTCCCCTGTCTTTGTGTATGACGTATTGTTTGTCCCCCGTCTTTGTGTATGACGTATTATTTGTCCCCGTCTTTGTGTATGACGTATTATTTGTCCCAGTCATTGTGTATGACGTGTTGTTTGTCCCCGTCTTTTTGTATGACGTATTGTTTGTCCCCGTCTTTGTGTATGACGTATTGTTTGTCCCCTGTATTTGTGTATGACGTATTGTTTGTCCCCCGTCTTTGTGTATGACGTATTGTTTGTCCCCGTCTTTGTGTATGACGTATTGTTTGTCCCCGTCTTTGTGTATGACGTATTGTTTGTCCCCGTCTTTGTGTATGACGTATTGTTTGTCTTTGAATATGACGTATTGTTTGTCACTCGTCTTTGTGTATGACGTATTGTTTGTCTTTGAATATGACGTATTGTTTGCCCATCGTCTTTGTGATGACGTATTGTTTGTCTCCCGTCTTTGTGTATGACGTATTGTTTGTCCCCCGTCTTTGTGTATGATGTATTGTTTGTCTTTGTGTATGATGTATTGTTTGTCCCCATCTTTGTTTATGACGTATTGTTTGTCCCCGTCTTTGTGTATGCCGTATTGTTTGTCCCCGTTTTTGTGTATGACGTATTGTTTGTCCCCGTCTTTGTGTATGACGTATTGTTTGTCTTTGTGTATGACGTATTGTTTGCCCATCGTCTTTGTGATGACGTATTGTTTGTCTCCCGTCTTTGTGTATGACGTATTGTTTGTCCCCCGTCTTTGTGTATGATGTATTGTTTTTCTTTGTGTATGCCGTATTGTTTGTCCCCGTCTTTGTGTATGACGTATTCTTTGTACCCCGTCTTTGTGTATGACGTATTGTTTGTCCCCCGTCTTTGTGTATGACGTATTGTTTGTCCCCGTCTTTGTGTATGACGTATTGTTTGTCCCCGTCTTTGTGTATGACCGTATTGTTTGTCCCCCGTCTGTGTGTGTATGGACGTATTGTTTGTCCCCGGGCCTGTGTAGGCCGTATTGTTTGTCCCCCCGTCTTTGTGTATGACGTATTGTTTGTCCTTGTCTTTGTGTATGACGTATTGTTTGCCCCTCGTCTTTGTGATGACGTATTGTTTGTCCTTGTCTTTGTGTATGACGTATTATTTTTCCCCGTCATTGTGTATGACGTATCTTTTGTCCCCGTCTTTGTGTATGACGTATTATTTGTCCCCGTCATTGTGTATGACGTGTTGTTTGTCCCCGTCTTTGTGTATGTCGTATCATTTGTCCCCGTCTTTGTGTATGACGTATTGTTTGTTTTCGGTCTTTGTGTATGACGTATTGTTTGTCCCCCGTTTTTGTGTATGACGTGTTGTTTGTCCCCCGTATTTGTGTATGACGTATTGTTTGTCCCCCGTATTTGTGAATGACGTATTGTTTGTCCCCAGTCTGTATTTGTGTATGACGTATTGTTTGTCCCCGTCTTTGTGTATGACGTATTATTTGTCCCCGTCATTATGTATGACGTGTTGTTTGTCCCCGTCTTTGTGTATGACGTATTGTTTGTCCCCGTCTTTGTGTATGACGTATTGTTTGTCCCCCGTCTTTGTGTATGACGTATTGTTTGTCCCCTGTCTTTGTGTATGACGTATTGTTTGTCCCCGGTCTTTGTGTATGACGTGTTGTTTGTCCCCGTCTTTGTGTATGACGTATTGTTTGTCCCCCGTCTTTGTGTATGATGTATTGTTTGTCTTTGTGTATGACGTATTGTTTGTCCCCGTCTTTGTGTATGACGTATTGTTTGTCACCGTCTTTGTGTATGACGTATTGTTTGTCCCCCCGTCTTTGTGTATAACGTATTGTTTGTCCCCGTCTTTGTGTATGACGTATTGTTTGTCCCCGTCTTTGTGTATGACGTATTGTTTGTCCCCGTCTTTGTGTATGACGTATTGTTTGTCCCCGTCTTTGTGTATGACGTATTGTTTGTCCCCGTCTTTGTGTATGACGTATTGTTTGTCACCCGTCTTTGTGTATGACGTATTGTTTGTCCCCGTCTTTGTGTATGACGTATTGTTTGTCCCCGTCTTTGTGTATGACGTATTGTTTGTCCCCCGTCTTGGTGTATAACGTATTGTTTGTCTTTGTGTAAGACGTATTGTTTGTCTCCCGTCTTTGTGTATGACGTATTGTTTGTCCCCCGTCTTTGTGTATGACGTATTGTTTGTCCCCGTCTTTGTGTATGACGTATTGTTTGTCTTTGTGTATGATGTATTGTTTGTCCCCGTCTTTGTGTATGACGTATTGTTTGTCCGCGTCTTTATGTATGACGTATTGTTTGTCCCCGTATTTGTGTATGACGTATTGTTTGTCCCCAGTCTGTATTTGTGTATGACGTATTGTTTGTCCCCGTCTTTGTGTATGACGTATTATTTGTCCCCGTCATTGTGTATGACGTGTTGTTTGTCTCCGTCTTTGTATATGACGTATTGTTTGTCCCCGTCTTTGTGTATGACGTATTGTTTGTCTTTGTGTATGACGTATTGTTTGTCCCCGTCTTTGTGTATGACGTATTGTTTGTCCCCGTCTTTGTGTATGACGTATTGTTTGTCCCCCCGTCTTTGTGTATGACGTATTGTTTGTCCCCGTCTTTGTGTATGACGTATTGTTTGTCCCCGTCTTTGTGTATGACGTATTGTTTGTCCCCCGTCTTTGTGTATGACGTATTGTTTGTCTTTGTGTATGACGTATTGTTTGTCCCCCGTCTTTGTGTATGACGTATTGTTTGTCTTCCGTCTTTGTGTATGACGTATTGTTTGTCTCCCGTCTTTGTGTATGAGGTATTGTTTGTCCCCCGTCTTTGTGTATGACGTATTGTTAATCCCCTTCTTTGCGTATGACGTATTGTTTGTCCCCGTCTTTGTGTAAGACGTATTGTTTGTCCCCGTCTTTGTGTATGACGTATTGTTTGTCCCCCGTCTTTGTGTATGACGTATTGTTTGTCCCCGTCTTTGTGTATGACGTATTGTTTGTCCCCGTCTTTGTGTATGACGTATTGTTTGTCCCCGTCTTTGTGTATGACGTATTGTTTTGTCCCCGTCTTTGTGTATGACGTATTGTTTGTCCCCGTCTTTGTGTATGACGTATTGTTTGTCCCCGTCTTTGTGTATGACGTATTGTTTGTCCCCGTCTTTGTGTATGACGTATTGTTTGTCCCCGTCTTTGTGTATGACGTATTGTTTGTCCCCGTCTTTGTGTATGACGTATTGTTTGTCCCCGTCTTTGTGTATGACGTATTGTTTGTCCCCGTCTTTGTGTATGACGTATTGTTTGTCCCCGTCTTTGTGTATGACGTATTGTTTGTCCCCTGTCTTTGTGTATGACGTATTGTTTGTCCCCGGTCTTTGTGTATGACGTGTTGTTTGTCCCCGTCTTTATGTATGACGTATTGTTTGTCCCCCGTCTTTGTGTATGATGTATTGTTTGTCTTTGTGTATGACGTATTGTTTGTCCCCGTCTTTGTGTATGACGTATTGTTTGTCCCCGTCTTTGTGTATGACGTATTGTTTGTCCCCCCGTCTTTGTGTATAACGTATTGTTTGTCCCCGTCTTTGTGTATGACGTATTGTTTGTCCCCGTCTTTGTGTATGACGTATTGTTTGTCCCCCGTCTTTGTGTATGACGTATTGTTTGTATTTGTGTATGACGTATTGTTTGTCCCCGTCTTTGTGTATGCCGTATTGTTTGTCCCCGTCTTTGTGTATGACGTATTGTTTGTCCCCCGTCTTGGTGTATAACGTATTGTTTGTCTTTGTGTAAGACGTATTGTTTGTCTCCCGTCTTTGTGTATGACGTATTGTTTGTCCCCCGTCTTTGTGTATGACGTATTGTTTGTCCCCGTCTTTGTGTATGACGTATTGTTTGTCTTTGTGTATGATGTATTGTTTGTCCCCGTCTTTGTGTATGACGTATTGTTTGTCCGCGTCTTTATGTATGACGTATTGTTTGTCCCCGTATTTGTGTATGACGTATTGTTTGTCCCTAGTCTGTATTTGTGTATGACGTATTGTTTGTCCCCGTCTTTGTGTATGACGTATTATTTGTCCCCGTCATTGTGTATGACGTGTTGTTTGTCTCCGTCTTTGTATATGACGTATTGTTTGTCCCCGTCATTGTGTATGACGTGTTGTTTGTCTCCGTCTTTGTATATGACGTATTGTTTGTCCCCGTCTTTGTGTATGACGTATTGTTTGTCTTTGTGTATGACATATTGTTTGTCATTGTGTATGACGTATTGTTTGTCCCCGCCTTTGTGGATGACGTATTGTTTGTCCCCCGTCTTTGTGTATGACGTATTGTTTGTCCCCGTCTTTGTGTATGACGTATTGTTTGTCCCGCCTTTGTGTATGAGTAATTATTTGTCCCCGTCATTGTGTATGACGTATTGTTTGTCCCCCGTCTTTGTGTAGAACGTATTGTTTGTCCCCCGTCTTTGTGTATGACATATTGTTTGTCCCCGTCTTTGTGTATGCCGTATTGTTTGTCCCCCGTCTTTGTGTATGACGTATTGTTTGTCCCCGTCTTTGTGTATGACGTATTGTTTGTCCCCCCGTCTTTGTGTATGACCTATTGTTTGTCACCCATCTTTGTGTATGACGTATTGTTTGTCCCCGTCTTTGTGTATGGCGTATTATTTGTCCCCGTCATTGTGTATGACGTGTTGTTTGTCTCCGTCTTTGTATATGACGTATTGTTTGTCCCCGTCTTTGTGTATGATGTATTGTTTGTCTTTGTGTATGACGTATTGTTTGTCTTTGTGTATGACGTATTGTTTGTCCCCGTCTTTGTGTATGACGTATTGTTTGTCCCTGTCTTTGTGTATGACGTATTGTTTGTCCCCCGTCTTTGTGTATGACGTATTGTTAATCCCCTTCTTTGTGTATGACGTATTGTTTGTATTTGTGTATGACGTATTGTTTGTCCCCGTCTTTGTGTATGCCGTATTGTTTGTCCCCGTCTTTGTGTATGACGTATTATTTGTCCCCGTCATTGTGTATGACGTGTTGTTTGTCTCCGTCTTTGTATATGACGTATTGTTTGTCCCCGTCTTTGTGTATGACGTATTGTTTGTCTTTGTTTATGACGTATTGTTTGTCCCCGCCTTTGTGTATGACGTATTGTTTGTCCCCCGTCTTTGTGTATGACGTATTGTTTGTCCCCGTCTTTGTGTATGACGTATTGTTTGTCCCCGCCTTTGTGTATGAGTAATTATTTGTCCCCGTCATTGTGTATGACGTATTGTTTGTCCCCGTCTTTGTGTATGACGAATTGTTTGTCCCCCGTCTTTGTGTATGACGTATTGTTTGTCCCCCGTCTTTGTGTATGACGTATTTTTTGTCCCCCGTCTTTGTGTATGACATATTGTTTGTCCCCGTCTTTGTGTATGGCGTATTGTTTTTCCCCCGTCTTTGTGTATGACGTATTGTTTGTCCCCGTCTTTTTGTATGACGTATTGTTTGTCCCCGTCATTGTGTATGACGTGTTGTTTGTCTCCGTCTTTGTATATGACGTATTGTTTGTCCCCGTCTTTGTGTATGACGTATTGTTTGTCTTTGTGTATGACGTATTGTTTGTCTTTGTGTATGACGTATTGTTTGTCCCCCGTCTTTGTGTATGACGTATTGTTTGTCTTTGTGTATGACGTATTGTTTATCCCCGCCTTTGTGTATGACGTATTCTTTGTCCCCCGTCTTTGTGTATGACGTATTGTATGTCCCCGTCTTTGTGTATGACGTATTGTTTGTCCCGTCTTTGTGTATGACGTATTGTCGGTCCCCCGTTTTTGTGGATGACGTATTGTTTGTCCCCCGTATTTGTGTATGACGTATTGTTTGTCCCACGTATTGTGTATGACATATTGTTTGTCCCCCGTCTTTCTTTGTGTATGACGTATTGTTTGTCCCATCTTTTTGTATGACGTATTGTATGTCCCCGTCTTTGTGTATGACGTATTGTTTGTCCCTGTCTTTGTGTATGGCGTATTGTTTGGTCCCCGTCTTTGTGTATGACGTATTGTTTGTCACCCGTCTTTGTGTATGACGTATTGTTTGTCCCCGTCTGTGTGTATGACGTATTGTCTGTCCCCCGTCTTTGTGTATGACGTATTGTTTGTCTCCGTCTTTGTGTATGACGTATTGTTTGTCTTTGTGTATGACGTATTGTTTGTCTTTGTGTATGACGTAGCAAAACTGGAGTACAATATACATACTATTTAACGCAGTGGACATGTTTTATAATTGATCACTAAATTGAAAATTGAAACAAAATTTCCTCTTAGGACAAAGCTCCTACAGGTATCTAATAGCTTTATCACCCTTATCGAAGTAGTATATATTTAAGTCCGTCTCGTGCGGGTTTAGTTGTGTCATTCGGCATCCCATTTTACCACATTGCCCTTGAGGGCAAGCAACATTTCATTACATCAAATTTTATTAACAAGATTGCATATAGTGAATTGGAAAGAATACCCGGCGGAGCCTATATAGATTATCGTCGCATGCAACAGGCATCCGATATGTTAAGGTAGCCATCAACTACTACAAGAAGATCACCGTCTTAAAATCATCATGACTGTTCAATGGGAAATAAACTCAGCAAAAACAAGCAATTTCTGTAATCAGCTTAACGGGATATTAATATGGTCGAATTCGAACATTCGCCTGACGTCTACTTTCTTTATATACGTCCTCTCTATGTGATGTCACTTCCTTTCACTGTGATGTCACTTCCTTTCTCTGTGATGTCACACTGTTCTCTGTGATGTCACTTCCTTTCCATCCATTTCTATCGATGCTCGTTTCTTTTGATGTCTTGAGATTTCTAGTATACTAATGAGGTTTGATAACTTACTGTTGAACGAACTTTTGATTCAATTTCTCTGTCGTTTTTAGAGCTCCAATGATGCCGTCCGTCCTTCTTTTCTTCACTCTGTTTTGGATATCTCTCTATCACGTGCCGTCGTTATAACCCACTTTTCTCGATTTTTTTTCAACCCAAACTCCCAAACCACCATATACAATGTTTCGTTATGTTTTGTTATACTGTACTTCCTTATGGACAATTGATTGGTGTAGTGATATCAATATGGCTATCTGGTGGTATGGAAAGGAAGTAAGGGAGATAATCTTAGGCTTATATTTCATTTCCAACTAATTGTCATTGTCTGATTACAACAGTCGCTGACGTTTTACAAATCATATCAAAATTACATACCCACCAAACAACAATGATCTTCTGTAACGTGCTGGTACAAACAATGATACATGTGGTTTTCTTGTGTTTTAAAACTCATATCTGTTATAGGTGGAACTAACGCCGACATATTCGGTACTAATTACGGAGTGTCCTGATATTCTCTCTAAAGGTCCGATGAAACAAATACAACCGCCTGCGATACTCAGACAATTCCTCTTTTTAGAAATTATTTCTTTAACCTTTTTCATGCTGGTCGAACGTCAGTTGTGGTATATGTTTGACAAGCACATTAAACTGTCCACGAGTACATATACCCAAAGTCATAAACGTTGGCATTGGTTAGTACGGAAAATAAATAATTTCATGTAGAAGTATTATGTGAAATAGAAGTATAATGTGGCGGAGCATGTGATATAGAGGCATTATGTGATGTAAAAATATTCTTTGATGTAGAAGTACTTTGTGGCTTTCAATTATTCTTTGATTTAGAAGTATTTTGTGGCGTTAAAATATGCTGTGACGTAGAAGTATTTTGTCATGAAGAATAATATTCCGTGACGTATAAGTATTCTGTGACGTAGAAGCATTTTGTGACGTAGAAGTATTCCGTGACGTAGAGGTATTCCGTGACGTAGAAGTATTTTGTGATGAACAAATATTGCGTGACGTAGAAGTATTCTGTGATGAAAAAGTATTCTGTGACGTAGACGTATTCCGTGACGTATAAGTATTCTGTGACGTAGACGTATTCCGTGACGTATAAGTATTCTGTGACGTAGACGTATTTTTTCACATAGAAGAATTTTAGCGGATTATTTGATATAGAGGTACATTGTATTTTATTTGTTGGTGTCTTATTTGTTTATAAGACGAAGTCCCAAGTGACATATTTTAACCGTCTTTTGTCCATCGTCGTCCGTCGTCAGCCCTACTTGAATAATTCACACTTTTGACTTCTTCTGAGGAGTTAAGAACCAATTTCAATGACATTTTGCAGAAACCTTCCATGGCCAAAGGTCCATCAAACTTTATGTGGCCCCCACACTCACGGGAGCTTTAGGGATGGGACAAAAATGTCAAATTTACTTAAATTTCAAAATTCTTTTTCTCACGACCCAGATATAATAGCAGCACATACTCTTTTTAGATGGAAAGGTCGGTTTTTAACCTAAAATTGTGAATTTCATGACCATGGGTTTGACGTTTCCCACATGGGATGGGTAAACTCTGCTATAGTTTACAAATATATCATATTATATAATAACGAGCATCATTTGTGAAATTGCTATTGGAAATCATTCAAACTTTGCAGGAGTTATCATACGTTTGGGATATTTATTTCATGGTATGCACATACATGTATTGGCTCTGACCGCCCCCCAGTGGCTGATGAGCAGGGCCAAAATGCCCATGGGTCTAAATGACTGAAATATATCCGAACTCGGGTGACCTTTCAAGCCCATGGGCCTGTTGTATTATGTCACATCCTGCCAACAACTATAGTCATAGTTATAATTTATTGATCTAACATGCACACTAGTTCGAACAATACAAAAGTAATCTATATGTATAGTCGATACATTAAACCGTAAACATGCAATCAACCATTTGATAAACAGCAATTCCTGTGGTGTCCCTGTAACTGTACGGCAGAGAATTACCGTTATAGTATGGTTATAAATATTTTAATATTTCGGCATTTCCATTTCTGTTTCTCTATACCCAGCCTACACTACTATCCAGCAGGTCGTGCAAAGCTACGTCATCACACGTACAGCTAGTCTAGCCTCCCCCCTCTCACCCCACCCCCGCCTCCCCCCGCCTCCCCCCTCTCACCACCCCGGCCCCTCCCTCCCCAAGACAATAAAAATGCCATTCCCGGTTTCGTTATCTATAAGTCAGCTTGGTTACCAGCTGACCGTTGGTCAGTAACATACATGTCCTCTCGCCAGGTAAACATGGACGACTGTTGTAATGTCTATATAACTGTTTATTGGGACAAAATATGCGACACCTGTTGTAGCCAGTGCTATATACACACATACCGGATGTTCACTCACCTGTACGGCGACTATACATATGGTATTTACCTGTCACTTAGCCGTAAAGGTTTACCTGTGTGGATGACAAAAGGATGCGGAGATAAAGGCGATATACTTGGTGCAGCCGCCCCGAGGCCAAAGTCACACCTGGGAGTGAGTGACATAATGTTTATAGATATGGGGCATAAACAATAAGGAAAACAAAATATGTCCAGTGGCCATAAGTGTATCCGGAAATTATGGGATTGAAGATTTTGTTTTATCGAGATACAGTGTACATATACATATATATCTATATAATACTACCGTATGTAAGACTGTTAATTCAGATGTAACATTAACTCGAACAGTTATACAATGTATTTTATGGGGAAGACTAATATAGGCCTAGCCTGCTGTCCAACCCATTTGTATCAATGTTATACAATAAAATGTTGAAATGAAATGTATTTTATTTGTTTTTGGAGATATTGAGATATATAATTAGACTTTTATCAATGGAATGTTTAACCAAGGACTGTGTTATTTAAGACGAAACTGTAATTATTTAACCGAAATGAAAAATCCAATGTGTATGGAGTCCCTTGAAAAGTACAAGGAGAATAAGATAGAGTGTCCCGGAAGGGGCAGCGTCTTCTGATTCATCGACGACACCCGGCGTACAAATCAAGGTCAAATCCGTGTCACGTCAGTCACATTCTCGAAATGAGAACTTGGGCGGTGACAACCGAGCATCAGGCATATCAACAAGAATCGAACACGCCTGACTTCCTATCGCACAAGAAAATAGAATATTTTCATATGAGATCATGGTGTTCATCATAAAAAAACTTGTGGTCTTTATCAACTTTGCCCTGCATCTGTTACGGATCGTGATAATGGGGACATGACCTTGAATATCGAAGGAAGGAAAAGTAGGGCAATAAAGTTACCCCCTGACCCGATAAAGATGTATATGAATTAACAGTCACACATATTTCCTATTTTTACCACTTACACAAGTGTTTACAACGTATCACACATACAATGGTTCTGCTACTTATATATATCATTAGTAAGTTACATGTTCACAGCCCACATGACATCCGTCGCGTGTTCCCGTACGCGTGTTTATAAGTATGCACCCGTGTTAAACACGTGTACACACGTTTTCTTACTTACCCATTATCAACATTCTTATGTATAGACAAGCTTGCAACAGTTCTACGGCACAAAAGGAAACGGATACATTTATTCAAATATACCGACCACACATCATATATTTTTTTATACAGATCGACGTGTACAAGATACTGACATCAGACCACATATACAGACCGATTTGTACAGGATACTGACATCAGACCACATATACAGACTGATTTGTACAGGATACCGACATCAGACCACATATACAGACTAATTTGTACAGGATACTGACATCAGACTGATTTGTACAGGATACCGACATAAGACCACATATACAGACTGATTTGTACAGTATACCGACATCAGACCACATATACAGACTAATTTGTACAGGATACCGACATCAGACCACATATACCGACTGATTTGTGCAGGATACCGACATCAGACCACATATACAGACTGATTTGTACAGGATACCGACATCAGACCACATATACAGACTGATTTGTACAGGATACCGACATCAGACCACATATACAGACTAATTTGTACAGTATACCGACATCAGACCACATATACAGACTGATTTGTACAGGATACCGACATATACAGACTGATTTGTACAGTATACCGACATCAGACCACATATACAGACTGATTTGTACAGGATACCGACATCAGACCACATATACAGACTGATTTGTACAGTATACCGACATCAGACCACATATACAGACTGATTTGTACAGTATACCGACATCAGACCACATATACAGACTGATTTGTACAGTATACTGACATCAGACCACATATACAGACTGATTTGTACAGGATACCGACATCAGACCACATATACAGACTGATTTGTACAGGATACTGACATCAGACCACATATACAGACTGATTTATACAGGATACTGACATCAGACCACATATACAGACTGATTTGTACAGGATACCGACATCAGACCACATATACAGACTGATTTGTACAGGATACCGACATCAGACCACACATACAGACTGATTTGTACAGTATACCGACATCAGACCACATATACAGACTGATTTGTACAGTATACCGACATCAGACCACATATACAGACTGATTTGTACAGTATACTGACATCAGACCACATATACAGACTGATTTGTACAGGATACCGACATCAGACCACACATACAGACTAATTTGTACAGGATACCGACATATACAGACTGATTTGTACAGGATACCGACATCAGACCACATATACAGACTGATTTGTACAAGATACTGATATCAGACCACATATACAGACTGATTTATACAGTATACCGACATCAGACCCATAACTGTTAAGATACGACATCAGACTACGATGATTTGTACAGGATACCGACATCAGACCACATATACAGACTGATTTTACAGATACGACATAGACTACATATACAGACTGATTTGTACAGGATACCGACATCAGACCACATATACAGACTGATTTTTACAGGATACCGACATCAGACCACATATACAGACTGATTTGTACAGGATACTGACATATACAGACTGATTTGTACAGTATACCGACATCAGACCACATATACAGACTGATTTATACAGGATACCGACATCAGACTACATATACAGACTGATTTGTACAGGATACCGACATCAGACCACATATACAGACTGATTTCTACAGGATACCGACATCAGACTACATATACAGACTGATTTGTACAGTATACTGACATAAGACCACATATACAGACTGATTTGTACAGGATACCGACATCAGACCACATATACAGACTGATTTATACAGGATACTGACATCAGACCACATATACAGACTGATTTGTACAGTATACTGACATCAGACCACATATACAGACTGATTTGTACTGTATACTGACATAAGACCACATATACAGACTGATTTGTACAGGATACTGATATCAGACCACATATACAGACTGATTTGTACAGGATACCGACATCAGACCACATATACAGACTGATTTGTACAGTATACCGATATCAAACCACACTGACTTTAGATATTAATAGTGGAAAAAATGATCAACAAAAATTAGTCAAATCAATTTATTTTTGTTTTCACAATGTAGTTTTTTGCTGTATTTTTTTTCTAAGTTTCATGTCTGAATAGGACGATAATATTATCAGATTGAACAACATACAAGTTTATATTATTGTATTGATTGATTTTTTTTGGATTTTTTTTATTTTGAACTAAATGCTTTTTAATGAAATTGGATAATGTTTTTGAATTAGGGCTGGGACACTGTGGAGGGAGGGAGTCTGTACGTTAGATGAATTTACTATATTAAAACTGGAGAAATTAACGTAGGGAGGGAATCCCAAAACCAGAGTGGCTGGGGAGAAAAGGAGTCATCCAACTTGAGGGGCTGGCCCTGTTCTTCTTGATTATAATGATTCATACAGATAATGTGTTTATAATATGTACCAGTTCTCCCGGCGAGGACGTTTGGACGGAATTAAATTAGAATAATTCTAGTCAGATTCGCACGATTTGTCAGAAAATATGATATCATCCTAAAAAATGGAGTGAATAATGTTACACAACCGTACCCAAAATTTCAATATTACAGATAAATTATGATGGTTTTTGACAGATGTCAAGGAAACGACTCCACCAATCACACTATTACGGGACTTTCGCACTTGAAAGGGCAAGACAAAATGACTCAGTTCCATCAAACTTCCTAAATTATACTAGATAGTTCTTTTAGTGTTAAAATATTCATGTTTCGCCACGACTTACACCAACATTTACGAGGCTTTTTACATGTGTTTCTGAATAACGCCTCGGATAGGGTTTTTTTGGTCACACCGACACGGTTTGTACATTGTAGCATTATCCCCGGAGTTGAATGTGAATGAAAACGTGTAAGACGAGGGAGCATTGCCACATATCTAGGTCGAAGTAACCAACATCGTAGGAAACTCGAGGGATCAATGGCCAATAAAAATACCATAAAACATATAGTGGAACCATTATAAAGTGCTGGGCCGTACGTATAGTTGTGAGGAGTTTAAATAATGAACGAGAGATGTACTCGTGTTTGTCTCGCGCGTGAGAGAGGTGAGAAAGGCGCCGACAAACTTATTTACTAGTGAAAATATGAAGGGATCAGGCCGCATGGCGGGTAAATTGGTATTTATAATAAAGGGAGGTGATGGCGATAACATTTATGGTGACAGAAATGGGAGAATAGGGACCAATGCCATTTGGCATGTAAATTAACAAAGTCCAAGTGCACTTGACAGGTAAATTAACAAAGTCCAAGTGCACTTTGTGGGTAATTTAACAAAGTCCAATTCCATTTGACAGGTAATTTAACAAAGTCCAAGTGCACTTGGCAGGTAAATTAACAAAGTCCAGGTGCATTTGGTGGGAAAATTAACAAAGTCCAAGTGCACTTTGTGGGTAATTTAACAAAGTCCAATTCTATTTGGCAAGTGCACTTTTACAATGTCCAAGTGCACTTGACAGGTAAATTAACAAAGTCCAAGTGCACTTGACGGGTAAATTTACAATGTCCAAGTGCACTTGACAGGTAAATTAACAAAGTCCAGTTCCATTTGGCAAGGTAATTTAACAATGTCCAAGTGCACTTGACAGGTAAATTAACAAAGTCCAATTCCATTTGGTAAGTAATTTTACAAAGTCCAAGTGCACTTGACAGGTAAATTAACAAAGTCCAATTCCATTTGGCAGGTAAATTAACAAAGTCCAAGTGCACTTGACAGGTAAATTGACATACAAAATAAGTAGTCGGTTGCTGAATAAAGGAGAACAGTCCCTGAGTTTGCCGTAGACTGGTATCGACAGGAGTAGGAGAAATCTAGTTGACGATTAAATTATGAAGTTTGGTTTGCGTGTAAATTGATATTGTGAAGTATGCGAGAGAGGGACATAGTCCAGTTGGCGTCTGAATTGACCAGCCTATTTAGTAAATTGAGAGGTCCAATTGGATGTGAGCATTGATCAAGTCTCTGAATCGCGACCTGGAGAGAGACAGTGTCTGTAGTAATCTCAGACACAACCTTGGACGGGTATATGATTGTCATCCATGATACCTCTGTTCATTTCAATCTAACGCGTCGAGTCGTAGCCACGTCACACACACGTTTCCATTGAGACATTCTGACCGGTCGCACGCGCTGTTTACACAGGATGGTCCAATAAAACTCAGTGTTCGTCGGCTCTTCCCCTTGAAATTGTTTCATTATCTTCACCTTTCAGTAGATATCTCAGCGTGCAGCATGACTAGGAGTTTAATAGTAAACCATTCAATATAAAAGAAGATATTTATTCTACGCTCGCCATGTACATGGGGATGAAACCCCTGTAATTATCTCCCTTGAAACACCACGTGACAGGATGTTGATAGGGCGGAGCTAATCATTGAGAAGTCTACTCTCTAGTCGACGTACCCTGCTCCAACGGGCGTAATCGAATACGATTAAAGAGGAAATCATTAAATTATTAAACGATCCTTGAGATTAGATTTCTAGTTGATGCGAAGAGAACCAATTCCAAAGTAAATTAAAGAGAATGCGATAAGTCAAGTCTAAACATTGGCTAGCTACATCGTAGATAAACATTTTACTGGCCAGCAAAGCACGAAAGATAGGGCGGGAAAAACTCACAGACATGTTGTACAGCGTTAAGCATTGAGGGGCGTGGTCCTTATTGTTTGTTGTTTTATGTTTACAAAGACAATGTCCTGTATAGCGGGATGGCCGAAGGCTACGTATTACACTTCCTTATAACCCTGCTCTGATGAAAAGGGTAGATGGCTGGCGAAACGACAACAGCGCACTTTACAGACCTGCCGGCGGGGCTAACACTGGTGGAATTACTTTTCTTGTAAAATTATTGTTGTATAATAGACACTATATGTCAAAGTACTATCCAATATGTTTTACAACAGTAGAGCTATCAAATCAAGTACGTCGTGTCAAAATTTGCTTTGGGAGGCGCGAAGCGTCTGGTGCGATATGCCGTTGATATGTCGTACAGTGAATAGTTAATACTCGGGTCGACGGACCTGGGGTTTAGATAACGGACGCGAAGGCTCGGGCAAACATCTATAGTGTTAACTTTATACATCATTTATAAAACATCAGATTCCATAAGACAAACTCGCTCCAAAACAATCGATTACGTGAGACATATACACCATTGTTTCAGCAAACATTTTGAGAATTAAAACAAATCACCGTTGGGTCTCTGACAATGTAACGCGAGTTTGGAGGTTCCGTGGGTGTGTTTCATGATCTATCCACACAAAATATGGCAACTGCCACCAACTTGTGGAGTCATGGAGTACATAATGGCTACCAGCATGAAGCTTGGTATAAATCTTCAGTCATTAGCTACGTCGACTCAGGCACTTCCGGTCAGTCAGTGTAACCAGACACACGGGCTAAACAACGCTTAAAACTACATGCCGTGTCACAAAAACGCTTAATTACAGATCCTCAGGTGCAAACGATCCATTGTAATAGAGCGGAAGTCTGGCATACATCAAATTTAGCATTTATTTCTTTTTTTTCTTTTATGTGTACCATATAAATCTGTTAACTATCATACTATACATATCATTTAAGTCATTTATTTTCCTACAATGTCCGTCCCAGTTTGTTGTAATGTAAAATTATCCAAGACGTTTTCGTTTTTTTTGTGCTTAACGTTCACTATGGTAAGGTAACCATCGGAAGTGTACTATTTAACATATCGTTTGGTTTGGTTTATTTTGTTTAACGTCCTATTAACAGCCAGGGTCATTTCAGGACGTGCAAAGTTTTTGAGGTGGAGGAAAGCCAGCGTACCAGGAGAAAAACCACCGACCTACGGTCCGTACCAGGCAACTGCCCAACGTGGGTTTCGAACTCGCGACCCAGAAGTGGAGGGCTAGTGAACCACCTTAAGCACTCGGCCACCGCGGCCCCTTTTAACATATCATTGCATGCAATCGAAAAATAAAAACGAGGACTCATACTCGTATACGGAGCTTCAGTGGTTGTCTGGTGTCAGGTGTCGGGTAGGACAACATATGTTGGTCTGTTAACACCTTAAGCGCTGAACCGTAAAGTCATATGTATAAAAAATCTCCACTAAGATTCTAGAGTTAAATAAAACATTAAAAAACACACATTTATTTAATTTTGGTAATTAGACTGTCAATTTCAATGCCAAAATATAAAGCTTTTCTGCAGTGACTGATATTTAATTGCCCAACAGGTGGGTAGTGTTTTATTATTGAACACCGGCTAGTTACTGGTCTGAT
The DNA here is from genome assembly GCF_902652985.1 of Pecten maximus. Taxonomy (NCBI): domain Eukaryota; kingdom Metazoa; phylum Mollusca; class Bivalvia; order Pectinida; family Pectinidae; genus Pecten; species Pecten maximus. The sequence continues at coordinate 6,577,768 of NC_047023.1, read as the reverse complement.
GTGCTTCAATAATTCCAGCTTCATCAACAGCTGGACTACGACTCAGGTGAGAGCTCGCCATCATGTTGAAACGTATGTGAGTTCCGGGTTACTGATGCGCTTGTTTAAAGGTGGACAGCTAACATGGCGACATACATCTGTTAGATACAGAATCCCGCCAAATTTTGTCTGAATGGTTCGAAGACTGAATGTAGTGATTTGACCCGCCGTCTAACAGGTCCCAGCGGTTAACTGCAAACAATCTAATGTTATTGACTGGTCACAGTTATGGCCTTTAATTTGTTCCTCTTGCTGTGTTTGTGTCCAGTAATTGGTTTTACGGGAACTTTGGGTTAGCGTGACCGCAAGGTGCCCCCTCCTGATGACTACGGAATCTGCTTCACCACGCCCACATCTGTCACTGATATTTGCACCAATGCCAAATTAAAGTATTCCACCCGTCATTCCCTGACTGAAGCGTAAAACGCAGAGCGCGAGTCACATCTTTTATATACACTTTTAATTGTTCACAGACAACACAATGGCCATAAGAAGATGAACCGTGTCCTAACAAGCCCTCGTTGGATGGAGTCGTTATAGAATTACACGGTACTGTGACGTCAACACACACCATACGTGGTAGGCAGGATTTTTATTTCCGTTCTATCATCCTTATCCCAGTCAGGAAATGGCTGACTGACTGTGAGAAAAACATCCGAAAGTTAATTTGTGCTCGTCGGTAGCGACCATCTGCCGTGCTTTCATTCTATCCGAGATTATTGTGAGTTTCCGGATTTTATGACCAGTGATAATTTTATTAGTTTTAGTCCTACTCTTTTGTCGCCTTTGTCGCTACAGTTTGCAGTGGGTATGTTTCCTGATAACCAGATTAAACACAGGGTAGCTAAGGGGTGGTCAGTCAATCCGCCACCCAGCCGTGTCGGATTCTTCATTGATAATGGTTTCACGTTTCTCGATCTGAGCTACGGCGAGTCAGACCGATGGCGCTCACCGAACCCTAACAATTCTGTCCTGTCAACTTATCCCCAAACATCGCAAATTGATGTGTTTGAGCCAGCCAATAGGCTTTCTTTGAACATTGAACATTTTAATTCTTGGTGGAATATTTTGCACGCTGTAATCAATATTATTTGAGATCAGTGGATTTTCCCTATTCACGATATGTCAACGATTTTATATATCCAGACAAAAATGTTTGAAATGTATACATCATTTACTGGTAACATGAATTTGACTCATTATTAATTTAGAGCTTTTAATCTCGCCAGTCGTCAATGTAGGCGACTTATCTGATCAGATACCATTTGTCATGGGTTTAAAGGTTTTTGACACTAATTTCCATTAGACATGTACGTCGTCCCAGTTTAACTAGTGTTTTAATAGTGAACATTTGAATTATGAATTATTATGAGACATTGTATAATGAACAACACTGTAGAAAAACCATAAACAGATAGCTTCCGACTGCCAAGTAACATATACAATCACGTGCAATATACATTATTGATAACCACCCGGTATGACCTTGACCTTGATCCAAACTACCAGCATCAACACCTCGCCATAGCGACTTACACAAAAGAGTAAAGAGTTTCGTCCCGCCAGGTAAAATTACGTGATATTATGATATGCATTCAAATGCGTAAAAAGTCTGAATAAATCTTATTGTTAAATTAGTGTATAAAATTCCCAATATAATGAGGACATCTAACAATGTCTTCAGTAATGCCAAACATATTTCACGGGTGTGGCTAATATATTGAAATTGAGAAAAAATTTCAAAGTATTAGCTATACAAGTGAAATATAACTGGTATTAATGAAGATACTGTTAGATATTCTGTTTATTACAATTGATAGAAAATATACCGAGACAGCTCAATCTCTCCCAGAATTAATTGTGGCCCCCTGTCAATGGCTCTCAAATGTACGCCAAATCGTGACGTTATTTATTCTATCTTTCATTATGACGTCATATAACGTCACGGGGAGCTATATGCAAATCTTGATTTTCTCCATTGTCGCTTGTAAGCAGTGTTCTGATTGGTCAAATAAGAAAAAGTGATATTTTTCACTAGTTTCAATTTTTACAGAATGAACAATTTTCGATATTTCACTGGTAAAATGTAATAATTAAATATATTCGCGTCGTTGCCCTCAACCCCCAGTCAATAATTGTCTACTGTTTTTAAATTCTTTTCTTTGAAAGTAAACAAATTATATCTTAGCATCTGCAAATGGAAGGTCTGAGTTAGATCAATTGTCTCACATAAATTATAGAATTAGTAACGTTACCATGAGTAACCTCCAGACCCTATATGACGTCACCGTGTGTAACCTCCAGACCCTATACGACGTTACCGTGTGTAACCTCCAGACCCTATATGACGTTACCGTGTGTAACCTCCAGACCCTATATGACGTTACCATGTGTAACCTCCAGACCCTATACGACGTTACCGTGTGTAACCTCCAGACCCTATACGACGTTACCGTGTGTACCCTCCAGACCCTATACGACGTTACCGTGTGTAACCTCCAGACCCTATACGACGTTACCGTGTGTACCCTCCAGACCCTATACGACGTTACCATGTGTAACCTCCAGACCCTATACGACGTTACCGTGTGAAACCTCCAGACCCTATATGACGTTACCGTGTGTAACCTCCAGACCCTATATGACGTTACTATGTGTAACCTCCAGACCCTATATGACGTTTCCATGTGTGTAACCTTCAGACCCTATATGACGTTACCGTGTGTAACCTCCAGACCCTATATGACATTACTGTGTGTGTAACCTCCAGACCCTATACGACGTTACCGTGTGTGTAACCTCCAGACCCTATATGACGTTACTATGTGTAACCTCCAGACCCTATATGACGTTACCATCAGTAACCTCCAGACCCTATATGACGTTACCGTGTGTAACCTCCAGACCCTATATGACGTTACTATGTGTAACCTCCAGACCCTATATGACGTTTCCATTTGTGTAACCTCCAGACCCTATATGACGTTACCGTGTGTAACCTCCAGACCCTATATGACGTTACCGTGTGTGTAACCTCCAGACCGTATATGACGTTACTATGTGTAACCTCCAGACCCTATATGACGTTTCCATGTGTGTAACCTCCAGACCCTATATGACGTTACCGTGTGTAACCTCCAGACCCTATATGACATTACTGTGTGTGTAACCTCCAGACCCTATACGACGTTACCGTGTGTGTAACCTCCAGACCCTATATGACGTTACTATGTGTAACCTCCAGACCCTATATGACGTTACCATCAGTAACCTCCAGACCCTATATGACGTTACTATGTGTAACCTCCAGACCCTATATGACGTTTCCATGTGTGTAACCTCCAGACCCTATATGACGTTACCGTGTGTAACCTCCAGACCCTATATGACGTTACCGTGTGTGTAACCTCCAGACCCTATACGACGTTACCGTGTGTAACCTCCAGACCCTATATGACGTTACCGTGTGTAACCTCCAGACCCTATATGACGTTACCATGTGTAACCTCCAGACCCTATACGACGTTACCGTGTGTAACCTCCAGACCCTATACGACGTTACCGTGTGTACCCTCCAGACCCTATACGACGTTACCGTGTGTAACCTCCAGACCCTATACGACGTTACCGTGTGTACCCTCCAGACCCTATACGACGTTACCATGTGTAACCTCCAGACCCTATACGACGTTACCGTGTGAAACCTCCAGACCCTATATGACGTTACCGTGTGTAACCTCCAGACCCTATATGACGTTACTATGTGTAACCTCCAGACCCTATATGACGTTTCCATGTGTGTAACCTTCAGACCCTATATGACGTTACCGTGTGTAACCTCCAGACCCTATATGACATTACTGTGTGTGTAACCTCCAGACCCTATACGACGTTACCGTGTGTGTAACCTCCAGACCCTATATGACGTTACTATGTGTAACCTCCAGACCCTATATGACGTTACCATCAGTAACCTCCAGACCCTATATGACGTTACCGTGTGTAACCTCCAGACCCTATATGACGTTACTATGTGTAACCTCCAGACCCTATATGACGTTTCCATGTGTGTAACCTCCAGACCCTATATGACGTTACCGTGTGTAACCTCCAGACCCTATATGACGTTACCGTGTGTGTAACCTCCAGACCGTATATGACGTTACTATGTGTAACCTCCAGACCCTATATGACGTTTCCATGTGTGTAACCTCCAGACCCTATATGACGTTACCGTGTGTAACCTCCAGACCCTATATGACATTACTGTGTGTGTAACCTCCAGACCCTATACGACGTTACCGTGTGTGTAACCTCCAGACCCTATATGACGTTACTATGTGTAACCTCCAGACCCTATATGACGTTACCATCAGTAACCTCCAGACCCTATATGACGTTACTATGTGTAACCTCCAGACCCTATATGACGTTTCCATGTGTGTAACCTCCAGACCCTATATGACGTTACCGTGTGTAACCTCCAGACCCTATATGACGTTACCGTGTGTGTAACCTCCAGACCCTATATGACGTTACCGTGTGTAACCTCCAGACCCTATATGACGTTACCGTGTGTGTAACCTCCAGACCGTATATGACGTTACCGTGTGTGTAACCTCCAGACCGTATATGACGTTACCATGTGTGTAACCTCCAGACCCTATACGACGTTACCGTGTGTAAACTCCAGACCGTATATGACGTTACCACGTGTAACCTCCAGACCCTATATGACGTTACCGTGTGTAACCTCCAGACCCTATACGACGTTACCATGTGTAACCTCCAGAACCTATATGACGTTACCATGTGTAACCTCCAGACCCTATACGACGTTACCATGTGTAATATCCAGACGCTATATGACGTTACCATGTGTAATATCAAGACCCTATACGACGTTACCATGTGTAACCTCCAGATCCTATATGACGTTACCGTGTGTAACCTCCAGACCCTATACGACGTTACCGTGTGTAACCTCCAGACCCTATACGACGTTACCGTGTGTAACCTCCAGACCCTATATGACGTTACCGTGTGTAACCTCCAGACCCTATATGACGTTACCGTGTGTAACCTCCATACCCTATACGACGTTACCGTGTGTAACCTCCAGACCCTATACGACGTTACCGTGTGTAACCTCCAGACCCTATACGACGTTACCGTGTGTAACCTCCAGACCCTATATGACGTTACCATGTGTAACCTCCAGACCCTATACGACGTTACCATGTGTAACCTCCAGACCCTATACGACGTTACCATGTGTAACCTCCAGACCCTATATGACGTTACCGTGTGTTACCTCCTGACCCTATACGACGTTACCGTGTGTTACCTTCTGACCCTATATGACGTTACCGTGTGTAACCTCTAGTACCTATATGACGTTACCATGTGTAATCTCCAGACCCTATACGACGTTACCGTGTGTGTAACCTCCAGACCCTATAGAACGTTACCATGTGTAACCTCCAAACCCTATACGACGTTACCGTGTGTAACCTCCAGACCCTATATGACGTTACCATGTGTAACCTCCAGACCCTTTACGACGTTACCGTGTGTTACCTCCAGACCCTATATGACGTTACCGTGTGTGTAACCTCCAGACCATATATGACGTTACCGTGTGTGTAACCTCCAGACCCTATACGACGTTACCGGGTGTAACCTCCAGACCCTATATGACGTTACCATGTGTAACCACCAGACCCTTTACGACGTTACCGTGTGTTACCTCCTGACCCTATATGACGTTACCGTGTGAAGCGTATAAAGACACTAATTTAATTCAAATCTTGAAACCTCTATTATTTAATCAAGCATTTAAATGCTTTCTGTGGAAAGTTATCGTTTGATGAATGTCTGACAAATTGAATAACGTCCTAACGCGCGTGAGGATTAATTTGTTTGCATTACTGTGAGGATTATAGGACCATAACTTCCAAAGTAGGCAGCTTAATGCTTATATTTCCGAAATAAATTCTATTTTTTCTTACATTCCAAAGTCAAATTTCGCGCTGTCAATGGGACCTGTTCACGTGACGTCATGACTACAGGTGACCGAGCCCGGCAACAAATATAAAAAATCCTGAAAAAATTACATGGAATCGTCAATTTATTTCTATTATTTTAATCAGTATATTCCAACTTTAGGAACAGAATTATGTAAATTGTTGCAAGCTGCACTGATCAATAAGATCTTTTTTTATCCAACATCAAGTATTTCCGCAACGACAAAAATACACTTAATGTAGTGACGTCAGAAAAAAAGACGTCATGTAGTGACGACGTCACGATCATTGTTCTTTATATCACTAAAAAACAATAGGAATTATTATCATGTTTCTATCTTGTTTTGATAAGGCTAAATTGTGACAACGCAGAACAAATAGAAATGTAATGTTTTTTCATATTTAGGAAACGTTTTCTGGCCGTGGTTCTGTCGGAGACCTATTTGGTGTAATCTGTAGCGGCCGATTCACACATATCTCTGACAATCCAGACTTAGACCGAAACTTATCTCTCTGTAATTTAGAGTAGAGTTTAAATGAGTTGTTTTTCTACCTCCATTGGAATTCCGAATATATCCCGAACGCTGCCGTGTCATGGGAAACTATCTTTATAGATAAGCCGTACCAGATCACCACACTATCTCTCGGCCGAGGGGGAGGGGGAGGGGAGGGAAGGGGAGGAGAGGGGGAGGGGGAGCAGGAGGCTTACTGGATTATGGCCGTTTATCTTTCATTATCCTAAATACGCGTATTTTTTGGCTTTCTTAATTTGGAGATGTACTTGAAATACATATCAATGCGGTTGGATGAAATAACAACAACATTGCTTGGACCGTGGTAAATGTTCATAGGAAGTTTTGATTGTGTTAAAACACCAATCATTTACGTGAGCGATAAATAGCAGTGTCATTATAAAAGTGCATATACAGCATGAATATTGTCAATTATTTCACTTAAATAGACATTTGATGGGGACCTTAACAAATCCAATTATTTTATTAAAAATGAAAGAAACTGTAAATTAGATTTTGATCGATGTTCACAAGGAAGAGAGAAGCATGTATTAGCTATATCCTGGTAATCAACAGTGTACCAAGCTCTGGGTGGCCCCAGTAACGAACAGTTTTTGGTATTAATTAAGCATTGAATACAATAGGAAATATACGGCTATGCGCACACTAACTAGTTACAGAGGACGCCATAGAATTTAATAGCTGACAGTAGCGATTTGATGTAGAACTCAGTCACCTGCTTGGAACTTAAAGTCCTGAAATGCCAAGAAATAAAAAAGTGAACGCGAAATAAACTATATACAGTCTGTAATTAACGCATTGTCGGGTAACCAATCAGTGTGCGATGTGGAAAAAGCGAATCATGTGCAAGTTGTCGTCACTGGTACACTGCCACAGCCATACTCCGACGTAATAGGTCTTCTCAGACATCAGGCACTTACGGAGTCTTTTTGGCGTAAAAAAAAAAATAATATCCGCTATCGGGACCTATTTAGGAGTATTTGACTTTAATAAAACACACCTATACTCAAATATGTAATAATATGGAGTGTGCCGCATCATTTTGTAGTGGTATCAAAATGCTCAAATTCACAGAAATGTCATTTACCGACATTCCAGAAACATGACATTCTCTTTATACCTTTGAGAATGAGCTTTAAACAGACATATTCTGAAAAACCCAGGATATACTTCAATTCAAAACATATACATTGAAAAAAAAACAAAAAACCATTATCCTATCAAAGATTCATAAAAGTAAGTTTGAACTTAAAGACACGACTCGGAAACCACATCCCGGGGAGCACGAGAGAGGAGCATTGATGTGTGTACTTATGGTGCACTGTTACCGTACTCTAGACCCACGCCTTTAGCTATAGACAAGAACTATTCACACCGGCATCGGCAAACAATGCAAATTATTCCACTACAGATGACATTATGTCTAATCGAAATGCTCTAACCACAATTCACTATACCGGAAGTTCAGCTGTGTGCAACGATGTCCTTGTCAATAAAAAGTTTTGATTTATAAATGCACGCATTTTTTTTTTTTACATTGTATACAAAGGAGAGCATGCTGGGAATTAGACTGGCCACCAGACCATCAGTGCCCAGTTAAATTCTAATAATAGATTATCTGCCCCTAGTTTGAAACTTAGACACATCCTAGGGACCAAAGTCATCAAGCTCCATTCTATTTATAGTTTCAATATTCTAGAGACAGGGGCTTGTAGTCTATATATGACTAAGTGAGGTACGGATGTCTTTGTTAGGATTAGTCAGGTACGGATATCTTTGTTAGGATTAGTGAGGTACGGATGTCTTTGTTAGGATTAGTGAGGTACGGATATCTTTGTTAGGATTAGTGAGGTACGGATGTCTTTGTTAGGATTAGTGAGGTACGGATATCTTTGTTAGGATTAGTGAGGTACGGATATCTTTGTTAGGATTAGTGAGGTATGTCTTTGTTAGGATTAGTGAGGTATGTCTTTGTTAGGATTAGTGAGGTATGTCTTTGTTAGGATTAGTGAGGTACGGATGTCTTTGTTAGGATTAGTGAGGTACGGATGTCTTTGTTAGGATTAGTGAGGTACGGATGTCTTTGTTAGGATTAGTGAGGTACGGATGTCTTTGTTAGGATTAGTGAGGTACGGATATCTTTGTTAGGATTAGTGAGGTACGGATGTCTTTGTTAGGATTAGTGAGGTACGGATGTCTTTGTTAGGATTAGTGAGGTACGGATGTCTTTGTTAGGATTAGTGAGGTACGGATGTCTTTGTTAGGATTAGTGAGGTATGTCTTTGTTAGGATTAGTGAGGTATGTCTTTGTTAGGATTAGTGAGGTACGGATATCCTTTGTTAGGATTAGTGAGGTACGGATATCATTGTTAGGATTAGTGAGGTACGGATATCTTTGTTAGGATTAGTGAGGTATGTCTTTGTTAGGATTAGTGAGGTATATCTTTGTTAGGATTAGTGAGGTACGGATGTCTTTGTTAGGATTAGTGAGGTATGTCTTTGTTAGGATTAGTGAGGTACGGATGTCTTTGTTAGGATTAGTGAGGTACGGATGTCTTTGTTAGGATGAGTGAGGATATATATTTGACATTAGACAAATCGAATATGATAGCTTTGACTAGTTCACTAGTCACTAGTACTAGTAGTACATGCGAGGGTACGCTCTCAATGACATTGACAAGGTATTGGTATATGATTGATCTCGGGGATTCGGGAAATTCTTCTTCTTTTGGTAACGTAACCCTGAGCATGCTTTCCCTTTTCTCCTATTAGCAATTGATGAATTACTCATTGCCACCAAAACCGTATCTTACTACATTAGGGTAAGCCCGCAGATCACACACAAATTGGACACTATCTGGAAATACAACTACTATCCTAATACGAAATTCAACGCATTTGAAACTGTTCTTTTTTATGTGTGTATCCTGATCAGAATGGATTGGATAAGTAGAAAGATTACCAAACTAATAACTATCACTCGTCTTAACATCGTAGAGTTATCAAAGAAATAATGACTGTTTAGGAAACAACTAAACAAATAAAGCAAACAAAAAATGGTGAACGAAACTGGACTGTTGACAAAACTGTAAAAGTTGGCGCACGTGTTAGGATTTCAGGCCCCTGTGTATTATACAACGACGGTAAATGTAGCCATTCGTTAGATGCTAATCGAACAGATGCAATGAACGAAGGGAGATAACCGCTGGAGGAAATACGTTGATAGGTGCTGCCACCTGGTGCGACACTTAATACGTGTAAGAATACCATGTCTAGTGTAACATGTTACATACGATATCCACACACACCTAGGGCCAGAGTGATTTTTTTTAACTGGAAGGGTGAAACAGGAGGTGGTAGTCGAGAATGATGAACCCAGAGCCCATATCTGTCATATCCCGTGCTCCCATGCTCCCTGCCCCTCTGTACCAGCCCAAGTCTACATACACGGTGATGTAACCGGCTTATTTTCAACCTGTTTCACTAATGAAGGCACGCACGTGCTATTTCCGATATGGAAAATCCCTAACCAGACAAGCCTTTGACAAAATATCGGCCCGTTTCCTGTGTTTCTGTGATTAACCTGCACGTGACCTGCGCGCTACTGTACGTGCTGCTCCTGTCGTGTGTAAGGTTTTCATGAATGAACGTTTTTTGTCGGTAAGCTATTTATATCCCAGATGTATCTCAGGCACTGAGCCACTTCAGCCGTGACCTTTGCGGCATATACGATGTCAAGGTCACTGTATGGCGTCTGTAGTTATTACTGGCGGTCTAGATCTGTACAACCTGTTGATGTTGTAGACGTAAGGTGATACGCCTGTGGTATGCAAGGGTGCCATGGCAACACACGTGCTATAAAGCGTGTAGTTATATTACATTACTTATATTCTCGCCTCTATTCCCTGTTTTCATTAAGCATAATGGACCATTTCCTCTCGCCCCTTCCCACACTTCCCGACCTCGAAATCACCTTCACCGACCTCAACACCCATCTCCCAACCTTTAATATTATTTTAATGTACGACCAAAATTACCCGGAAGGAGCCGCGGTGGCTCAGTGGTTAGAACGCCGGCCATGTAATATCGATCTGGTGAAGGTCCGAGGTGCGTGGTTCGACGCTCCCTACCCGTGTCGGTTTCTGTTTCACAGGAACGGAACGGACCGGTCTATTCTGTCCTGGTTGTGTCGTTGGACAAGACACTTTACCGTAATTGCTCTGGAAGGCATGCCTCCCGTATGTTGTATAGTGAGGTAGTCATCAACTACTACAAGTAGACCGCGCCTCAAAATGACACTGGTTGTTCAAGGGGCGATAAGCAAACCATTACACTTCCTCTCTGACCATCATTTCATCCTTCCCGACATACTCCCTAGGCCGCCATTTTACCCTCACCGACATACACCCTTGACTACCATTTCACCCTCCTCGACATATAACCATGACGACCATTTCACCATCCCCGACATACACCCTAGACCACCATTTCACCCTCTCTGACCTACACCCTTGACCACCATTTCACCATCCCCGACATATAACCTTGATCAGCATTCCACCATCCCTGGCATACACCCTTGACTGCCATTTCACCCTTCCCGTCATACACCCTTGACCACCATTGACCACCATTTCACCCTCTCTGACCTACACCCTTGACCAACATTTCACCCTCCCTGACATACACCATTGACCACCATTTCACCCTCCCCGACATAATCCTTGAGTACCATTTCACCCTTCCCGATATACACTCTTGAGTACCATTTCACCCTTCCCGACATACACCGTTGACAACTATTTCACCCTTCCCAACATCCATCCTTGAACACCATTTCACCCTTCCCAACATCCATCCTTGAACACCATTTCACCCTTCCCAACATCCATCCTTGAACACCAGTTCACCCTTCCCGACATACATCCTTGAACACCATTTAACCCTTCCCGACATACACCCTTCACCACCATTTTCCCTAGCATACATTTGACCGCCATTGCACCCTCCCCGACATAAACCCATACCACCATTTCTCCCCAACATACCCCGAGGATCGCTATTCACTCTCCCTGGCATACACCCTTGTCCGATATTTTTCTCCCCAATCTACCCACAAACCACTATTTCACCCTACCCAGCGTACGGCGTGCTGTCCCCATTGCGTGATTCGTAGGAGGCCACCTCTATCTTCTTCCTAATGCGTTCTGTGACACTGCCTCAGTTCCGCGCTATCACAAGGATCCAAACACTAACACACCAATATCATACTCACCACGCGCATGTAGCTTGCACACAGGGGAGGTAATCATCCAGACCTACGCCTACCACTTCCGAACTTTACACACAAGATAGCTTCCGTGACTACTAAGCCCAATAGATCAACCACTTCAGGATATTTTATACTTTACGGAAGCTTAAACGGGACAATTGAAATCGGCATCAAAATTTATTGAATTTCTCATTTGGATTCATTTCGAACAAAAATCGATATCGTTGAACTTGCAGGGTCAGCTTGGTTTCCACATTATCTGCTTACTATGTCTATTAGAAGAGCATTTGTGTTGGAAATAATCGTTTTAAGTAAGGAGAAACATGTATACCTGAAGTGACAGAAATAAGGTATTACAACCATAACAATCGAACGTGTCAGTAGTGTATGTAGTTCCATGATAATCAGATACAAATAAAAGCCACCCCAGCGATGACACCAAACTTATATTTGTAGTATACGCATATCTATAGTAACGGTAATCTCATTTTACGATGTAAGTAATATGCAAGCATGTGATGACCGGGAGCTTGATGACGTCATAGTCTTTTTTTTTTTTTTTTTTAGTAACGACGACCATATTTTGTTCACAGATTGTTTGAGCGTCACTTTTGGCATTTAGTTGAGCGTTCGTCCTTGTGAGGAAGACATTGAGTCCCTTTGCCGGAGCATATCAGAGTCTATAAACTGTAGTTACTACTGCTGCTTAGGCGGGATGTCCTTTTGGATGTCTTCGACAGTATGATTCAGTGAGGTCGCACTATAAAGTCGGCAACAGTTCCGCGCTATCACAAAAAGGCATACACGCACAGTTCCCACACGTATGGAGCTCGCAAACAGAGAACGTTCTTTAATGAATAATGCGGAACCAAACAAGATAGTAGATGCGCCAATTCATACAAGAGTTGATGACTGTCTATCGATAGACATATCCACACGTTCCCTTCTACGACTCGTCACAAGACGATAAAAAAAGACAGTTTGTTTTAATATCTACAAACTTTTATCGACATAGCAAAGCAGGAATGATAAATTGTAGTAATTAATATTTTGTAAGTACTTCACCCCTTTCCTGTAGGTTCTTATGAGTCAACATGCCGTTTCACATTGCTCAGTATTGAGAAGAATGTAAATGCCATATTCGAAAGATGTGTAAAACACGCTGCATATTCATGCGCGTGATTACATGTAAGCCCATAAGCCCGTGCTTGCACATCAATTCCTGAACAGGCGCATTTAAGTGGTAGCATTTGACGTTTGTTCCGAACACTTTAAAGCTTTTGTGCCATTTAACTTACAGACCAGTACGTTTCTACGTGTATGGATAAACATCGACTTATCCTGATAACGTTGTGGTATCTGATATTTGGATAGTCCAAATACGACCAAATGGCACCATTTGAGTTCAAATATCAAAATTTTGTTTATTTGCTTTTGAAAAATAATATTTCTGTGTACTAATCTCTAGTTTTATACCTATTGCTTTGTTCATCCCCTGACTATTCTTATGAATTATTTATTTGCTGTTGAAATAAATGTGTCTATGCTCCTAGACTGGCCACCAGACCCTAAGTTGTTTTGTTAAGAATTGCCAAGCTAAATTCTAATACTAGATTATCTGCCCCTAGTTTGAAACTTAGAATCAGACATATCCTAGGGATCAAAATCATAAAGCTCAATTTTATTTATAATTTTAATATTCTAAAGACAGGGGGCAGTCTACAATGTTCCTATCACAAACATTTTCGCATGCTTCCGGCACTCCCTAGAACGCTCTCAATGGCTGTTTACCAATGCTTACACACATCAAATATGGTCCATCTACGTTCCGATATCTATAGCATGTGGTAGTATGTATTGTTTAAAGAACAACAGAGCGACAAGCAATTTATATATGTTACTCGTTCGAATAATGTTTGGCTGTTTGTGACGAGGTATATACATCAATGGATATCGATATCAGTATGTTGTGAGGAGCTGTTACCACATCTACACTATATGTTGTACGGCCTGACATGTAGATATGACCGTTGGGACCATTGTTTCCGGTCAGAGAGGCAAAGTAATGGCGATGGGTCCCAGCTGACGAATAATTTGGAGCTAATTGGTATCATATTCAGGTGCTGACCCGCAATAAATAAGCTCAATTGGTTGTTTGAGAACTGTCGATAAATTGTGCGGGGCAACTGACGAACACCAGCTAGATACTTGGTTGTTTGTTAACTATCGATAAATTGTGCGGGAATATTGAGTAACATCAGCTAGATATACTTGGTTGTTTGTGAAACTATCGATAAATTGTGCGGGAATATTGAGTAACATCAGCTAGATATACTAGTACGTGGTTGTTTGTAAACTATCGATAAATTGTGCGGGAATATTGAGTAACATCAGCTAGATATACGTGGTTGTTTGTAAACTATCGATAAATTGTGCGGGAATATTGAGTAACATCGGCTATTTATACCAGCGTCTTTGCTGTCTATCATACCCAATATCTCATGGACTGGGTGTATTTAACATCGGGGTAACAGCCAAGGGACGAAAACACGATATCTTTTGGTATATGCTTGACTAAAAAGGATTATTCGTCTTCCAGGCCTTTCGGACGAAATAATGTGCAATGATCTAAATCAACATTACTTGTCGGGGTGAATATATCGTTATATGAACCAGTTATGTTTACAGTTTTCAGTAAAAGATAGTCCAATTATGTGATGGGTCCTAATTCATGACAGCGCTTAGTACAAGATTGTATATTGACGTAACGATGCCAGACGCGACATACAATATTTAAGAATTGATAAGATTGCATTATCATTTTTTTTCGTTCTTTTTTTGTTTTGTTTTCTTTGTTTGCTTTTTTTTTTTATTCGGGATTGCTAGTATATGCAATATCATAAGAATACTTTGGACGCATACTAACATTTTGAGCTAAACTTTCTCCAACATAATTGTACTGCCTTTGTGAGTTTGACGATAACACGCTGGTCATATGCATTACAACCATTTTCGTAACAAAATTATTTCACTAGTATTGGTTAGTTATCAGTGAGATGTTTCTAAGAGAAAGAACGGACAAAGCGTAAGTCATCGTATAAAAAGTTGATATAAGCTACACAACACCTCCACCTAACCAAACGACCCTCACCTCACGAACCCCACATGGCCTTCTACCCATACCCCCACACGACTCCCTACCCATACCCCCACACGACCCTCTACCCTTACCCCCACACGACCCCCTACCCATACCCCCACACGACCCCCTACCCATACCCCCACACGACCCCCTACCCCAACACGACTCCCCTACACATACCCCAACACGAACCCCTACCCATACCCCTACACGACCATCTACATTTACCCCCAGACGAACCCTTACCCATACCCCTACACGACCCTCTACCCATACCTCCACACGACCCTCTACCCCTACCCCCACAAGACCCCCTACCCATACCCCCAAACGACCCTCTACCCATACCCTTACATTATCCCCTACCCATAGCCCCACACGACCCCTCTACCCATACCCCAACACGACCCCCTACCTAAACCCTTACTTGACCCCTACCTATACTCCCAAACGACACCTACCCATACCCCCACACGACCCCTACCCATACTCCTACACGACCCTCTACACTTAACCCCACACGACCCCCTACCCATATCCTACACAACCATCTACCCATAACCCCACATGAACCCCTACCCATACCCCTACACGATCTCTTCCCATACCCCCACAATTCTCCCTACCCATACCCTTACACGACCCCCTACCCATAACCCCACACGACTATCTACCCATACCCCCACACGACCCTCTACCCATACCCCACACGACCCCCTACCCCAACCCGACCCCCTACCCATACCAATAAACCCAAACGACCCCCTACCCATACCTCTACACGACACCCTACCCATACCCAACACGACCCCTTACCCATACCCCAACATGACCATTTACCCATACACCCACACGCCCCCCAACCCCAACACGACCCTCTACCCGTACACAACACGACCTCCTACCCATACCCCACACGACTCTTTACCAATGCCCCCACACGACCCCCTACCCCAACAAGACCCCCAACCCATACCCCTACACGACTCTCTACCCATACCCCCACGCAACCCCTACCCAAACACGACCCCCTACCCATACCTCTACACGACCCCCTACCCATACCCAACACGACCCCCTACCCATACCCCAACATGACCGTTTACCCATACACCCACACGCCCCCCAACCCCAACACGACCCTCTACCCGTACACAACACGACCTCCTACCCATACCCCACACGACTCTTTACCAATGCCCCCACACGACCCCCTACCCCAACAAGACTCCCTACCCATACCCCTACACGACTCTCTACCCATACCCCTACACGACTCTCTACCCAAACACGACCCCCTACCCATATTACCACACGACCCTCTACCCATACCCGTACATGACTCTCTACCCATACCACCACACAACCCCCAACCCAAATACGACCCCCTACCCATACCCCAACACGAACCTCTAACCACACCCCAACACGACTCCCTACCAGTGCCCCCACACGACCCTATTCTCTTACCCCTACACGAACCCCTACCCATACCCCCTCACGACATCCTACCCATACCCCAACACGATTCTCTACCCATCACCCACACGACCCCCTACCCCAACCCGACCCCCTACCCATATCAATAACCCCACACGAGACCCTACCCATACCCCAACACGCCCCCCTACCCGTACCCCCACACGACCCTCTACCCATATCTCCACACTTCCCTCTACCCAATATCTTCACACGTCCCTTTAGCCATACCCCCACATGACCCTCTACCCATACCACCAAACGACTCTCTACCCATACCCCTACACGACCCCTTACCAATACCCCTACACGAACCTCTACCCACACCCCAACACGCCCCCCTACCCGTACCCCCACACGACCCTCTACCCATATCTCCACACTTCCCTCTACCCAATATCTTCACACGTCCCTTTAGCCATACCCCCACATGACCCTCTACCCATACCACCAAACGACTCTCTACCCATACCCCTACACGACCCCTTACCCATACCACTACACGACCCCTTACCCATACCCCCACACGACCCTTTACCCATACCCCCACACGACCCTTTACCCATACACCCACACGACTCTCTACCCATACCCCCACAGGACCCCTACCCAAACACGACCCCCTACCCATACCAATAACCCCACACGACCCCCTACCTATACCCCCAAACGACACCTACCCATACCCTCACACGATCCCCAACCATACCCTCACACGATCCCAAACCGATACCCCCACACGATCCCCAACCCATACCCTCACACGATCCCCAACCCATACCCCCACACGAACCCCTACCCATACCCCTACACCACTCTCTACCCATACAACCACACAACCCCCTACCCAAACACGACTCCCTACCCCCACACGACCCTCTACCAACACCCCAACACGACTCCCTACCAGTACCCCCACACGACCCTATTCCCTTACCCCTAAACGAACCCCTACCCATACCCCCACACGACTCTCTACCCATACCCCATACGACCCCCTACCCCAACACGACCCCCTACCCGTACCCCCACACGACCCTCTACCCATACCCCCACACGACTCTCTACCTATACCCCTACACGACCCCTTACCCATACCCCAACACGACCCCGTACCCATATCCCCACACGACCCCTTTACCCATACTCCCACACGACCCTCTACACTTAACCCCACACGACCCCCTACCCATATCCTACACGACCCTCTACCCATAACCCCACACAACCCCCTACCCATATCCTACACGACCCTCTACCCATAACCCCACACGAACCCACACCATACCCCTACACGGGCCCCTACCCATACCCCTACACGACCCCTTACCCCAACACGACCCTCTACCCATACCTCCACACGTCCCTGTACCCATACCTCCACACGACCCCCTACCCATACCCACACACGACCCCCTACCCATACCCACACACGACCCCCTACCCATACCCTTACATGATCCCCTACCCATAGCCCCACACGACCCCCTACCCATACTCCAACACGACCCCCTACCTATACCCCCATACGACCCCTACCCATATCCTACACGACCCTCTACCCATAACCCCACACGAACCCACACCATACCCCCATACGACCCCCTACCCATAAACCCACACGAACCTCTACCCATACCCCTACACAACCCCTTACCTATACCCAAACACGACCCTCTACCCATACCTCCACACGTCCCTCTCCCCAATACCTCCACACGTCCCTGTACCCATACCTGCACACGACCCCCTACCCATACCCACACACGACCCCCTACCCATACCCACACACGACCCCCTACCCATACCCTTACATGATCCCCTACCCATAGCCCCACACGACCCCCTACCCATACTCCAACACGACCCCCTACCTATACCCCCATAGGACCCCCTACCCATAAACCCACACGAACCTCTACCCATACCCCACACGACTCTCTACCCATACCCCCACACAACCGCCTACCCTTACACGACCCTCTACCGATACCCCTACACGACTCTCTACCCATACCCCCACACAACCGCCTACCCTTACACGACCCTCTACCGATACCCCTACACGACTCTCTACACATACCCCCACACGACCCCCTACCCATACCCCCACACGACCCTCTACCCACACCCCAACACGATTCCCTACCCGTACCCCAACACGACCCCCTACCCATACCCCCACACGACCCCCTACCCATACCCCCAACACGACCCCCTACCCATACCCACACACGACTCTCTACCCATACCACAACACAACTCCCTACCCATACAACAAGACCACCTACCCATACCCCCACACGACCCCCTACCCATACCCCAACACGACCCCCTACCTATACCCCCACACGACTCTCTACCCATACCCCAACACGACCCCCAACCCATACCCCTACACGACTCTCTACCCATACCCCCACACAACCCCTACCCAAACACGACCCCCTACCCATACCCCAACACGACCCCCTACCTATACCCCCACACGACTCTCTACCCATACCCCAACACGACCCCCAACCCATACCCCTACACGACTCTCTACCCATACCCCCACACAACCCCTACCCAAACACGACCCCCTACCCATACCTCTACACGACCCCCTACCCATACCCAACACGACCCCCTACCCATACCCCAACATGACCATTTACCCATACACCCACACGCCCCCCAACCCCAACACGACCCTCTACCCGTACACAACACGACCTCCTACCCATACCCCACACGACTCTTTACCAATGCCCCCACACGACCCCCTACCCCAACAAGACCCCCCTACCCATACCCCTACACGACTCTCTACCCATACCCCTACACGACTCTCTACCCAAACACGACCCCCCTACCCATATTACCACACGACCCTCTACCCATACCCGTACATGACTCTCTACCCATACCACCACACAACCCCCTACCCAAATACGACCCCCTACCCATACCCCAACACGAACCTCTACCCACACCCCAACACGACTCCCTACCAGTGCCCCCACACGACCCTATTCTCTTACCCCTACACGAACCCCTACCCATACCCTCTCACGACATCCTACCCATACCCCAACACGATTCTCTACCCATCCCCCACACGACCCCCTACCCCAACCCGACCCCCTACCCATATCAATAACCCCACACGACCCCCTACCCATACCCCAACACGCCCCCCTACCCGTACCCCCACACGACCCTCTACCCATATCTCCACACTTCCCTCTACCCAATATCTTCACACGCCCCCTACCCGTACCCCCACATGACCCTCTACCCATATCTCCACACTTCCCTCTACCCAATATCTTCACACGTCCCTTTAGCCATACCCCCACATGACCCTCTACCCATACCACCAAACGACTCTCTACCCATACCCCTACACGACCCCTTACCCATACCCCAACACGACCCCTTACCCATACCCCCACACGACCCTTTACCCATACACCCACACGACTCTCTACCCATACCCCCACAGGACCCCTACCCCAACACGACCCCCTACCCATACCAATAACCCCACACGACCCCCTACCTATGCCCCCAAACGACACCTACCCATACCCTCACACGATCCCCAACCCATACCCTCACACGATCCCCAACCCATACCCCCACACGATCCCCAACCCATACCCTCACACGATCCCCAACCCATACCCCCACACGAACCCCTACCCATACCCCTACACCACTCTCTACCCATACCACCACACAACCCCCTACCCAAACACGACCCCCTACCCCCACACGACCCTCTACCCACACCCCAACACGACTCCCTACCAGTACCCCCACACGACCCTATTCCCTTACCCCTACACGAACCCCTACCCATACCCCCACACGACTCTCTACCCATACCCCACACGACCCCCTACCCCAACACGACCCCCTACCCGTACCCCCACACGACCCTCTACCCATATCCCCACACGACTCTCTACCTATACCCCTACACGACCCCTTACCCATACCCCAACACGACCCCGTACCCATATCCCCACACGACCCTCTACACTTAACCCCACACGACCCCCTACCCATATCCTACACGACCCTCTACCCATAACCCCACACAACCCCCTACCCATATCCTACACGACCCTCTACCCATAACCCCACACGAACCCACACCATACCCCTACACGGCCCCCTACCCATACCCCTACACGACCCCTTACCCCAACACGACCCTCTACCCATACCTCCACACGTCCCTGTACCCATACCTCCACACGACCCCCTACCCATACCCACACACGACCCCCTACCCATACCCTTACATGATCCCCTACCCATAGCCCCACACGACCCCCTACCCATACTCCAACACGACCCCCTACCTATACCCCCATACGACCCCCTACCCATATCCTAAACGACCCTCTACCCATAACCCCACACGAACCCACACCATACCCCCATACGACCCCCTACCCATAAACCCACACGAACCTCTACCCATACCCCTACACGACCCCTTACCCATACCCCAACACGACCCTCTACCCATACCTCCACACGTCCCTCTACCCAATACCTGCACACGTCCCTGTACCCATACCTGCACACGACCCCCTACCCATACCCTACACACGACCCCCTACCCATACCCACACACGACCCCCTACACATACCCTTACATGATCCCCTACCCATAGCCCCACACGACCCCCTACCCATACTCCAACACGACCCCCTACCTATACCCCCATAGGACCCCCTACCCATAAACCCACACGACCCTCTACCCATACCCCACACGACTCTCTACCCATACCCCCACACAACCGCCTACCCTTACACGACCCTCTACCGATACCCCTACACGACTCTCTACCAATACCCCCACACAACCGCCTACCCTTACACGACCCTCTACCGATACCCCTACACGACTCTCTACACATACCCCCACACGACCCCCTACACATACCCCCACACGACCCTCTACCCACACCCCAACACGATTCCCTACCCGTACCCCAACACGACCCCCTACCCATACCCCCACACGACCCCCTACCCATACCCCAACACGACCCCCTACCCATACCCACACACGACTCTCTACCCATACCACAACACGACCCCCTACCCATACAACAAGACCACCTACCCATACCCCCACACGACCCCCCTACCCATACCCCAACACGACCCCTACCTATACCCCCACACGACTCTCTACCCATACCCCAACACGACCCCCTACCCATACCCCCACACGACTCTCTACCCATACCCCAACACGACCCCCTACCCCAACACGACCCCCTACCCATACCCCAACACGACGCCATACCCCAACACGACCCCCTACCCCAACACGACCCCCTACCCCAACACGACTCTCTACCCATACCCCAACACGACCCCCTACCCATACCTTTCACACGTCCCTCTACCCATACCTCCACACGACCCCCTACCGATACCCACACATGATCCCCTATCCATAGCCCCACACGACCCTCTTCACATACCCCTACACGACCCCCTACCCATAGCCCCACACGACCCCCTACCCATACCCCAACACGACCCCCTATCTATACCCCCACACGACCTCCTACCCATACCCCACACGACCCCCTACCCATACCACAACACGACCCCCTACCCATACCTCCACACGACCCCCTACCCATACCCTCACACGACCCAATAGTGACACGTGGAGACGTTATGTTATGACACGTGTCTTGTTTACAGTGACACGTGGAGATGTAATATTATAACACGTGTCTTGTCAACAGTGACACGATGAGACGTTATCTTATGACACATGTCTTGATAACAGTGACACGTGAAGATGTAATGTTATAACACGTGTCTTGTTAACAGTGACACGTGGAGTCGTTATGGTATGACACGTGTTTTGTTAACGGTGACACGTGAAGATGTAATGTTATAACACGTGTCTTGTTAACAGTGACACGTGAAGATGTAATGTTATAACACGTGTCTTGTTAACAGTGACACGTGGAGTCGTTATGGTATGACACGTGTTTTGTTAACGGTAACACGTGTCTTGTTAACAGTGACACGTGGAGACGTTATGTTATGACACATGTCTTGATAACAGTGACACGTGGAGATGTAATGTTATAACACGTGTCTTGTTAACAGTGACACGTGGAGTCGTTATGGTATGACACGTGTTTTGTTAACGGTGACACGTGTCTTGTTAACAGTGACACGTGGGGATGTAGTGTCGTGACACGTGTACGCAGACTGGTTAAATGTTGATATGATAAAGCCTACACTATCATATCAAAATTTAATTTCGACAATTTGATTCAAAGTAAAAAATCATAGCAGCTAAACTTTCAGTAGCTAATGAGATAGAATATTTGATCTCATACTGGATTTAACGGTTTCAGGTCAACATACAGTAGATGAACCCTCGTGGTAAAATGATATTTACGCAAAATTCGATATTCTGTGAATGTAAATGAGAAAAGCGGGTCCTAATTGCCGTGTACAATAAATCTGCTGTAAGCTGACACATGCTATTTATAATTCTTGTGCGAGATTCTAACGTGGATATACATAAACACACAGCAGACAGAAATTAATTCACCAGCAACCAGGCTTGAGCTATGCTTCACAATACTTCACAATGTTATCTTGCGATTTTGATGTAAAATTTCGATTTTCTATCATTTTAAATTAAAAAGATATTATTTTTAAATAAATGGTGGTATAACAGCGAAAATAAGGCAAAAATATGAAATGAGAGATAATGTCATTTTTTTTCCAGGTCGATATTACGTAATCGCATTGCTATGATTTCGACATAACGACATAACGATGTGTACCCGAAGCTTTAGGGATGAGCCGTATACTTAATCATTACTTAAGGCGTGTTATCAAATATGGCGCGTGCGATGTTGGCGCAGAGTCAAGTCCTGCCGATCTGTGTATTTATCAGAAATTTTCATTCCAGATTTACATTTATCATAAAATTCCAAAATCCTATTACCATTTTAAACTAAGTTTCTCTCTCCCGGGTAGAGTTTCTGTCTATATCTGTATGATGGACGGATTCAAACGTCTCCATCAGTTGATAGGTTGCATTCAGTTTGCACGTGGCACTGAATATATACAATATATGTAAACTGTAACAGCATTTTGTGTTGTATTTTGTAGTATTATAACTACTGTATTAATATCACACCTCTGTAACGATGGTGTCTTGAAGCCAACACTTGGGTCTGTCGTCAGGAGCATTCCTTTGTCCGCTATTATCCTTGTCTACAGGAAGGGTTCACTCGAAACCTTGTCAGAGGGATCCCAAGATTATCACAGTTACAGCCCATTCGTCTTCGTTGTATTGACGTCATTGCTGGGGTTTTCCTATAGAAATAAATTACTCTATTTTTAGATTTTGTTTCATTGTATTTACCCCGGTGCATTATACCATCTAATTTTGTATTGATGTTACTATATTTAGACTATCTATAGTATCTTGTCGCATGACGTTTATTCTATGCTCCCCAGAATTTTTGGGGGGGATCATATGTTTGTCGATTTGTCCGTTCTGTTTTCGTGTATAACTTTCCAACATTTTAACAAGGATCATGAAATATGTATATATCATTATAGTATATTTACGGTCCGTAATCCATACTTAAAAGAGTTATTGCTCTTGATAAAATTTCGTGCCCGGAATATGACTTTGCCAACATGCAAGGATCTTGGAACTTGATGTTAACATGCATTGTAATGATTTATATTACTTATATCGTATCTACTCCTGTATGGCAACGAGGATTGATGATGACGTATTACGAGGGGATGGAGTGTGTAAAAAGGTGTTACTGTTAATGATAGTGTAATGAGATGGGGACTGGTTTGAATACATCCGGGCATGTTCCAATGTGAGTATGATCAAACACATGGCCATGTAATCATGCTCAAATTCACATTTTGTGCTTAGGCTCAAATACCTTTGGTGATAGTTGAATGAATAATTTTTAATGATGAGGAAAAACTTCAAGTGAAATTAGTATTGATGACAATAATGATGATACAAGTGTGGGGTAGAACTATTAGTTACAAATGTGAGATTGATTGGTTTCAACTAACCAAGCAGCGTTGAGATTACAAGTGTGTTACACGGTTTTAAAATGGCAGAGTTTGATAACTATTTTCCAATCAGCGATTACGATGAGCAGGGGCGAGCAATAGGTTATCTATAGATATGATCCAGTATATAGACACAGGCGTCTGCTTTTTGGAAAGTATTTATAGAAAAAAAATATTAGCCCTTACTTCTACTATATCAACTAAGTGTAACCCTTGAAGATCAGACGACCCAACGACTGCGGAACGAAAGAAGGCTTTTGATTGGTCGACAGATATAGTTTACAAAACTGTTGACCAATCAGATTGCCCCTACATACCGCTCTACCATTCCACAGTCGATGCGCCCAATGGAGATATGATGGACAGCCCAGTGTCCGACAAACTGAAATCTGACAATTTTCTGATGTTTCAAGAAGCCTAGCGGCAGTTGTACGCCATGAAATAATATTGATTCATATACAAAATTAAAGTAAAATTAGATGTTTGTCGATTGAGGTCATTCTTATCGATATTGCTTGAACGGTTTGTCGACAATTACATTTCCCTCCAGAAAATGGGTCGTTTCACCAGGCCTATGGAATCATATATTGGGTGTATTGACACCATTGAAGGAATCCCTAGCTGTAAAAACAGTTAGACATGCTTGCTAAGAAGTTATCGTTCGTATTGACACGACGGTCTGCTCTTGATCTACAATAGTTCTAATAACAATACGGTTCGACGAATTCTGATGTCACATGATTTCAACTTCATAAACTAAATTACGGTTTATTTTTACTTTTTATTCTGTAAACGTAATTGAATTTTGTTGTAATTCAGGTGATATTATACCCGATGGTGTAAACTGTTGAACTGATGGAGTAATCTACCGATAAAGTAGGCCGTCTATCGTACACCTGTTTTCATGCAAACTATGTTAAGTAATGGAATCTCACACCAAACTCGGCGATGTAATTGCTTTAGCGAGAGCCGTGAACATAATTCGTTGACAGAAAAATATAGAAATTTGATAATGAGGCTTGATGCATGGATTGATAATATTCCGCCTCGTGTTGGACTATTTTTATCCCTATACGAGGAGTGTAAGCATTACTACCGAAGTTTCCACACTGTTTAATCCTACGCCTTATGTAGTTCATGGTAATGGTCGTTTTAGATCAATTATCAAATTACTGGAAACAACTTTTACTAAAAAAATAAAAATAAATAAGACAGACATAGTAAAATAGTTGCTGATGTACATTGGAGCTTGCAAAATAAACCGGTTCTAGCTATGGACTCATTAGTATTTCACATATCACAGGTATTCTATGTGTCACAGATATTACACATGTTTCAGCAATTGCACGCGCCACAGATGTTTCATGTGTCACAGGTAATACATGTGTTGCGCTATTAACGTACAATGACGTCACTGAAGTGAGATATATATCTTTAGGGTGTTGATGTGAAGAAATAGTTAGGATTTTTTTTTTCAATTAATTAGCAATTCGCATAAATATTAAATGAGACCGGCACCTGATTATCCTAATTGATTGATTGGCCGATAACAAACAAACTCTGTGGTCGCATGGAACACTGTGGGGCATGGAACTCTGAGATTCGGATCACGGAATTGATCTTACGCCATCAGGGAAAGGGGGTTACCGCCAGCACGGATGGGTAAATTTTCCATCTTCATTCTTCTTGAATCATACATAGACTAGGCTGGTTGATATAAACAGCCTATTTTTTATGTGGAACTGTTGAAGACACTTAATACATTCATAATAATGGGCACCACATAGGAATTACATGTTGATGTACCCTATAGTGGCCTTAAATGCGGAGCGCGGAATAATAAGCCGATACATCTCAAGTAATAGTATTTGTTTCGTCTGTCCAAGTGGGCTGACTCTGAAGGTCTGAAGAGAAGTAGGGTTTCATTATTTTTCATCACAGGACATCCAGACGGGCTCATTGTCCCTGCCCAGAACATATATATTAAACTACGTTGTAATAATGGTGTTAAGTTTCGCTCAACAATGGTCCGTTAGTTTGGTAGTCCATTCATCATTCCGATAGATTGATTCAACCAACCCACCTCTTTGGATGGGCGATGTAATTACTGGTTAGACAAGTGAGCAAAAACGGTCGACATTTTGTACAGAGGGGTATGTATGGCACGAACTATAAATCTACACGATATTAATGGAATATCCGCCACCAATGAAGAAGTAAAAACGAGTTTAAATGTCCGCGGAAGACAGCGGGATACAGCAATGTAGACCCAGACAGATATAAAAGTACTTTGGCGATTTGGCGCCATGTTTTGGTCTTTCCTGGGCCATTCACAAACCATTTGTTTGTCGGCAGGAATTCATTATCGTTGATTCATGTGAGACACGGATACCAGTAACACACTAATTACCATCCAAATATTGTTATTAAAATCCTAGTGTTAGAAATCCTCGCGCAGTTGACACACTGATCGGAGGTACCGAGACTCATCAACGTTGTTACGTCGATAGCAGGGACCATTCAACAGGCAAATACATGGTTCCCTCGTGGCTCAGCTTCTAACATCGAACCAATTGAAAATATGATTGAAATAATTGAAACGAAATATTTGAAAAAAGACGTGTTTAATTTGTTTCAGACAAGTCGTTAAACGAAAAATACTGCCGGAAGGCAGCCGCATTTGTGCAAGTTAATATTAACCTTTAGTGGTAAAGAGAATAATGAACGCTCAGGACATGTGGCCGCTTTTAAAAGGCATTAAATACAGGCCGATGACGGACATTACCCGACGGAACATCGGCGGTGCAGATTAATGCCGTACACTATCAGATCAGAAACAACTAGTTCTTGTTTCTGACAAGGTTATCCAAAGAGGATTTCTGGGGGTCAAACATCAATTTCGTAACATGTGCATATCCATTGGTAAAAATGAGCTCATTCGCAGGCGACACATCCAACTGTGTAAATCTGAACAAATTAGCGAACTTAACCTTGAGGAGTTAATTGATGAGTATCGCCGTTAGCTTCACAAATAGTGACACGATTTAATCGGAGAATATCAGTTCTGCATTAGGTTCTTTTTTTTAAAAAATCGACCTCCCAAAACATCAATTCAGTGTGTCAACAGCAGCGACAAGAGCAATCTGACAGCCGCCTTTCCACGGAAACATAATCTCCCATCTCCTAGACGCCCAAACCAATTTGGCGAGGAATCTTCCCGGCATCAATTCTGGAATAAGCACAATCTTTTCATGAATAAGATGACCATGCTAAAATGGCAGAAGCCTCTGTCGTAATCGGCCGGCCGAAATGTACACAAATATCGGGCCTATGAATAATATGGAGCAAGCAATTATACCATTGCTCGCTGTTGGTCCAAACAGAATAAAAGGGTCAAAGATTTCCAGAGCTATGTGGATTGTGATGAGTGAGGAATATCATTAGATACATTGTCAAACTTTGTCTCATGAAACATATCATACTGATTTTACGTCACAGACTCATGATCAACCACGTGGTCACCACACGTGATACCTACTGATACAACGTCATAGACTCAACCATGTGGTCACCACACACGATACCTACTGATACAACGTCACAGATCCAACCACGTGATCACCACACACGATACCTACTGATACAACGTCACAGATCCAACCACGTGATCACCACACGCGATACCTACTGATACAACGTCACAGACTCAACCACGTGATCACCACACACGATACCTACTGATACAACGTCACAGACTCAACCACGTGATCATCACACACACGATACCTACTGATACAACGTCACAGACTCAACCACGTGATCGCCACACACGATACTTACTGATACAACGTCATAGGCTCCACCACGTGATCACCACACACGGTACCTACTGA
The DNA here is from genome assembly GCF_902652985.1 of Pecten maximus. Classification (NCBI taxonomy): domain Eukaryota; kingdom Metazoa; phylum Mollusca; class Bivalvia; order Pectinida; family Pectinidae; genus Pecten; species Pecten maximus. The sequence continues at coordinate 6,549,275 of NC_047023.1, read as the reverse complement.
TACAACGTCACAGACTCAACCACGTGATCACCACACACGATACCTACTGATACAACGTCACAGACTCAACCACGTGGTCACCACACACGATACCTACTGATACAACGTCACAGACTCAACCACGTGATCACCACACACGATACCTACTGATATAACGTCACAGACTCAACCACGTGGTCACCACACACGATACCTACTGATACAACGTCACAGGCTCAACCACGTGATCACCACACACGATACCTACAGATACAACGTCACAGATCCAACCACGTGATCACCACACGCGATACCTACTGCTACAACGTCACAGATCCAACCACGTGATCACCACACACGATACCTACAGATACAACGTCACAGATCCAACCACGTGATCACCACACACGATACCTACTGATACAACGTCACAGACTCAACCACGTGATCGCCACACACGATACTTACTGGTACAACGTCACAGGCTCAACCACGTGATCACCACACACGATACCTACAGATACAACATCACAGATCCAACCACGTGATCACCACACACGGTACCTACTGATACAACGTCACAGACTCAACCACGTGGTCACCACACATGATACCTACTGATACAACGTCACAGGCTCAACCACGTGGTCACCACACACGATACTTACTGATACAACCTCACAGTCTCAATCACGTGGTCCCCATTCACGTTATTCTAGTGATGAAACAGAGTCAGCAGGGTGATAGGGAAGCAGAACCGTTATATACATTCCTTTCAGCGATGGTTCGATGCCCGATCAGACGTGCTTCCATCCAAGTCAACAAGAGTGATTGATATAAGTTTCTAAACTTGTTTCGCAATTTTTGTAAAGTGAATAAATTAAAAACAAACTCAACCACGTGGTCACCAGGTTTACTCACATACAAGGCCGTGTGGTCACCACGTACACTCACTAACATAGAAGGCCACGTGGTCACCACACTCACTCACATACAAGGCCACGTGGTCACCACACTCACTAACATACAAGGCCACGTGGTCACCACACTCACTAACATACAAGGCCACGTGGTCACCACACTCACTAACATACAAGGCCACATGGTCATCACACTCACTCACATACAAGGCCACGTGGTCACCACACTCACTAACATACAAGACCACGTTGTCACCACACTCACTCACATACAAAACCACGTGGTCAATACAAACATGTCTCATATATAGCCACGCGATCACAACGAGCACATTATATACCTGACCTCATGACCATCACACACAGCACATACTTCATCACATGACCATCACACACAGCACATACTTCATCACATGACCATCACACACAGCACATACTTCATCACATGACCATCGCACACAGCACATACTTCATCACATGACCATCACACACAGCACATACTTCATCACATGGCCATCACACACAGCACATACTTCATCACATGACCATCACACACAGCACATACTTCATCACATGACCATCACACACAGCACATACTTCATCACATGGCCATCACACACAGCACATACTTCATCACATGACCATCACACACAGCACATACTTCATCACATGACCATCACACACAGCACATACTTCATCACATGGCCATCACACACGACACATACTTCATCACATGACCACCACACACGACACATACTTCACCACGTGACCATCACACACGACACATAGTTACCTAAGAGATCCTCACGTATAAAATGCACAGGAGAAATGCCTGGTCACGTGGTCCCCATACACGGCGTTTGTATACCACTTAAGAAGGGGATGTATAAAACACTGGGGAAGGAAATTAAAAATACCTTTGTCACACAAGTATTGCATTTTAACTTTTAAGGTTTCAGCCTCGTTCCTATTACCTCATGCTAGACGGAGACTTATCATGCGGAAACTGTTTGAAGTACGTTATCAACTGTCTCTATGGTAACCATCATGCGCATTAAATCTTGATTTACAAACCAGTTTACTTCAAAATATAATTAGATGAAACAATCTAAAAAGCACACAATTTAGTTAATTGATGAATTGCACTCCTTCTAGCATCGACGTTTATTTTAATGGCCTGAGCTACTGGCATCCAAACAGACAAGGTTCATGTACTATGTTGAGTTATATTTTAATGGCCTGAGCTACTGGCATCAAAACAGACAATGTTCATGTACTATGTTGAGTTATATTTTAATGGCCTGAGCTACTGGCATCCAAACAGACAATGTTCATGTACTATGGTGAGGTTTATTTTAAGGGCCTGAATTACAAGCATGCGAGCAGACAATGTTCCTAAACTGTGTTAAGTTATATTTTAATGGCATGAGCTCCAAGCATCCGAACAGAGAAGGTTCATAAACTGTGTTGAGTTTTATTTTAAGGGCCTGAATTACAAGCATGCGAGCAGACAATGGTCCTAAACTGTGTTGAGTTATATCTTAATGGCCTGAGCTCTAAGCATCCGAACAGACAATGTTCCTAAACTGTGTTGAGTTATATTTTAATGGCCTGAACTCCGAGCATCCGAACAGAGAAGGTTCCTAAACTGTGTTGAGTTTTATTTTAATGGCCTGAGCTCCGAGCATCCGAACAGACTAGGTTCCTCTACTATGTTGAGCCAAAACTTATAATTCCGCAAAATAAAATGCTGTTGGCTTCCTTTCTTCCTCTTATTTTTACCGCTCTGTAGCATACTGTGTGTTTTATCCGTGCACAGAATACATGCATACATATAGTCAATTTTAGTATGTTCATTAATAAATATAAAGTAGCCCATTGACTGACTTTGCATTCTGCGTGATGATCCACCATCAACATCTACATGACAAAGACTTACGATCTAAATTTATCGAAAAAATGTTAACGTTTCTTATCGCAGCCAGCTGCACACGAATCAAACACCGATGCGACCTGGATTCCGCAGGGAAGATCGAAGTAATTCCTTCCACCAGACTCCGGGACTGCTCGTAGGATGACTGTAATTACTATCCAACTGATTTCTTCTTGTCAAACGTCCATCTGACATAGATTTATCTGATTGTATCCAAGTTTGTGCCAAGACAAAGATTCATTCTTATTCTAAAACAACGTGTTTTTAAATTAATGATGTGGAATATTGACGACATCCTGCAGTTTGTCATCGATTTATTTCAAATTCATAAAATCCTGATGTAATTGTCGTATATTTCAATACATAGCGTTACTCAAACAGCTGACAGCACTAACTCTTCAAGTTTCCGTCAAACAATTGAGTCAGAATAATAACTCTATGAGAAGAATGTTACATAAAAAGTAATGGCGGTGCCTGGTTTCGAAAGTGCGCTGTCAACAAGTGTTTTAATCAACTATGGCATGAGGAGCCAATTCCCTAGACCAGGTTTTTAAACTTGGGATATGTGTATTCTAATTGTTTCGTCGTAAATTTTAAAAGGAAAAAATCCAAACAACGCCTTTGTGACAACAAAGACGTTCAGATCGTTTAAAGGCGCTCGAAGAAAGATCCCGTGGCGCCCATGTGTCGTAGCTGTATATTGTTAAATCATAGTCGTCATATTTCAAAATAGAATTGTCCCGGACTTACAAGCCCGCGGCCTCTTCTTTATTTACAATGTGTGTTCCTTTTCCTGTACTCCTGTGTGCGCATGCTGTTTTTGTCATGAGGAAAACTTTATATATGACATTGTAACTTTCACATCGTTTATAACAGTGGCGTGTTCGGTCATTAAATTATTCATTATTAAATTGCCTTAACATCCTCCAGATGAAGATTAGCTAGGCTTTTCTCGCCTAATTCTTGAGTTCTACTGAAGAAGAGAAATTAATGTTCTAGAGAAAGGTTCGCTATTGCAATCGTAAAAACAATAATAGATTTTAATTCATACCATTTGCTTGGACTGTAAAAGTTAAGTTCCTTACACCTAGTGTTTTATTAAGATGTTCTGCGATGTTACAGACCTGGAAATAATTAAACTGTAAAGGTATTCCCTAGGAATTTATCAATGTATATATGTATGTCTAAAGTCCAAATCATGAACAATGTTTCTTTCTTTTTCTCGTCATTTCACTGATTAATTATAGTATGTACACCATTCCATTATATTCGTACACCTACCTAAAAGTCTGCTGCATGACCTAACAAACGGCGGAGTAATGAACTAATTACTCGATAAACGATCTGTGACGCCCCCAGAGTGTTTTAGTGACGACAAAATATAACAAATTGGTGCTAATCAGGTATTGTTAATTACAGTGCATTGCAATCTGCATCGCTCGTGGAGTTATCAGGAAGCACGCGTTCGTGTTCTGTATGCAGGTGCCCCACCCCGGGGTGTTGTTTCATTGGTCGTGCCCCCTATGGCGGGGCGTGCTACACCGTGTCGCCGCCAGTAAATGTCCCGTGGGTTCAGTTTGGTATCAATATGTGATGACCCTGTGCCCTTTACGTACTGTATATCGGCCGGGAAAAAATATATGTTGAATTCTACATACAAATGCCTTAACGTTTGTGCATTTACTATTAATTATATACGAAAGTAATTAAAGGATTATACTTGGAAGAATGGGGCCCTATGAAGGGATACTATTGGATCATTATTACTAAGGGGCCCTATGTAGGGGGTGATATTGGATCATTATTACCAAGGGGCCCGATGTAGGGGGTGGTATTGATTCATTATTACTAAGGGGCCCTATGTAAGGGTGAAATTGGTTCATTATTACTAAGTGGCCCTATGTAGGGTGTGATATTGGATCATTATTACTAAGGGGCCCTATGTAGGGGGTGATATTGGTTCATTATTGCTAAGGGGCCCTATGTAGGGGTGATATTGGTTCATTATTACTAAGGGGCCCTATGTAGGGGTTATATTGGTTCATTATTACTAAGGGGCCCTATGTAGGGAGTGATATTGATTCATTATTACTAAGGGGCCCTATGTAGGGGTTATATTGGTTCATTATTACTAAGAGGACCTATGTATGGGGTGATATTGATTCATTATTACTAAGGGGCCCTATGTAGGGGTGATATTGATTCATTATTACTAAGGGGCCCTATGTAGGGAGTGATATTGGATCATTATTACTAAGGGGCCCTATGTAGGGGCGATATTGGATCATTATTAGTAAGGGGCCCTATGCAGGGGCGATATTGGATCATTATTAGTAAGGGCCCTATGTAGGGGTGATATTGGTTCATTATTACTAAGGGGCCCTATGTAGGGGCGATATTGGATCATTATTAGTAAGGGTCCTATGTAGGGGTGATATTGGTTCATTATTACTAAGGGGCCCTATGTAGGGGGTGATATTGATTCATTATTACCAAGTGGCCCTATGTAGGGGTGATATTAGACCATTATTACTAAGGGGCCCTATGTAGGGGGTGATATTGATTCATTATTACTAAGGGGCCCTATGTAGGGGTGATATTGGTTCATTATTACTAAGGGGCCCTATGTAGGGGTGATATTGATTCATTATTACTAAGGGGCCCTATGCAGGGGTGATATTGATTCATTATTACTAAGGGGCCCTATATAGGGGTGATATTGGATCATTATTACTAAGGGGCCCTATGTAGGGGTGATATTGGTTCATTATTACTAAGGGGCCCTATGTAGGGGCGATATTGGATCATTATTAGTAAGGGGCCCTATGTAGGGGTGATATTGGTTCATTATTACTAAGGGGCCCTATGTAGGGGTGATATTGATTCATTATTACTAAGGAGCCCTATGTAGGGGCGATATTGGACCATTATTACTAAGGGCCCCTATGTAGGGGTGATATTGGTTCATTATTACTAAGGGGCCTATGTAGGGAGTGGTATTGGTTCATTATTACTAAGGGGCCCTATGTAGAGGTGATATTGGATCATTATTACTAAGGGGCCCTATGTAGGGGTGATATTGGTTCATTATTGCTAAGGGGTCATATGTAGGGGGTGATATTGGTTCATTATTACTAAAGGGCCCTATATAGGGGTGATATTGGTTCATTATTACTAAAGGGCCCTATATAGGGGTGATATTGGTTCATTATTACTAAGGGCCCTATGTAGGGGTGATATTGGACCATTATTACTAAGGGGCCCTATGTAGGGGTGATATTGGTTCATTATTACTAAGGGGCCCTATGTAGGGGTGATATTGGTTCATTATTACTAAGGGGCCCTATGTAGGGGTGATATTGGTTCATTATTACTAAGGGGCCCTATGTAGGGGGTGATATTGGTTCATTATTACTAAAGGGCCCTATGTAGGGGTGATATTGGTTCATTATTACTAAGGGGCCCTATGTAGGGGTGATATTGGTTCATTATTACTAAGGGGCCCTATGAAGGGGCGATATTGGACCATTATTACTAAGGGGTCCTATGTAGGGGTAATATTGGTTCATTATTACTAAGGGGCCCTATGAAGGGGTGATATTGGTTCATTATTAGTAAGGGGCCTACGTAGGGGTGATATTGGTTCATTATTGCTAAGGGGCCCAATTTGGGTAGTGATATTGGACCATTATTACTAAGGGGTCCTACGTAGGAATGCTATTGTACCATTATTACTAAGAGGCCTTATATAGTGAGTGATATTGGATCATTATTAATTTTGAAAGGGCCCAATCGCAAAATCAGAAATTGATACCATCACAGTGGGACGTCTCTCCACTAAATCAGTAGTGGACATTATCACATTTGGAAGGCCCACTGCAGAACTACAGCAACAGGTCGGAGCAAGCAACCGTTCTTTCATAGGAACATGTCGTACTGAATTCAAATTTCACAAAAAAATTATTTAAATAGCAATATGTCGCGTGAAATGTTATGGTGTTTAACCAATAATTCGTTTATCAAGTAAATAGTTTTCATAATTTCATTACTTATTTTAGTAATGACAGTTATTTAAACACACTGGATAGCAGATCAATAATACCACTTCTCGAGTATGAAGTATATTTAGTGATACCCTCATTGCGGAGAAATATGCTGTAAATCAGTTGTACCAAACCAAGTGATTTAACCTAATGACCCCCTTTGACGAGGGAAGCACTTAGAATATCGTCAACTTTTAAATCGGGACAGGCTGTGTATTGTTAGGAGATAATCACATGAACTAAATGAAGATCGATAAGACATATGATCGTTTTATATCTGTGATTGAGACTGTAGACAGCGTGATAGGGAAGTAAAACCCAGGTGTCCCGGAAGGTAAAGCTCAATGTTAAATCACGTGACACTTAGGTACACGTCCCTGAATTTAAAACCATGTCCGTGACAAGGAACCACTAGACACAACAACGGACATTGAAGAGGTATAAGCTCATATCATGCATAGAAATAGAGTTGTATGTTGTAAATGTTTCCGTCAACAGTCTACATTTGTAACGAATACTATGATATTAGAAAGAAACAATTCTTTTGAACATCGAATCAGCTGGGAAATGTCAACACCCTGTATAAAGGAAGCAGGAGAGATGTAACCTAGAAATGGTAAATTAAACATTGGGAAATTAAAATTGATTTTGCAATGTCTTTGTTACATGTTCTGATAAGGGCTTTATAACAATCGGCCTCTTATGAAAACAAAAACAAGTCCACCAATATAGAGGAGCACAGTTTGTTCACATTGGTAGTGCACTAGGCTGTTTGGAAGGTCTTGTCACCAAAACGAGCGTGTTAGTGAGACGTATAATCTATAGTAATCGAGCTACCAACACAAAACCAGCTTTCTTGGCATTGAAATGTGTGTGTTAATGTTCTTGTTAACTTATTCCTAATCTACAGTACAGTAAGAATATATCTTCTTGTATTATGTATTCCGATTTATGTCTTGGCATGTCTATAGTATTACAGGGGGGGGGGGGGGGGGGGGGGGGGTTAAGACAGCATGAGTTAATATTGAATGTCTACAAGCATTACGCCGACCTGACATAGTAAATCCGATTTGTACCGCGGGTCGCCTGTGCCTGTAACACTGACTGTGCCGACCTACCAACTTCGTTACTTTAATTTTATTTAAACGTGATTACATCTGCTGCTGTTACAGAGTGCTCCCCCATTAGCCAAATCCAGCTGGTTAGCTTAACCAAAATATCTCTCCTAGGGGCGAAAATCGGCAAATGAAATTGAATCAAAATAAATTCAAAATATTGATAGACAAACTGCTCTACCTAAAGTCAGTGTTGATGCGATTTGTTTATAGATTGTCGTGAATTCGTGTAATGGATTAAACTGATTTGAATTTATACAAATGTAACAGTCTCGTTGTAACAGTCTCGTTGGTTGCTTACATACATTGTAACATATATAGGTTTAAATCATTTAAAAATAAAAATGATCTCGTTATTCCTAGTACAGCCCAACGTCAGCAAAATGTTTGTTTCTTACGGCGCTCTCTTTCATTCCGCGGAAACTCGACACGTTTCACTTATTTCTTGTAGAATAGGAATTCAAAATATATAAATTTACGTTATAACTTTGCTTTGTCAAAACGTCATGGTATTGTGTGAAAACGCATTTCCTCAACTCTAGTTCATCTGATGTAATGTTATTGATACAGATCATGAACACTAGTTTGACGATGTAAACGATTTTTAACTTAACATCGGGTTTCCTTTCGTCACGTGCACACGTCCTATTTATCCCGAAGGCAGGTAATAGGTATTTGCGATTTTAATTGGATTTTCGTTTGTAAAGTTTCGGAATGAAATATCGGAAAGAAAACGAGCTTTAATGACAAAGAGATTTACTCGCACTGGAATAACAATTAGATATCACATAATTGTTCTTGCTAAAACTTGCATTACACACTGTTAGGAGACGGATCATCCTCTAGTAATATCATTACCGATATGGTGTCTAATGGGGTTGCGGATTCGACTCACGGCTAACACGATAAGATATTGCCCAAGTGCTTTAGATTGATACCGATTCCGCGTAAAGACGATTTGAAGTATAGTAACCCGGAGCTGTGAGAGTGTGTAATTATGTGTTATTATATTGTGTAAACATCTCATTGTCTCCCGTATTTACGGGCGAATGATGTAGAGCCTCATGCCCAAACTACCTTACTCGCGATTTATCTCCGCCAACAGTGACTTATTCACGGCAAATGTTATTGTCTTGTAGAGGTTTACATGGCAGGGGTTGACGAGATAAACCAAATAAAATGAAATTCAAACCCAAAGAAAACAATGCCGAATTATGTAAAAGTCTACTAAGGTTTATAGATAAATAGGTATTACACAACGGAACGTGCGACTGATTGGCTCCATGTGATGAGATATCAACCAATGATTAGTTTTCCCTCCCATTCCGTGCGGGCCTGCTATTGCGGTGAGGAGGCGGCGATACTGGGTATTATCTTCAATCAAACGTTTTAACTGCATGGTACCTATAGCAAAATAAACCCACAAATACTTGTAATTTTCAGGAGTAGAATCACTTCTTTCCATGCTAAGAAGTCTTTTTTAAAACAAGTGCGGAATTAGGATGAGAGTATATGCATTATTTATGGACAAAGGCAGTGCTTTGTTGGTCACAAGAGACGAAGGAAGAATTCCCAGGTCTAATTGTTCATTACGCGGTTTTAGGCAGGGATGTATGAGTACTCTAACTTTGGTGCAGTTTGAAGGTTTTGGCACTTTTATTGAATACTGTACTATATCAGGAAGCACGGGGTTCACCCCTAAAATTCGTTCACATCATCTGCCGATAGTCATATGACTAACCTCGGAGGTAGGATATCAGAGTAGCGATCTAATGTATTATCTCGGAGGTAGGATATCAGAGTAGCGATCTAATATATTACCTCGGAGGTTGGATATCAGAGTAGCGATCTAATGTATTATCTCGGAGGTAGGATATCAGAGTAGCGATCTAATGTATTATCTCGGAGGTAGGATATCAGAGTAGCGATCTAATGTATTACCTCGGAGGTAGGATATCAGATTAGCGATTTAATGTATTATCTCAGAGGTAGGATATCAGAGTAGCGATCTAATGTATTATCTCGGAGGTAGGATATCAGAGTAGCGATCTTATGTATCATCTCGGAGAGGTAGGATATCAGATTAGCGATCTAATGTATTATCTCGGAGGTAGGATATCAGAGTAGCGATCTAATGTATTATCTCGGAGAGGTAGGATATCAGAGTAGCGATCTAATGTATCATATCGGAGGTAGGATATCAGATTAGCGATTTATGTATTATCTCGGAGGTAGGATATCAGAGTAGCGATCTAATGTATTATCTCGGAGGTAGGATATCAGAGTAGCGATCTAATGTATTATCTCCGAGGTAGGATATCAGAGTAGCGATCTAATGTATTATCTCGGAGGTAGGGTATCAGATTAGCGATCTTATGTATTATCTGGGAGAGGTAGGATATCAGAGTAGCGATCTAATGTATTATCTCGGAGGTAGGATATCAGAGTAGCGATCTTATGTATTATCCCGGAGGTAGGATATCAGATTAACGATCTAATGTATTATCTCGGAGGTAGGATATCAGAGTAGCGATCTAATGTATTATCTCGGAGGTAGGATATCAGAGTAGCGATCTAATGTATTATCTCGGAGGTAGGATATCAGAGTAGCGATCTAATGTATTATCTCGGAGGTAGGATATCAGAGTAGCGATCTAATGTATTATCTCGGAGGTAGGATATCAGATTAGCGATCTAATTTATTATCTCGGAGGTACGATATCAGTGTAGCGATATAATGTATTACCTCGGAGGTAGGATATCAGAGTAGCGATCTAATGTATTATCTCGGAGGTAGGATATCAGAGTAGCTATCTAATGTATTATCTCGGAGAGGTAGTATATCAGAGTAGCGATTTAATATATTACCTCGGAGGTAGGATATCAGAGTAGCGATATAATGTATTATCTCGGAGAGGTAGGATATCAGAGTAGCGATCTAATGTATCATATCGGAGGTAGGATATCAGATTAGCGATTTATGTATTATCTCGGAGGTAGGATATCAGAGTAGCGATCTAATGTATTATCTCAGAGGTAGGGTATCAGAGTAGCGATCTAATGTACTATCTCGGAGGTAGGATATCAGAGTAGCGATCTAATGTATTATCTCGGAGGTAGGATATCAGAGTAGAGATCTAATGTATTATCGCGGAGGTAGGATATCAGAGTAGCGATCTAATGTATCATCTCGGAGGTAGGATATCAGAGTAGCGATCTAATGTATTACCTCGGAGGTAGGATATCAGAGTAGCGATCTAATGTACTATCTCGGAGGTAGGATATCAGAGAAGCGATCTAATGTATTATCTCGGAGCTAGGATATCAGAGTAGCGATCTAATGTACTATCTCGGAGGTAGGATATCAGAGAAGCGATCTAATGTATCATCTCGGAGGTAGGATATCAGAGTAGCGATCTAATGTATTACCTCGGAGGTAGGATATCAGAGTAGCGATCTAATGTATTATCTCGGAGGTAGGATATCAGAGAAGCGATCTAATGTATTATCTCGGAGCTAGGATATCAGAGTAGCGATCAAATGTACTATCTCGGAGGTAGGATATCAGAGAAGCGATCTAATGTATTACCTCGGAGGTAGGATATCAGAGTAGCGATCTAGAAAACGACGCGATGTCAGATTAATATTTTAATCAGGTCACGTGACATATCATATCACTTGGCTAGAGTTCACTGCATTACTCTTTTGGTGTAAGTGGGGAAATAAAACCAGCCGTTTCGGCAAAACACAAGTGCACTAACCACTGAGCCAGTCGATCGTCCATATTTTCGTTTTGATTTGATTCAAATGTCGTCACGTGATCGAAAGGGGTGAGATATGAAGGTCGATAGCTCGATGCTGGAGATTTGTTGCAATGTTTTCCCGCTGTCAAGTTGGTTCATTCATATTTGGAGAAGGTCAGACGATTATCATCCAACCTGTCATGTGACTAGATATGATGTTAAGCATGCCCCGTCACTAGGGAAACACGCGCTGCCCGCGTGGATTGTAAATAATGCCTCCTAGTAATTGTCATGCCGTGTTTCTGCATATAAATAAGACAAAATCATCATTACTTAAACATCGTCATGAACGTTTGACCCTAAAGTGTCTGTATTTACATTTTATATCCTCTCCTATGACAACAATTAATAGAGGTCGGGCAGCTGTTATATAACTACATCTGTCATTTTTAAGGGTAGCACAAATCTAAAGTATAATGGCGGAAAACCATAACAATTTAAACCAGAGTTTTCTTCTCATTTAAACTGCTAGGAATCTGTATAAGATACACTGCCTTTCTAACCATTCTGTTAAACACAAACGTGGTTTGTTGCCAGGATAAGCTGGCTGTAGAAATGACATCAACACTTGCAAGGTATGTGACGTCATTACACTCCGTCACCAAGGAGCTTGAATGTACGAGTCACGTGACATAGCTAATGAGACCAATCTCGCGCATCAATATACAGGCCTATTACTTACTCCAGACTCCCGGGATTCGGATTTTCTCCCCAGTTTAATTGTTCTTTGAGTACAACATGACACCGAACCGTGTTTTCAATGTAAATGACTGTAGTTCCCATGCAGAACGACGCGACTTCTGATTGTCTAAATCGTTAAAAGAAGGGCCATTATAGAACCGGGCTATCCGAGCCGCCATGTTTTAATGTCATGATGGATTGCTCCATCACTACCAAACTCGGGACTATCGCCAAATTTGTAATGTCGGGTTTGAATAAGTATTTCTAATTTGCCCATCAGACGAAGTTTTGTATAAAACATGAAACGCCTGAGATGGAACTCACGAATCTGAGATAACGATCGAGACTTGTAAGGGAGAAGTTGTTATTTCTCAGGGAACGCTCGTTATTGTATGTCTAGGATAGCTATTCTCTTGATTTTCGTGAAAAAAAACTCGTTATTTGTCAACATAGCTTCCATTATCCTAACATTGAAAAACAAGCATTTAATACAACAAGTCTTCTTGTCCTCCTTCTGTTTTTGCTCTCTTGATTGTGTTTCTCTCTCCCTTTTTGTGTGTGTCTTTCTTTTCTTTTTCTTTTTGTTTGTTTGTCTATTTTTTGTTTTTTTTTTATTTGTTTTTTATTATAGGGGGAGGGGCAGAATAACAACTTGCTGTGTGTTTCATTAATTCAATTGTGACTCTTTTTTCTATTTTTCCTGCTTTCTCTTTTCTCCACGTTTATTCCAGATTACATTTTCTTACGTGTCCGATTTTTTATTCCAGTTTCCCCTTTCATCCTTTCCTCCATTTTTGTTATTCCTGCGATGACTCCTAAAATTGGTTTTGATTCTGTGCTCCGTTGATCACGTCAGGTTACCCATGTGTTGACTCATAATCTTTGACTCATAATCTTTGACTCATTGTATTTGACTCATTGTCGTTGACCAATTGTCATTGACTCATTGTCGTTGATTTATCGTTTTTGACTCATCGTTTTTGACTCATTGTCGTTGACTCATTGTCGTTGACCAATTGTCATTGACTCATTGTCGTTGACTCATCGTTTTTGACTCATCGTTTTTGACTCATTGTCGTTGATTCATTGTTTGTATGTTGAGTCGTTACTCGGTCTCAAGAGTACTGTCATCATAGTGTGTATACGACATACGTTACATATAATGTTGATTACATGTATAATTGCTCTATCTATTTGCTATATTGTATTCAAACAATCGCGTTGACCATTTGAAACTGTGTTAATGCTTATTAAATCTATCTAAATATACCCCTAGTGTGCGATTGCGTGCCGGAAGTGTGAATGATGACGTCACGACTTTATGGGGAACGTCAAGTGGGTGTAATTAGTGTCAGCTACTAGAAAAAAAAATAGCATTTAGTGCAACAATTTCAAAATACTTTGTTTCTTTTTAAATAATCGGGATTTAAAATTCCTTTTAAATAAAAGTCGTTGACAATTTTACGACAGCTTACTGCTAACGATGCCGCTCTGAGGTACTCGAGCTGTCTGTGAAGTCGGTATCTAACACGACTTTATCGCTGCGGGAAACTTATATACCAAGGAAACATATTACAATGTCTATGCTTTTTCTGTCTACACGAACGAACCAAACCCGGTCTAAGACGACCTATGGCTTTACTACGTTTGTATTTGTTGTTTTTCACTTCATTTAAAAGCACAGTGTTACCACTTTAGCCATCGTAATTGGTGGACGACTATTTGATGGTGGGCGACTATTTGGTGGTAGGTAACTCTTAGGTGATACAGGTAACTGTTTGGTGGTAGGTAACTGTTTGATGGGTTGGTGAACGTCTGTTTGGTGGGCGACTATATGGTGGTTGGCGACTGTTTTGTGTGTGACTATATGGTGGTTGGCGACTGTTTTGTGGGTGACTATATGGTGGTTGGCGACTGTTTTGTGTGTGACTATATGGTGGTTGGCGACTGTTTTGTGGGTGACTATATGGTGGTTGGCGACTGTTTTGTGGGTGACTATATGGTGGTTGGCGGCTGTTTTTTGGGTGACTATATGGTGGTTGGCGACTGTTTTGTGTGTGACTATATGGTGGTTGGCGACTGTTTTGTGGGTGACTATATGGTGGTTGGCGACTGTTTTGTGGGTGACTATATGGTGGTTGGCGACTGTTTTGTGGGTGACTATATGGTGGTTGGCGACTGTTTTGTGGGTGACTATATGGTGGTTGGCGACTGTTTTGTGGGTGACTATATGGTGGTTGGCGACTGTTTTGTGTGTGACTATATGGTGGTTGGCGACTGTTTTGTGGGCGACTATATGGTGGTTGGCGACTGTTTTGTGGGTGACTATGGTGGTTGGCGACTGTTTTGTGGGCGACTATATGGTGGTTGGCGACTGTTTTGTGGGTGACTATATGGTGGTTGGCGACTGTTTTGTGTGTGACTATATGGTGGTTGGCGACTGTTTTGTGGGTGACTATATGGTGGTTGGCGACTGTTTTGTGGTTGACTATATGGTGGTTGGCGACTGTTTTGTGTGTGACTATATGGTGGTTGGCGACTGTTTTGTGGGCGACTATATGGTGGTTGGCGACTGTTTTGTGGGTGACTATGGTGGTTGGCGACTGTTTTGTGGGCGACTATATGGTGGTTGGCGACTGTTTTGTGGGTGACTATATGGTGGTTGGCGACTGTTTTGTGGGTGACTATATGGTGGTTGGCGACTGTTTTGTGGGTGACTATATGGTGGTTGGCGACTGTTTTGTGGTTGACTATATGGTGGTTGGCGACTGTTTTGTGTGTGACTATATGGTGGTTGGCGACTGTTTTGTGGGCGACTATATGGTGGTTGGCGACTGTTTTGTGGGTGACTATATGGTGGTTGGCGACTGTTTTGTGTGTGACTATATGGTGGTTGGCGACTGTTTTGTGGGTGACTATGGTGGTTGGCGACTGTTTTGTGGGCGACTATATGGTGGTTGGCGACTGTTTTGTGGGCGACTATATGGTGGTTGGCGACTGTTTTGTGGGCGACTATTTGGTGGTTGGTGACTGTTTTGTGGGTTGGTGGGCGTCTGTTTTTTGGGAATGTAAGAAAAGATAGTTTTTATCAGCATCCAAACCCAACCCGTAATTCAGATGGTACATGTATGTGTTAATGTCTAAGTATATATACGGTACCACTAAACATTCACGTCGTCAAACTCAGGCCATCAATGTATTGTCTGTTGTTTGTTTGTTTGTTTGTTTGATTTTATTTTGTTATTTTTTATTATCTTTTTAAGAATGACTTGAAAACAAATAAAAAACGATTACCATAGCAGCATTAAACAGGTACATGTATATTTTCAAAATGTAAGTCGACAGGTATATTTGGAGATTAACGTAAGACAACTATTAACATAATTTATACACGATTTTCCTAGCATAAGGGAGACAACTCGTAGTGACAGCTGCGTGGTTTTCACAGGTTTGGTTTGGTTTTGTTTGTTTTTGTTTAACGTCCTATTAACAGCCAGGGTCATTTAAGGACGTGCCAGGTTTTGGAGGTGGAGGAAAGCAGGAGTACCCGGAGAAAAACCACCGGCCTACGGTCAGTACCTGGCAACTGCCCCACGTAGGTTTCGAACTCGCAACCCAGTGGTGGAGGGCTAGTGTTAAAGTGTCGGGACACCTTAACCACTCGGCCACCGCGGTTTTCACAGAGTTTTCACTGTGGAATCCCCAGTCTGATAGGAAATCAACGGTGTACAAGTTATGTAATAAAGACACGATACATAATATTACTTTGTTGATATCGGAATTTTTCCTGTTTAATATTGGAATGTTTTTCAGGAGTAGTTTCTTCATTATCCCCCAGAAAAAAACAGATTGCATTTGATTATTGTTTCACTAATATAAGTCATGCTCTTCTCTGGTCACACGTGTCTCTAGTCACACGTATCTTTAGTCATATGAGTCACTGGTCACACGTGTCTCTGGTCACACGTATCGCTGGTCACATGAGTCCCTGGTCACACGTATCGCTGGTCACATGAGTCCCTGGTCACACGTATCGCTGGTCACATGAGTCCCTGGTCACACGTATCTCTGGTCACATGAGTCCCTGGTCACACGTATCACTGGTCACATGAGTCCCTGGTCACACGTATCTCTGGTCACATGAGTCCCTGGTCACACGTATCGCTGGTCACATGAGTCCCTGGTCACACGTATCGCTGGTCACATGAGTCTCTGGTCACACGTATCTCTGGTCACATGAGTCCCTGGTCACACG
Organism: Pecten maximus; assembly: GCF_902652985.1. Taxonomy (NCBI): domain Eukaryota; kingdom Metazoa; phylum Mollusca; class Bivalvia; order Pectinida; family Pectinidae; genus Pecten; species Pecten maximus. Next base: position 6,532,546 of record NC_047023.1, on the reverse strand, counting down.
TATATCTGTCACATGAGTCCCTGGTCACACGTGTCTCTGGTCACATGAGTCCCTGGTCACACGTATCTCTGGTCACATGAGTCCCTGGTCACACGTATCGCTGGTCACATGAATCCCTGGTGTCACGAGTCCCTGGTGTCACGTGTCACTGGTCGAAAATGCTCACACGTCTGATCCTGACTACCGCTGGTTGAACGTGTCTTTGATCTCAATTGTCATTGGTAACACGTGTCCCTGGTCACACTCTCAGGTCATCCGTGTCTCTTGTCACCCGTGTCTTTGGTCCCACGTGTCTTTGGTCCCACGTGTCTTTGGTCCCACGTGTCTTTGGTCACATTTTTGCGTATTATGTTATAGTGGTTGCTGATGGTGAACTAGAATGATTTGTGAATGTCAATGCGTTAAGTAACAGATGTCACAACGTAACAATGTGTACATTTCTTCTGTAAGTTAAATAACCCATACAGTTGTGTGGATGTCCTTATGTCTGTCACGATATGCGAGAAGAGACTTGTACTGGCGACGGGACCACAGACAGGGCTGGTATTTTGTGACGATTGTCAGAAGATAATAACGATGGATGTCTATTTATAGCGATACCATTGTCATTATAGCTTACTCGGAAATTAAGCTGTTTCAAAGAAACAATAAAGTCGCTAAAACTCCACAATTATGTGTCATTTCAACTGCTCAACGACCAGTGGGCGAGGAATCTATCTGTAATGCTTTCTTCATGGAAACTAAATACAAAAGACAATGCATTTGTTGAAAGTATACGTTACTTAACAATTGCCCAATAACATTACCGTCAAAACTCTGGAATTAGAAAGGGAGGTGTAACAGGTCGGGTTAACGCACGAGGGGTTGTTTACTGCGCCATCTACCGCCAACCTTCCGAACTATCAATACATAGTTTTAATAAACCTGTATTTGTTTTCCTTCCGGAGGAAATGGGATAAAGCATTCCTTATTATTATGGTATACGTGCTTTAAATTAATTTGATCGTTTTACTGCCCAATTCTACCAGGTAATACGTCTATACCATAAACATCGTAAGAGACATGTGTTACAATACTAATGTGACGTCATAAATACTTTGCGACGTCAAAATTCAATAAATGACGTCTCTATGCAGAAAAAAAACACCGCCCCAGTCGAAATTAGACTGTCATTAAAAAAATTGATTTGAATGATTTCACTTATTTTCCCATAAAAATGTGACATACATAATGTTATATTCGTTTCTGTTAAATGTGGAATTCAACAAACTCGTCCAATAGATTCCACAGTACATGTATTTTTTTATCTGCTATGCTGTGATGTGGACCGATATTTGTATGACTGACCTGGAATGGGTCAGTAAGCGTGTTCTCTTTAAATTCGATTTGGCTTAAAGACTAAATGTCTTGTTTATTCATACAGACATGATACAAACAGCTATTACTGTAGTGCCGATTGATTCCCTCTGTCCACTGGCCATCTGTGACGTCATTGAGTACGTAAATGGTTCCTATCTTTGGCCTGCTGCTGAGTGACCTTTCGTACAATGACCATTGTCGTGAGGTCTGTTGTTCTATCAGACGTTCCTACAGTTCTGGGACCATTGTCCATATATAATTAAGGACATTGATATCTAATTAATGCATCAGATAATTAGTTTGACCCGGAAAAAATTGATTGACCTTGATAGTGCTTCTTTTGGAGTTAGTGAACGAATTAAGTAATCAATTGGGTATTGGTGATGGATAGTCATGGGATTGGCAATGTGTTTGTCCAGAAGGCAGCCTGGACAAGGTACAGACTCACACATGACCACGGAGATGACTTCTAAACAAAACGTTAGATATAGCTTTTCGTTGTAAGTAATAAAACCTAATTAGAGCCTCTCGGAGTTGCCGCTTAAGTAATAGAAAAGCTGTTTCCCATTATAGTGGGTTGTTACTGACAAAACCAACAATCATTGAGAATTGTGTTTTCGCTAGATGTCTCTCCTGGTAGTTGATTCAGAAATACGAAGTAGTTGAACGTATCAGGGAGATTTTTTTTATAATAATCTAATTCTATAAGAAATCATCAGTTTGGGAGTAATGCATTTAACGGCATATCCACGTGACGGTGATAGGTAGGCCCGCCGCCAGAGGGCGTGGAGAGCGAGACCAAACCGTTATCAAGACCAGCGAATCCCTCTCATATCGCCACTAATAATAGATTCTCGTGGGCAATATCGGACAGGTGGGTATTAAATTGTCCATGGTCCGTCATTATGGCGTCCACTCGAATTTAGTGAGCTATAATGGAAGCGTGTCCGTCAGTCGGATAAAGGAATGGCAATGATGTAGGAAAGGATAGGGAATAGGAAAGTATCGGGAACTGTTAACACCAAACCACGTCATAACGTCTGATATCATGTCCTTATAAAGTTAGGTCATAACCTCTAACGACACGTCATTACGTCTGATATCATGTCCTCATAAAGTTAGGTCATAACTTTTAACGACACGTCATAAATGTGTCATAACGTCGCACGACACGTCATAAACGTGTCATAACGTCTGATATCATGTCCTCGTAAAGTTAGGTCATAACCTCTAACGACACATCATAACGTCTGATAACATGTCTTTATAAAGTTAGGTCATAACCTCTAACGACACGTCATAACGTCTGATATCATGTCCTCATAAAGTTAGGTCATAACCTCTAACGACACGTCATAACGTCTGATATCATGTCCTTATAAAGTTAGGTCATAACCTCTAACGACACGTCATAACGTCTGATATCATGTCCTTATAAAGTTTGGTCAAAACCTCTAACGACACGTCATAACGTCTGATATCATGTCCTTATAAAGTTAGGTCATAACCTCTAACGACACGTCATAACGTCTGATATCATGTCCTTATACAGTTAGGTCATAACCTCTAACGACACGTCATAACGTCTGATATCATGTCCTTATACAGTTAGGTCATAACCTCTAACGACACGTCATAACGTCTGATATCATGTCCTTATAAAATTAGGTCATAACCTCTAACGACACGTCTTAACGTCTGATATCATGCCCTTATAAAATTAGGTCATAACCTCTAACGACACGTCATTACGTCTGATATCATGTCCTCGTAAAGTTAGGTCATAACCTCTAACGACACATCATAACGTCTGATAACATGTCTTTATAAAGTTAGGTCATAACCTCTAACGACACGTCATAACGTCTGATATCATGTCCTCATAAAGTTAGGTCATAACCTCTAACGACACGTCATAACGTCTGATATCATGTCCTTATAAAGTTAGGTCATAACCTCTAACGACACGTCATAACGTCTGATATCATGCCCTTATAAAGTTAGGTCATGACCTCTAACGACACGTCATAGCGTCTGATATCATGTCTTTATAAAGTTAGGTCATAACCTCTAACGACACGTCATGAACGTGTCATAACGTCTGCTATGACGTCCCTATGAATTCACGTCATAACCTCTCATGCATGTCCTTATAACGTGACGATGTGAGGTCACGTGATAGCCACGACCTAAAATTCGCGCGTATTTTCATCAAAATGCATCTGATAACTTCTCAATTAACGTTCCTAAAACCATTCAGCACGTGATAAAGACACGTACGAACTATATACCGAAAGTAACGTGCCAACATCCAAATGATTGACATAACAACTTAAGTCAAGCACACGGAATATGGCTGATACCACCTCATAATATCGTAATATGATTTTCCTGTCGTGCAAGCATCGTAACGCGAGACGTCTACGTCACGTCACTCCCCCATTGACTGGTTGTCAGATTGTATTTATTGTCGTTATGAATGCAGTATTTGTACCAGATAGAGTGTATTAAGAATGGCGATCGTTTCAATAAGAAATCAAACATCAATATTTATTTGCCAGACATTATAAAGGATTTTCCTGGTCGCAAAAGAGTTAATGAAAATCACGTGCATTTAAACCATCGCTCCAATGTAAGGTCACGTGTCACCTCAGTTAGACGTAAGGTCGAGATGGAGTCAGAATTACGTCACATTGTTGTCAAATGATATTAAAAATTACGATAAAGTGTCATTCGAAAGCTAAACCAAGCTTCAACGTCACCAAGACTGTGATTCTGTGTTATAGAATGTTTGTAAAAATCATGTGATGTTAAGCCGGAATAACATTGATTTAATGAACACAACCAAACTCCCTTCCTACATCAAAACGTACGTGACCTCTCTTCTATATTATGTATCAGGACACGGCACTTCTAGTTCGTTGTGAAGGAAATTGATACTAATTGTTTTTGTTTTAATTCATCGGTGTGTCTGTCTGTGTGTATCGCAGTTTAACGGAACAATATTTAATAAGAATTGAACAAAGGGATATAACTCGTGTACGTTGGAGTGGTAGCTGAAGTGAAAGAGCCTTCTCTGTGACGAATGCTAGTTTTACGATTACATCTCATCTGCTGACCGACAAGCATAACTCAATCACAAGCTTTTACGGCATTAACGCAGCAATATATCGACCACTTTGTGGCAGCAGCGATAATTACGATAATATTGAAATGAATATGCCAATTGACGGCATCTTTCAGAATGTTAAATAATTCAATTTTTATCACGTGAAAACCAGATATTAACATAACATGTAGTAAAACGTTGCCAGATAAAAACAAAGAATGTATTTTTTTTTTGTCGTTAGAATAAAATCGTGACTGAAAAACATTAATTTGGAAATTATCTTCTAATCAAATCGACGGTAAACGAGCCTCGAGACTGTCGTCTTGTAGTGAGCAAAGTATTGGGCACATACATAGCCACGAGCGACTGCCTAATTGGGTTAGTGGGCCCTGGGGAACAGGACCGAGTAAAACGAGACTTCTCTTGTCATTACTGTGGAAATAATAATGTAAATTAGTGCTGACTCTAAATATACATTTACTTTTAATGTCCAGCGTGGGGTCACTCGAGCACACCATCCGATAGGGGGCGACACCGTTGTGTCGCTTATCCGGTTCCGTGAAAGTCACTCCTTTCAGTCGGAGCCGTCAGTTGGAAGCTGTCCAAGCGCCATAAAAGAAACTGTTTATATGGATGTTCTCGGGAGTATTAAATGTAAATTCCACTAACAGTTCCATGAAAAATAACAACGATTCATCAGCGATGTATGTAAGTGTGTTATACATCTCCGAACATGCCGGCGGGACTATGCATGTAATGTACCTAATTCACATGCTTCCAAAAGCAACGCTCTTCCAGCGGTCTGTGTCGGACTAGCTGTTGCATGGTGGGATTGAGATCACTCAACTTTATTGTATCATACAAAATTATATATTCTATTATTTTAGGAGTCTTTGATTATTTACACCACGTCAGAGGCGAGTCGGTACTATTACGCATGCGCCATCTGAGGACCGTGCGTTCAATATGATACAATAATGACAGTCAAAGTGCTTGTTATTTTTAGAATTGTTTTGAAAGCTTTTCGACCCGACATGGAGCTTATTTATATAAGTTTCTAACGTCGTGATATGACGTCTTACAATACCGGTTACTCAGTCGTGTTATGACGTCACACAATACCGGTCACTCAGTCGTGGTACGACGTCACACAATACCGGTCACTCAGTCGTGGTACGACGTCACACAGTAGCGGTCACTCAGTCGTGTTATGACGTCACATAATACCGGTCACTCAGTCGTGGTATGACGTCACACAATACCGGTCACTCTGTCGTGGTACGACGTCACATAATACCGGTCACTCAGTCGCATTATGACGTCACACAATACCGGTCACTCTGTCGTGGTACGACGTCACACAATACCGGTCACTCAGTCGTATTATGACGTCACACAATACCGGTCACTCTGTCGTAGTACGACATCACACAATACCGGTCACTCAGTCGTGTTATGACGTCACACAATGCCGGTCACTCTGTCGTGGAACGACGTCACACAATACCGGTCACTCAGTCGTGGTTCGACGTCACACAATACCGGTCACTCAGTCGTGTTATGACGTCACACAATGCCGGTCACTCTGTCGTGGAACGACGTCACACAATACCGGTCACTCAGTCGTGGTTCGACGTCACACAATACCGGTCACTCAGTCGTGTTATGACGTCACACAATACCGGTCACTCAGTCGTGGTACGATGTGTCACGATACCGGTTACTCATTCGTGGTACGACGTCACACAATACCGGTCACTCAGTCGTGGTACGACGTCACACAATACCGGTCACTCAGTCGTATAATGACGTCACACAATACCGGTCACTCAGTCGTGGTACGACGTCACACAATACCGGTTACTCATTCGTGGTACGACGTCACACAATACGGGTCACTCAGTCGTGGTACGACGTCACACAATACCGGCCACTCAGTCCTAGTACATGACGTCACACACTACGGGTCATTCAGTCGTGGTGCGACGTCACACAGTAGCGGTCACTCAGTCGTGTTATGACGTCACATAATACCGGCCACTCAGTCGTGGTATGACGTCACACAATACCGGTCACTCAGTCGTGGTACGACGTCACACAATACCGGTCACTCAGTCGTGGTACGATGTCACACAATACCGGTTACTCAGTCGTGTTATGACGTCACACAATACCGGTCACTCAGTCGTGGTACGACGTCACACAATACCGGCCACTCAGTCGTGTTATGACGTCACACAATACCGGTTACTCAGTCGTGTTATGACGTCACACAATACCGGTCACTCAATCGTGTTATGACGTCACACAATACCGTCCACTCAGTCGTGTTAAGATGTCTCACAGTACCGGCCGCTCCGCTATGATTTCAGTGGATGAGAACGGTAGGCAAGACACTTATTATGTGGCATCATATACAAAAGACGTTGGGGAGTGTCTGAAATGGGTTGATGATGAAAAGTACAGATAGGCTGATGTGAGCTCTAGGCAGTTTTAATATAGAACAGTATAGTGCTGTTAAAGTAAGCCTCAGTTTCGTGTGTCATCCCAAATTTTTAGTGTTTTCCCTTTTCTGTTTTCCAAAGGAAAAATGAAACATTCTCTCTTTCTTGAAAATTGTACAAAGTTATATGTAAATAACGATGACGCCATTTCATTACATACATGTACTCTTGTGATTTGATTCAGTTAATGTCGCCTAAGATGCGGCTGTTCTTTTGTAACTGCAAAGTTCGACAGGCCTCTGCTGTGTTTTAATCTTCAAAGTTAACGAAAAACATTTTACCACAGCGAAAGTGAATCGAATTGTTCCCATTTGATTAGTATTTATATGTGTGTGCGTTTTTTCCCAATTGTTAAGCGTTTTGAGTTTATATTAGCCACTATTATGATAACTTATCTGAAGCAGTTCCGTGCTGGAATGGTTGGTGGAGTTTGTCTCCAGAGACAGGATGGTCAATTACACGGTTAAAAACGACAGCTACTGAAGTTGTCCAGATGTCATTAGTGCATTGTATAGATCCGGCTGCTGAACTCCGCTCTGACGTCACAGCAGATAAGCTATATCTGTCTTTTTGTTGTATATTTATCTTTGTTCTAAATTAATGAAACAAATATGTTTTGTCATTTGCCACAAATCGGCCAATTGTCAGGTCTCACGTCGTTCCCCCGCGTGTACGTCATAAATACTTGTAACTACACACACAGACGAAATACCACACAAATGATGACGTCATTGAAACAAGGACGACGCTGTTATTTAGTTTCATTAACATACATTTAAAAAAAAAAAGTGGTTCAATTAGTTTCGCTTTACATTTTTGTATTTTATATTATGTCGTCATCACTTGACCAAAGAGAGGAACGGAGTGAGAATACCGCCATTTTATGCTTCCAAACTTTGATGAAATGCTGTTCTTACAAATGTCTGAAATACAGTATAGGTCATCTATGGGATTATGAGAGATTAACATTATGATATATTTTATAAGAAATTTATGAAATTTGCGACGGCTTTCCTATTCAAAGTCTCGATGAAAAAATCTTATTTTCGATTCATAAATCTCATATAACACTCATGTGAGATCCTCTGTGAGTAACACATACACTGCAGACATTTACCAATGATTCGCACTCGTTTACTTCCGGAAGTAGCTCGGGAACATTACAGAATACACACTATGTGTTGTCATGGATATATACGGTGTATCGTCATGGCAACCATTGCCATATGACGTCACCCTAATTACGACTAGTAAGAATTTAAGCCACGAGTACAACATCGTCTTGGAAGTGATTTTAAATTGAATTGGAGAAAAAAAAATAAAGTAGGTTGTATGCATTCATCTAGAGTTGAACGTATCGTGGTTTCAAGTGAGGTTCATTATTAATGCGTCGCCATCCTTAGACACCGCCAAGTATCAGATAATTACTGGTGACATCTGCACCCGACCTGGCGTACCAGAGGACATGTCCGAGTACATCCTCTAACTCTACCAATATAAAACACACGGTCGGAATTTATTCTTTTGTTTGTTAATTAGGCGTATATACAAAAAGAAAGAAAAAAACCTTGAACGAGTTCTCCAGTGTGAGGGTTTCTCACAGCTTTCTTGGAGTGTTTTGTCGCGGATTCTGGGGAATTGTTGCAACTGAATCCCTGACACAAAATGCAGTGGCTTCACGTGGTACATTGTAACGACACGTCTCTTTAACCGCTAGACAGGATAGCCTGGCCATGGGTGATTTTTTTTTTTTTTTTTTTTTTTAAGCAAATAATTCCTTTATTATGATATGCATAAAAAATGACCAAAAAGTAATATTAATTATGAAGTAGTACATACATACTTTACATTTGTCAAAAAAATATTCCGTAGCAGACGAGGTAAGATTAATTCTGTCTTTGGGATAGAGATGTTTAATTTCAAATAGAATTGTGTTTTGAATTGTGTCTTTTGGGGTCAAATATGATATTTTGCAATTTTTATTTATCTATTTATTTATTGATTTATTTTTGTTTTTGTTTTGTTTTCGTTTTGTTTGTTTGTTTGTTTTTTTGTTTGAAGTGGTTACCATGGTATTTACGGGTCTTAAAACATCCTTTACAGCTGTATTGAAATTTCCAATGTTGCACAGATTATAAATATATATAGTTTAGTATAGGTAGGGCTAACTGGCTGTGTTTACATATCTAAAACATGTGCCTCATTTTTCAGAATTGGGTATTTTTATTGTACACTACTATCTAGATGACACCCCTTCTACCATGCGCATGACAACACGTATATATCACCGCGACAATTAACGAGTCAACTACGACGAACATTTATCTACTCTAAATACTAAAATTAACATCAAACCAAAGGTATGTCTTTCTTATGCAATGCTGGTAATGAAATTATGAAGTTTTTTTGTTTGTTTTTTGTTTTTTGCAAGAAAAAATAACTAAGTATTTAAAAATGAACCAATACTATTATTGTTTCTACTTCTGAGAAAATGATCTGTCAAACGCACGTGCTTAAGTTTGCTGTTATGAATTATGTATGAATCAAAAGTTTTTATTTTGATAAATAATAAATACGAAATGTGCTAGTCCACCCTGTTTTATAGATGGTGACAAATCGATTTACACATAGAGTGTGTCTCAGTGTAATAATGTTTACCGATAGTATACAAACTGTTTAAAATGCATGGTAAGGCAGATCAATGTAGTCTTGGTATAACTTCCGGTATCTGTACTAATTAATATCGTAATTGCTCCAAAATAATGAATTAATTCTACAGAGCTGTACACTTTGGTAAAACCTACCAACATTAAAATATTCATACTATAAAACAAGAAATATCTTTAAAAAAGATAAACGGCATAGTTTTAATTCTGATGGTTATAATGTAAAACTGATGGTGACATAAATTAACGAACTAAAGCGTTTTAGCACGAATAACAAAATTATATCAGTTTCAATCATTTTTGGTAATAATAAAACTGCTATGAATCAGGAATATGATTTTATTAATGTGTCATTTAAAAAGATAATCTACTTATTCAGCTTGCAGTCAATCTTATCTTTGTTTCTTTTTTAACTGCATATCTGCATTTTGCATTTACCGCTACATTGACCAATCACATACTTCATCTTAACCAGTAACGCCACCTGTCGCAGCATGTCCGGGGCCAAAAAAAAATTATACGGCTATGCCGAAAAATGATGTTCTGAAGTGTTTATGTACAACCGCAACACCATTTGTGATATTTCTCGCGTGTGTACTGAGGATGTATGGCAAAGAATAAATCTTCATGACGTCGACACATCTATTGTCTAATTTGGTGTTAAAACGTTTGTTATAACTTGCGAACATTCTAAAGAGTTTTTGTCTGGTACTATCTGAAAATGTTACATAACACTGGTGTTTTTATATGCTGTATTTTTTTAAGCAGATGTACAAAGTAATTTGCAGAATTGTTATTGCTATTTGTAAATCATCTTTTCTAATCATTTCAGTTGACAAACTTTTGAAATTAATTTGTCTAACATAATTTTTCCTGACTCTGGCGTACAGGTATTTTTTTCCGAGTGTGGCGTGGTATTTCTATTGACTGTGACTTGGAGGTATTTTTTCCTGACTGTCATTGAGGTATTTTTTCCTGACTGTGACATTGAGGTATTTTTTCCTGACTGTGACATTGAGGTATTTTTTCCTGACTGTGACATTGAGGTTTTTTTTCCTGACTGTGACATTGAGGTACTTTTTCCTGACTTTGGCGTGAAGGCATTTTTCCTGAATGTGGCGTGGAGGTATTTTTCCTGAATGTGGCTTGGTTACTGTGACTGTGTCACCCTAATATACACGATAACATCGTTATGGCCTCGACATGGTTACGCCCGTTTTGATCTAATCCAGGTCGTCGTTGCTCAACTCCGAGAATGTACGGAGGTCATTGGTGTATTTGTTTTGAGGGAGGAGATGTCGCACGTCATGTTTCCTACAGGATCGCAGACAAAACCATCAACAACAAACTCCGATGTAAGATGGCCTGCTCTTGATTTGTTGGTATAGAAATCGTCTCACTTATCAATTTTAAAAAACAGCAATCGCAAAGCAAGATAAAGACAGTATCATTGAGAAAAAATAGATTGAACATGGTAAATGCTTGATGAAAAAAAACCCGAATATGTGTTTTGTGTAATATAGTGAGGTCATTGGACTTATTTCAAATCAAATGATGCGGATTTAAATTATTAGATATGCCTTATGCAAACTGTACAAACATTCCTCAGCGGTAAGTTTACATGGTTCAATGCATAAAATATTTATATTTCCACTTAATTCAGACTCAATGAACCTAACACAGTTAACTCAAGTCATTTTTCAATGAACTATATCATGTCCGGCGTAGGAATACATTTGTCGAGCTTGAACTATATATTTTTTAATTCCTTTTCAAAAGTAATCATATTTATATGAAATAAATTCCATTAAAACTAATATTTATTTTAATTCGTTATTAAGTTTGTTCACGAAAGAAATCCTGAAAGTAATACCCATATGTAGACGAAGAGGGATGACGTACATTTCGGTAAGTTCTGTGGTAGACTTGCACAAGTCCCTATTTGTCAAGGACAAAATATTGTACAAAAATATCAAAAAAATATAAATATAAGGATTGAATAAAGTTATGTTGAGGTGTATGGGGGTATAAACCTCATGTTGAGGTGTATGGGGGTATAAACCTCTATTGAGGTTTATACCCCCATACACCTCAACATAACTTTATTCAATCCTTAAATGTCACTTTAGACGACATTCTGCATGTTGATGCGATTCCCTGTCAGACAACCGTACATTTACCACGGAAAAACGACACTTACTGATATACGTTTTCTATTTCAAGGTCACGAGCGTATTCTTCCAAAGTCAAGAAGATGTATTATGTTTTCTATTTAGGATGTCAGATGGCAGGTCCTGTTATAACAGTACATGTATACAATACTACTGCACTTTTTTTTGAAGTGAGAATGAAGTCTGGAGTAAATGTCTAACCTCGAAGTATAACAGCTCCGTCGACCTAATCCAAAATGGCAATTCAAGGTTAATCCACAATTGCAAGATAATTCGACGTTAAAGGCGTACATTCCAGAGCAGTATTCGACACTTGTTTCTGATCGGCAAGTTGGCATGCGTTCCAACCTGAATGTCAGAATCAAGTAACATGGAAACTGAACTATCTCGGCCACTAGGGTGCAATCAGTTGTCAAGAGTGTTCCATTCCATCAGAAAAACTGAGCAACGAGCGTGCGCTGTCTCGGTGACCATTAAGTCGATTGAGTATTGTTTTTTTGTCTTATATGATTAACTAACCAAGTTATGATACCGAGATAGCATTAATAACCTACTCATGTCACCACGTTATGTACCCTAGAGGGCATTGACAATGTCACCAAGTTATGTACCCTGGAGGGCATTAACAATGTCACCAAGTTATGTACCCTGGAGGGCATTAACAATGTCACCAAGTTATGTACCCTGGAGGGCATTAACAATGTCACCAAGTTATGTACTCTAGAGGGCATTCACAATGTCACCATGTTATGTACCCTAGAGGGCATTAACAATGTCACCAAGTTATGTACTCTAGAGGGCATTCACAATGTCACCAAGTTATGTACTCTAGAGGGCATTAACAATGTCACCAAGTTATGTACTCTAGAGGGCATTCACAATGTCACCAAGTTATGTACAATAGAGGGCAGTAACAGTGTCACCAAGTTATATATCCCAGAGGGCATTAACAATGTCACCAAGTTATGTACCCTGGAGGGCATTAACAATGTCACCAAGTTATGTAACCAAGAGGGCATTAACAATGTCACCAAGTTATGTATCCTAGAGGGCATTAACAATGTCACCAAGTTATGTACAATAGAGGGCATTAACAATGTCACCAAGTTATGTACCCTGGAGGGCATTAACAATGTCACCAAGTTATGTACAATAGAGGGCATTAACAATGTCACCAAGTTATGTATCCTAGAGGGCATTAACAATGTCAACAAGTTATGTACTCTAGAGGGCATAAACAATGTCACCATGTTAGGTAACCTAGAGGGCATTAACAATGTCACCAAGTTATATACAACTAAAGGGCATTAACAATGTCACCAAGTTATGTACCCTAGAGGGCATTCACAATGTCACCAAGTTATGTACTCTAGAGGGCATTCACAATGTCACCAAGTTATGTACTCTAGAGGGCATTCACAATGTCACCAAGTTATGTACCCTGGAGGGCATTAACAATGTCACCAAGTTATGTAACCAAGAGGGCATTCACAATGTCACCAAGTTATGTACCCTAGAGGGCATTAACAATGTCACCAAGTTATGTACCCTAGAGGGCATTCACAATGTCACCAAGTTATGTACTCTAGAGGGCATTCACAATGTCACCAAATTATGTACCCTGGATTGCATTGACATTGTCACCAAGTTATATACCCTAGAGGGCATTAACAATGTCACCAAGTTATGTACCCTAGAGGGCATTAACAATGTCACCAAGCTATGTACAATATAGGGCATTGACTACCCTGGAGGGCATTCACAATGTCACCAAGTTATGTACACTAGAGGGCATTAACAACGTCACGAAGTTATGTACCCTAGAGGGCATTAACAATGTCACCAAGTTATGTACCCTAGAGGGCATTAACAATGTCACCATGTTATGTACTCTGGAGGGCAGTAACAGTGTCACCAAGTTATGTACCCTAGAGGGCATTAACAATGTCACCATGTTATGTACTCTGGAGGGCAGTAACAGTGTCACCAAGTTATATATCCTAGAGGGCATTAACAATGTCACCATGTTATGTACTCTGGAGGGCAGTAACAGTGTCACCAAGTTATATATCCCAGAGGGCATTAACAATGTCACAAAGTTATGTACCCTGGAGGGCATAAACAATGTCACAAGTGATGTACCCTCGAGGACATTAACAATTACACCAAGTTATGTACAATAGAGGGCATTAACAATGTCACCATGGCATTTTTCGAAACAGACCATATATATGTTACCGGTTCTAGTTCGTATATTACATGGATATCATGGATTTATGTCTATGTTATAGCGCCGCCCTAACTTAAATTTTATTTCGCGCGGTACTACAAGGAATGAGCGCGAAAAACAGCTTTCTCTAACGATTACCCAATAGGTGGCGCACCTGTATGAGCATGACATGCACGTGCAGCTGGTGAGCTAGCGAGTCAGTTCAGGACAATTAATCGGTCAGTGCGGACGGTTGGACATTTTTTTTCAATGATATTGTAATGTACAATTTGTCCATTTTTAGGTTATGTTTGTACATCTTTTATGATGTAAATCTATTAGAAGGATTTTGCTTTGTGTGTCACATGTATTAAAATTTGATAATTAGATGACATCACTGGTACAGAGGCTGGTGCGTTGTAAACAGCCTATAGGTGTTTGTTGCTGCCAAAGAATTTGCACTAACAACTGTATAATTTATGATATATTTGACGGAGGACCCAGATTTTTTCTTTCAACCGCACGTTGGAAACCAAATTCAGGCAAATTGGTATGACTTAATCCTTTACGGCTTTAATCAAGTTTAAATTCGGCGATCGCTACCAGGTTCCCTTGGGTACTTATGAGCATGCGTGGTCCCGCATCTTCTGACTTTGACACCAACCTGATTTACAATTGTAGGACAAAAACGAAACACATAAGGGTTTCTAAGACATCCTGTGGTATGTTTGGTCTGTCGTTACGGGCTCGACTTGAGGTTATTTCTCATGACATTACGTGAAGGACCTTGGGGATGGGGAACTATTTGACCGTGACCATGTGAATGACGTAACACCAATGGTCCAATCGCAATTGGAGCCGTGAACAGAACGTCGTCTATAAATGATCACGGTACGGACTTTATAGATAATGATTGGTTTACTTAAGCACGAGGTGAATTGTGATACTGATGTCAAAAGTCAAGGACAAGTGACGGGCTCGTTCTGTTGTCAGGTGATCTGTAGCCTCCATCTTGGATCGGGGACAGATGACCGAAGACATGTAGTGACACTAGAGTGCAAAGAGGGAAACGGACTAAACACACTCATAAACAATCAAACAGCGAAATATACTCCCACTTATTGTGTTATGGACATCGTAACGCCTCTGGAGTGTCACTGTAGTTTGATTACACAAACTGAAATCTATAAGTCATCGCGCTGATTAGAGGAACGCGGTCACGGGCAGGGACACAACGTAAGCCAATCATGGACCTGACCTAACTCTCACCTCCATGTCATTGCGCATAAGGGACAACAGCAGGCCAGCAGACACGCAATGGGGGCGACTGGGGCACGAGCTTCTCTATCTGTTATTGGAGACGTATATTATCAGATACACTAGGCGCATTGTTGGATTATGGCTAGGCTTCCTTTTTGACTAGTTTATATCAATTTGTTTTGTTGAATTATGTGAATATCAAAGTACTTTGTTGTTTATAACAGATCGTACCACTCGTATATGATATCATGCAGCATTACGACATCGAGGTCGTAAATATCGCGTTACTGATCCCAAACTCCACGTGATTTGAGATTTTTTTCCAGTGACTACGTACACCACAAAGATAATTTGGACATTAGTTTCAAATTATTGCATAATCCATTTAATGGTAGAGTGAATACGAGAGAGTAACTCGTTGTATCGGCTGATAGGATACCTGAAAACCAATAAATCAATTAACGTAGATTTGATATTTTTTTTTCTTGGGGTGTTTTTTTCAAATATGTATTTTCCCAGCTGATCTACGACTGGTTTGTGTCTAGCCAGGGACAATATATCCAGCCTTCCTGACATCGTGGAGGGTGTATAGAATTTGATTTATTAGAATCCCCCCATTCTCCAAGTTGTTGATCTGGGTCACATCTCGACCACAATCATAACCATTGATTTCTATATACAGTTCTCTCGGGGACGACATGGGCGCTTATCCATAAATCCTGGTAAAAAGTCACTAACGCCCAGTCGCAGATGGAAATGTCCAACGTACTGGACCAAAATTATTTTAATTAAACAACGGTCAATAAGAGATATAGATATAGGACAAAGCATGGACTGGTCATCAGAGAGGAATTTTATTTAGTAGGCATAAACCATCAGGTTCGTCACACTTAAATAACTCTTGCCAGTATAGGTCACCAGAATAGCCAGAATAGGCCCCAAGAGTGACCATCAAAGTAGAATTCTAGACAATGAATAATCCCAGAGTGGTCATCAGAGTAGAATTCTGGTCAGTATAAGACCACAAATTGGTCATCCGCAGAGTAGAATTCGTGCTTTGTTTAGTACTCCAGAGTAGTCACAAGAGTATTCGAGCTGGTCATCAGAGTTCGTAATAGAACAGGTACCAAAGACAGATACTTTTTCTTTAAATACCAAAACTCATTTTCGATGTCGACCAAACGTACCCTTAATAACTAGAAATCAACAGCACTGGAAAAAACACAGGGTTTCTAATGCTACTTGTTGATGAAGACTATCGGAAAAAATGATGGTCGATCTCGTTTTCGGTGCTCGTTCATATGGTGGGTTTCCGCTTATCTGGTTCTCATGACATAATCTTGATTGTATTTAGATTTACATCCGGGTTATCGTCGATGTGGCAGATGACGCTTTCCACCTGAAACACCTGGTCTTACTTTCCGTGTTTATAATGGTTTCCCTATAACTATCATATTAACAGTCAGGGTCATTTAAGGACGTGCCAGGTTTTGGAGGTGGAGGAAAGCCGGAGTACGCGAAGAAAAACCACCGGCCTACGGTCAGTACCTGGCAACTGCCCCACGTAGGTTTCGAACTCGCAACTCAGAAGTGGGGGGCTAGTGATAAAGTGTCGGGACACCTAAACCACTCGGCCTCTGCGGCCCTCAGTTTTTTCAGTTTTCGTTCCCCGTCAATATTCTGTACCATTAACAAAATGTAGAAAAGAAAAAAAAGAAAAATAATACCACAGGTTACCTTCGCCAAAAACAGTAGGCATGTGCGAAACTCCCTCCATGTGTAATAGTTGGTCCTTACAGCGCCCGATAAAATTGTAATATCAATCTCTCAGCTAATTCGGTAATTGGGACCTAAACGTCATTTTAATGTTATGATATCGGCACAATCCAACCATAGGACGTGGACCCATAGCAAACACCGGACTCTCGTTCTAGAGGTGACCAGAACGCTATCCATGTCATCTCCAGTTCTGCCATAAAACACATTTATGACAGATATTTGTGAGTCTGACTTGGAACGTAGAATAAAGTAATTTGGCACAATGCAGCAATATCGTTTATTATGGATACGTTGGTTTTACAGCCAGGAGAGCCAATGGTTTAGGGCTTACCACGTCGTGACCGCATAGCATTAACGTCTTGGCGAAATGAACCCTATTCTCGGAAAGCCTCGGACTCTTTCGATCGATACTTGCATTATTACCATGTCATAAACTGTCTTAATTGAATTAGTGCTCGTGGCCGTCTAAACACGGTGACGGTGTACATTTATTTATAGGGTACATTAAGACTGGTCTTATTGTTTGCAGTAACAGCGCTACGTCAGGTGACACACGTCTCATTGCTGTGCCAATTTTGATGTCATTTTTCACTCTTTTAAGCAAAACCCGTTGCGCTCTTTAGAGCTGCTGATCAAGAAGGTCTGTCATAGAAGATGATAGGTCGTGCAGCACGTCCCAGCCGGGGTTGCCTCCCGTTGTTGTCATGGGGTGACGTTCCTAACACATATTTAACTTGTCATGCGTTTCCTCTAGATTTTGGAAACTGCCGACAAAACTTTTGTCAGACCGTGGCCAGCACCCGAGAGAATTATATTCATGCATACATATACACACCATTATTGCTAAAGTCACATCTTTCCACGTGTTTATACTCCTTTCTATATTTTTCATTAAAGACGAAACATCGGATATGGTATAAATAATATTAATCCCATTTTTTGACTCGGATCTAATTAATTAGCCTTATTGGTAGGATTAGTACTTTATTGTAAACCATGCTAAGGTGGCGATTCGTGTTGACAGTTCAATCATTAATTGCACATTTAACAATAAGATGGTAAATGAATAAATGCATTTTAATTATATTTTTCCCGCAATAGTATTTCAACTAAGTTTTATTGTGACTTTGTACTATAAGCGCTCAATAACACTAAAAAACGCCCCGTTTTACTGAGATGATTGAGTTTAAATCTGACTGACTTATGGTTTTGAAATAGTTATCGACATTTCTTTAAAAAAGACAAAGTTTAGATACTTTGTTTCACAAACAAGCATCGATCATGTTGAATATTTACAAATTCGCAAATGGTACGTTTTTAGAAAAGTCAAGTATTGCATATTTCATTCTGCACATTCATGACAGTTGGGTGAAATATTGACACTAAACGCGTGTTTCTATGTTCGGTGTAGTACTGATACTGTACAAGGATTGATACAGTACATGTATTGGCGTATGGCCATACAATATGACGGTTTGCTGTAACATAACTGTTTTCAGTAATTCAATTTTACTGACTTTTGAAGAATAAATTAATCAACCAATCAACTTTATTGTCTTTTGTCTCATCCAAACAATACGAGTTTCTGACAAACTGACACATCTTTTTTAATATCACATGACAAGACATTTCATATTACATGACAAGATATTTCATATCACGTGACTAGACATTTCATATAACATGACAAGATATTTCATATCACATGACAATATATTCCATATCACATGACAAGACATTTCATATCACGTGACAAGATATTCCATATCACGTGACAAGACATTTCATATCACATGACAAGATATTCCATATCACGTGACAAAAAATTCATATCACATGACAAGACATTTCATATCATGTGACAAGATATTTCATATCACATGACAAGATACTTCATATCACATTACAAGACATTTCATATCACGTGACAAGATATTCCATATCACATGACAAGACATTTCATATCACATGACAAGACATTTCATATCACATGACAAAACATTCCATATCACATGACAAGACATTCCATATCACATTTCAATTGTTGATATATATATATTGTATGGACAGTTAGATTTTGTTGATATATAAATTGTATGGACAGTTAGATTTTGTTGATATATAAATTGTATGGACAGTTGGATTTTGAATATATATATATATATATATATATATATATTGTATGGACAGTTGGATTTTGTTGATATATATATATATATATATATTGTATGGACAGTTGGATTTTGTTGATTTACATATATATTGTATGGACAGTTGGATTTTGAATATATATATATATATATTGTATGGACAGTTGGATTTTGTTGATATATATATATATATTGTATGGACAGTTGGATTTTGTTGATATATATATATATATATATATATATATATTGTATGGACAGTTGGATTTTGTTGATATATATATATATATTGTATGGACAGTTGGATTTTGTTGATATATATATATATTGCATGGACAGTTGGATTTTGTTGGTATATATATATATATTGTATGGACAGTTGGATTTTGTTGATATATATATATATATATTGTATGGACATATATTTAAGCATTGAACTGTTACCAAATGGTAGTATACAGTCGATATGAATACCATTTGGGTGACAGATAAATAGAATGTCTCCCGTTAGGGCGACATGAAATATTTATCTGTCACCCAAATGGTATTCATATCGACTGTATACTACCATTTGGTAACAGGTCAATGCTTATACATGTATTTACATTCATAAAGATTTTTTATTTACTGTAGGTTATGACGCTTTTAAATTTGCCGCTTACTCTATCACTGACGTCATCAAGTTCAAATACCGGAACAGCCGAATTTTCCAGAAGGAATAATATAGTCCCTGATGACGTTATTAATAGCAAGCACATAAGATCGTTTTTGTACAAATTTGGCTTTATTTCTTTATTTCATATACGCTTGTAGGTATCGTCAAATTGTTCACAATTGCATAATTTCTGATTGTTCAAAATCGAAACCGTTTTTTCTGCGCAATGATATAAAGTTAACATTTAGAAGTGATGCGGCTTTGAACGGGCATTGCCCAGGACAGACTCGATTCCTCGGAAACACTTATGTTTCTATCGACTGGATTTACGTTATTTTAAGAAGAATACCAGCGTTTAGATTCTAAATGAAAGTCGTCTTGACAGTAGGGGAAAACGATTCCAAGGATATTTCGTTCGAAACAGATTCCTGTCTAACCGGTCAACTCAGTGTCGCTAGGCTAACTTAGCAGACGATTTTAAACTTCACAGGGGCTCGATTTTGTAAGGTAGGCCTTTGACATCAGTTAATAACCACAAAACTAAAATCCAGTAGGCCTACACACACACAACCGGAAACCATGTCGATACTCCCGATATTTATACAAGATTAATTTTATGAATTAAATACATTACTTTTATTGTTGTCGTATCTTGCATTTCTGAAAATTCGGAACGAGCCCCTGTGAGTGTGACGACATTGACAATTTGATCATATTTCGTATAGATCAAGAATGGCACTGATAGTGATTTCGTATTGACTACATTTTTCTAATTATAAAATGATACTGTCATAAATTGTGATGTTGCTTTATTTTTCGTTGTGGCTTCTGTAAATAAGTGCTAGCATTCCATAGCTCTCTAGGCCGAAAGTAACTGGCGGCCATTGTTTAACCTACAACACTTGTAGCTGTATTCCTACACTGACCGAATCACTGTAAATTGTAGTATACAGTCTCATGAATACAATTTGGTTTACTAGTGACATATAGACAAATGCAACACAGAATGTAAATATATATATATATATTGTACGGACAATTGGATTTTGTATATATATATATTGTATGGACAGTTGGATTTCGTTGATATATATATATATATATATTGTATGGACAGTTGGATTTTGTTGATATACATGTATATAGATATATTGTATGGACAGTTGGATTTTGTTGATATATATATATATATATATATTGTATGGACAGTTGGATTTTGTTACGAGTCCCCGTGCCTTTTAATATGTAAGTAATCAGTCGGTGACACTACACGATGGTGACAAAACAGACGTTAATTTCGTGTGTTAAACATTAAAGTCCGTCCCGAACTACTAGTGTTATACTCGTGACATGTAATGTGTTATATTTGGTCAGACATCAACGCATCGTAACACTGGGGTCGCTTAGTAGTGATCACTAGATTTATATTCAAATTGGGTAGAAGTGTCTGCGTTCCCATGATGCAATACTCTACTTAATGCTTCCTCTTTGTCGATAAGGAGATGTTTAACAGGCACACTAAAACACCAATTAATGTTTGCCTCGACATAACATGGCACACATCCAGGGAAAAACACATCTATCAAATCAATACAGACAGGCTCTATCTTCCGGCGAATTTTACTGGTCTCCATGTCATTCAAAAATATCATTTTTCAAAGGTTTTATTTTGCATCCTGACATTAAATTTGAGTGAACTGATCAGTATTTTTCTCTAGTCAAAGAAAGTGACAGATATGTTGTGTCATAAACAAAGCTATCGCAGGAAATATTTCAAAATACCATATTCTAAAGTTTAAATTGAATATCAAGAAATACGTTTTGAAATTTTAATTGTGACATTTCGGATGATCGAAGTAGATTAAAGCAACACGTGCACTGCATACTCGTCAGATCGCGACCTTTAATTATGAGTTACATGCAAGTCTCTCTTAGGCAGTCATACTTAATCATCCATGCATTGCCGGATCGGGTCGTGTCATGGGTGGTACGGCCTCCAAGCCTGGGCTTGGCCAACTTTGTCTAATGTATCACTCAGCCATTCTCCTGTTTTTGCTATTTAATACCCAAGAGGATAGAAAAGTAAACGTAAATTGGTTACGCACGTCAGAAATGGTTAGAGTTCGCCTTCTGCAGTGTGGTTCTGGGTATTTGTAAAACATTGAAACATGTAGCCCTTGTTAGAGTAGAGTTGTTTTGTACAACAGTACAATTCCAGCGACAACACACCAATTGCCGCGGAAACACCTCACGTGACAACTCACGTGATAGTCACAGGATGGCGACATGTTAAATCATTTCAATTTCATTAAAACTCCGTTTAGTGACATATTCGTTTTATTTTCTTTTAAATACAAAACTGGCGAGAACCCGAAATACACGACTTTCCAACTTTAATCTTGTGTCTACTGGATATGAAGTACTGTACTTAAGAGGATGCTATACTTCGCAATCGCACGTGACTATGCAAGTCCTAAAGGCAAGACTTACGGAGATCTACATTTAAACGTTCAGTACGAGATGTTAAGGTTTGGTTTTGTTTTTTATGAATAAAATACCAACAGTGACATTTTGAATCAGTCGTTGACTCACAAACGTAATACTGTCACGTCTCTGATAACAGTGCATGTCTCATGCTTCTGTGCGTTCATTATTTTTCATGACGTCCCCTTTTGTGGTTGAAGCTGTATTCAGGCAAGGAAATAGGTAATCCGAAGATTTGTTGGCCCAATTGTTCAAACGGCAATAAGGCTAATCACAGTTTAACAACAATTTGAAAATTGTGATAAAATAATTTCTGGTAAAACTACAGTTGAGTGTAAGCTAACCTTTACACCTAGTGCACTACGTTTAAACTACAGGTAAACTAGTAGTGCACTACATTTAAACTAGTAGTGCACTACATTTAAACTACAGATAAACTAGTAGAACACTACAACCTAAGAGGCGATGAACAGCAAAACTCCCATACATGTAATGGGCAGTACAAATTCAATTTTCAATTTATTTATCCTAAATGCAACACAGCATATAGGATAACACAATATTCATATAATATGTATACATATTGCAACTTGAATGACAAGATGGCGGAGGGCCCAACACAGGCAATATACTTACGACACATAATAATGGATAACATCATGATTTTGAAAACTTGTAACTGATGCATAACAATTCAGCGTTTACGTATTGCATGCCTATGACGTCATGACAGTATGACGACATAATTAAAAACATGTACTATTCAATATAAGTAACATACTTTCTAAATATACACAAGAACACTATATATGAAAACTGTGATCATAATTTCCAAAACACATTTAATTTAATAACTTACAAGGAGAGTTTTTCTTTCTGCAGTGGCATGTAACAATAATTTACCCAATCTATTCAAAGTTTTAACATTTTTACTGGAAAATAATTCTATCAGTTTATAAACACTTGGACGAGAATAATAATACTTTTTGATGTATGTTTTCTTAGTTCAGAATATGCAGGACAAAGAAGCACAAAATGTACTTCGTCCTCGACGTCATTTTTGTCACAAACTGTGCAAATTCTTTGACTTCTAGGTATTTTATTGTAGCGCCCAGATTCAATATTAAGACTGTGTCCTTGCATACGGAATTGACTCAATAACTTTTTAAATTTTAAAGTACCCAAAGCTACCTGTGATTTTTACCTGTACTGTATATATAAGGCTATCTAGCAGTTATATTCAAAGAGTTATAAAAAGGTTTTGGAAGTTTAGTTTGATGTTATATTTCAACCTTTCTATTCTTGTTAATTATACCACTTTAACTGTAAGTTAAGACAAATTTACTTTATAAATCCTTTAACTAAGTTAAATTGTTCAAGCCAAGTTTCATTTATCTTTTGGTTCTTTATATTTTGAAAGGATTAATCAGTTATATATTTCACATGTATAATTCCAGTAATTTTGTTTTCATCACATTAAATTATTAATATAACATTTGAAAACAATTATCGATACTTGAACATTTTCAATTTGATACATTTAATTTTTATTGTAGTTTTAATTTCAGATTAAATTAAGCTGCATATTCATAATTTCATTTTTGATGTGATATTATGCATTTTAAAACCTTATTCAGCCCATAATATATGTTGTACATTCTATGTGTATACATCCAATGCTTAAAGTCAGGAAGCAGTTCATAATAAATTTGTCTCAAGACATATTGAGGTTTATACCCCCATACAACTCAACATCACTTTATTCAATCCTTATATTTATATTATTTGATATTTTGTAGAATATTTTGTCCTTGACAGATAGGGACTTGTGCAAGTCTACATACTACATATAACTTTCAAGATAACTCACATGGTAACTCATAAGAAAACTCCCATGGTAACTCCCAAGATAACTCACATGGTAACTCCCAAGATAACTCCTATGGTAACTCCTAAGAAAACTCCTATGGTAACTCCTAAGATAACTCCCATGGTAACTCCCAAGAAAACCCCCTTGGTAGCTCTCAAGAAAACTCCCATGGTAACTCCCAAGAAATCTCCCATCGAAACTCCTAAGATAACTCCCATGGTAACTCCCAAGAAAACTCCCATGGTAACTCTCAAGAAAACCTCCATGGTAACTCCCAAGAAAACTCCCATGGTAACTCCCAAGAAAACTTCCATGGTAACTCCCAAGATAGCTCCCATGGTTACTCCCAAGATAACTCCCATGGTAACTCCCAAGATAACTCCCATGGTAACTCCTAAGAAAACTCCCATGGAAACTCCTAAGATAACTCCCATGGTAACTCCCAAGAAAACTCCCATGGTAACTCCCAAGATAACTCCCATGGTAACTCCCAGGAAAACTCCCATGGTAACTCCCAGGAAAACTCCCATGGTAACTCCCAAGATAGCTCCCATGGTTACTCCGAAGATAACTCCCATGGTAACTCCAAAGATAACTCCCATGGTAACTCCCAAGATAACTCCCATGGTAACTGACAGGAAAACTCCCATGGTAACTCCCAAGATAACTCCCAAAGTAACTCCTAAGAAAACTCCCATGGTAACTCATAAGAAAACTTCCATGGTAACTCTCAAGATAGCTCCCATGGTTACTCCCAAGATAACTCCCATGGTAACTCCCAAGATTACTCCCAATGTAACTCCCAAGAAAACTCCCATAGTAACTCCCAAGAAAACTCCCATGTAAACTCCGAAGATAACTCCCATGGTAACTCCCAAGAAAATTTCCATGGTAACTCCCAAGAAAACTCCTATGGTAACTCCCAAGAAAACTCCCATGGTAACTCCCAAGAAAACTCCCATGGAAACTCTCAAGACAACCTCCATGGTAACTCAAAGAAAAATCCCATGGTAACTCCCAAGAAAACTCCCATGGAAACTCTCAAGACAACCTCCATGGTAACTCAAAGAAAAATCCCATGGTAACTCCCAAGAAAACTCCCATGGTAACTCTCAAGAAAACTCCCATGATAACTCCCAAGATAACTCCCATGGTAACTCCTAGGAAAACTCCCCTGGTAACTCCCACTGTTACTCTCAAGATAACTCCCAAGACAACTAGCAAGATAACTATCAAGATAACTCCCATGGTAACTCCCATGGTAACTCTCAAGATAACTCACAAGACAACTAACAAGATATCTATCAAGATAACTCCCATGGTAACTCCCAAGATAACTCCCATGGTTACTCCGAAGATAACTCCCATGGTAACTCCCAAGATAACTCCCATGGTAACTCCCAAGATAACTCCCATGGTAACTCCCAAGATAACTCCCATGGTAACTCCCAAGATAACTCCCATGGTAACTCCCAAGAAAACTCCCCTGGTAACTCCCAAGATAACTCCCATGGTAACTCACAGGATAACTCGTAAGATAACTAATTGATTTCGAAAAACACTGCGTTGCAATAAAAATGCATTTCATTTAAAAAAGAAAGAATCTGTTTAACCCTTTTCACCCCAAATACTTTTAAAAAAGATCACCCCGTGTTGGTTTCTTCTCTGTGGTCAATCTATGAAATTTTGCTTTATTCACGGATGCCTTAAAGGTCATCATTGATTTTATCTGAACGACCTTTGCTCCCTGGAGGCGACCTACGATTGTTTAACAGCTTAGCCTGTTTAGCTCATTATAAAGGAGTCACCCAAGTGTTTGTAAATATAGGAGGTTGAGAGACTGTGGTAATACTATCCGAGCGCCCCACAGTAAATAAAGGTGTCAAACCTGATCAGGGCGCATCATTAGCACACAATTCACGCCACACGCCAATAATGTTATTGAATTACAAATCGCTAAATGTCAAGGGTTTAATAAGAGTCTTTGGGGAATGAGCTTTATTGCTTACACAAAACACCAAATTTCCGTTTTATTTGCAAACAGATAATGGCATATTAACGAAGTATAATTACAAAGAAAACGTCCCTGCTATTTTAGTACCAAATTGGTCCCTTGGTTTCAATTAGAGAACAATATCGTAAGTTCACCAGGAAGGCTTTAACAAATATAATTCACATACAAACTCCTCTCTGTATAACCACACTCAACGATTTAATGTAAACATCAAGTATAGACATGCTCTATGGCATACGACAACAAATATCGCGAAATTTTCACATAAAAAAGTTTCTCACATTTTCATCAATAAATTAGTAAATAAACATAGATAAATAATGACACATTTGTACAACAAAACACAGCGAGGGTTCAATACATAAATAAAAAGAAACTTCAAATGTTAAAATCCATGATGGTCGCCTGATTGCCATTTTGTTTGCTATCAATCTTACATTTGATTATCCACAACCATGAAATCCTACATAATTATGTTACTTGAAAAATTTCTACGCTGTACATTTGGAGAAACAGTGACATGAAAATTTCATCATTTATCAAATTTAAGGCGGCGCCGTGTTGGCCATCTTCAGCTCTGACCAGTTACAAAATTGAACATGCAAAACTATGATTTGGAAACATTATAGGAAATTTAAGAGAAGATTAATGAAGAACTGCACAATTTCAACATGGCGGCCTGTCGGCCATCTTGAGTCCTGGTCATCTCTCAAAGTCCACATGCAAAACTAATGACAGAGGAAAACGCTCATGTTAATTTTGAGAGTGGTCGATCCAGTGTTCTCCAATAGTAACGGACGCCGGATGAAGAACGATTTGCGTTAAAAGCCTAGTCGTGAATAAAACAACGTCAACATCCAAAGAAAAAAATGTAGCACATGTACCGTTTACCTAAAACCACAAAACATATTACAGGGTCAGAGCCGGAAGGTCAATCACGAAAGGTCAGATACTGAAGGTAAATCACGAAAGGTCAAATTCGGTAGGTCAAATACAGAAGGTCAATTACAGCAGGTCAAATACGAAAGGTTAAACACGAAAGGTCATATACGGAAGGTCAAATACAGAAGGTCAAATACGGAAGGTCATATACGGAAGGTCAAATACAGAAGGTCAAACACGGAAGGTCAAATACAGAAGGTCAAATACGGAAGGTCATATACGGAAGTTCAAATACAGAAGGTTAAACACGGAAGGTCAGATACAGAAGGTCAAATACAGAAGGTCAAATACGATAGGTCAAATACGGAAGGTCAAATACAGAAGGTCAAATACATGCATTCCGTAATTAATTTTCAAAAAAAGTCAAGATAGGAAACATTTTCCCCCGAAAAAGACTGTTTCCTCCGCTTCTTAAATCAGAATATCTTTAACCGAAATACATTTGAACTCCTGCCAGCTTTTGACGATTTTCAATAATTGTAGAGACGTGATACTGTATTATATTCAAGAACAATCGTAATTATTGTAATTGGAATTGATTTTCGCGGATATGATGTCGACCTATATTAAGTGAGCATGGCTGTGCATATCTGTATTTGCATCTAAAATCAATGCCATAAGAATGTTATCTGTGAAAATCGTCTTGGTCTTACAAACAGTTAGTGTTAAGACTTGTGATCAAATATTAATTGTTTACTCGTCATTGTTTTTGCTGTACATCTACGTCGCCTCGCACGAGACTTGTAGGTGTGCTAGGATCATTCACGTATAACAGAGATATCATTTCGACTTAAGTCATCGCCTACGCGGAGAAATCGTGTTACTTATTACAAAATTAGATTCAAGTGAGCTGTGTACGATCGAAGCACGTGATGCAAAAACAGATATAGTTCGTAGCTATGGCGTCTGTGATCCGACAAATACAGTGAAATTTAGTAAAAAAAATCGTGATAACACTTCACCAATATTTGCATTCATGTAAGATAATGTTTCCTGAAATACAGTATATCAGTGAACATAAGTTTTCTAAAATTTTAAGAAAAATCTCTTTGATCGCTATATCTTTTATCTTACATTATATTGTAAACAAGAACATTTTACATTACATGTCCATAGATAACTAGACGTGGTTCTGATTCTCGTTTTACACTCGCGTGAGGTGAACTACACAGAGAGACTAAGTGTCTTTCCTCAGAGCACTAACATAAAGCCAATATGTAATAGGCGACATTTGTGGTAGACATGTGGATTGGTCCATTGAAACTCTTGTAGTAGATTATAGTGTGATGTATTTTAGCAAACTTCCATTTACCCAGAGGAACCTTCAATTCCTCAGCGAAACCTTCAATACTCCAGAGGACCTTTAGTCATTAAAATTTGGGAGGAACCTTCAATATTCTAGAGGAACCTTCAATACCCCAAATGAACCTTCGATACACTAGTGGAACCTTCATTACCCAGAGTAACCTTCATTACCTCAGAGGAACCTTCAATACCCCAAATGAACCTTCATTACCCAGAGGAACTTTCATTACCTCAGAGGAAACTTCATTACCTCAGAGGAACCTTCAATTCATCAGCGAAACTTTCAATACTCCAGAGGACCTTTAACCTTTAATACTCGAGAGGAACCTTAATACTTCACAGAAACCTTTAATACTCGAGAGGAACCTTAATACTGAACAGGAACCCTTAATACTCGAGAGTAATCTTAATACCCCACAGGAACCTTTAATACTCGAGAGGAACTTAATACCCCACTGGAACCTTTAATACTCGAGAGGAACTTAATACCCCACTGGAACCTTTAATACTCGAGAGGAACCTTAATACTGAACAGGAACCTTTAATACTCGAGAGGAACTTAATACCCCACTGGAACCTTTAATACTCGAGAGGAACTTAATACCCCACTGGAACCTTTAATACTCGAGAGGAACTAAATACCCCATTGGAACCTTTAATACTCGAGAGGAACCTTAATACTGAACAGGAACCCTTAATACTCGAGAGGAACCCTTAATACTCGAGAGGAACCTTAATACCCCACAGGAACCTTTAATACTCGAGAGTAATCTTAATACCCCACTGGAACCTTTAATACTCGAGAGGAACCTTTAATACTCGAGAGGAACCTTAATACCCCACAGGAACCTTTAATACTCGAGAGTAATCTTAATACCCCACTGGAACCTTTAATACTCGAGAGGAACCTTTAATACTCGAGAGGAACCTTTAATACTCGAGAGGAACCTTAATACCCCACAGGAACCTTTAATACTCGAGAGGAACCTTAATGTTAATACTCGAGAGGAACCTTAATACCCCACTGGAACCTTAAATACCCCAGAGGAACCTTAATACCCCACTGGAACCTTAAATACCCCAGAGGAACCTTAAATACCCCACAGGAACCTTTAATACTCGAGAGGAAACTTAATACCCCACTGGAACCTAAAATACTCGAGAGGAACCTTAATACCCCACAGGATTTTTAAAAGGCCCAGCGATGCCTTAAATTTTTACCTATCGTGATCTGCAGTAGCATTGAGAAATGTTCACTGACCTCAAAAGACCTTCACCATTCTAGAACAACTTTCAATTACCATACAAATTTAGCAATTGAAATGAGCATCTCTTGTAGAAGACAGCTTTGTGATACACGATAAGTTATTCGATAACGTAGATTGTACGGAGTTTTTTAGATTCGAGTCACGTGCATGTCTTGTCACTAAATATGTGCACAATGGCGAGAATCCCTTTAGAAAGATTTTCAAAATTTCTATATTACCGTAATTAAGCTCTAAACGCCCATTTGTAGTCTAGGGAAAATGAAACGAGTTTCTTATATAAGCTAACATTAGCGGTAATTAATCAGTGTTCCGGCGACTAACGAGTTCGCGGCGGCTTCCCGATTGCCTGCTGGGTAATTAATACATCTGCTGCCACGCGATATTATAGCGATTGTCGTGAGGTCGTTAACACAGGACCTGGTCCCACCACGAGTTATCTCATCAAGCTGGGGAGGTAATCTTTACAGCCCTACAAACCCTACCGGAATTAGGGAGGAAATTCTAACAGCAATACACTCAGTGTGACGACAAAAGACTTTCTCTGTGATGTAATTAAATTCTTTCATTTCAAAATTCGCTATTAGTAAAATGGATAAATGAGCCCCTATCCTACAGCCAATGGTTTCCACCTCATCACCACACGTATAATCTTTTTTGTGGGAATAAAAGAAAGAATGATTTTGGTTTTAGAATTTCAACTTCTCATTTGAGAAGAATTTCACGGGAACCAAGTTTAAGACTTTAATCGATCTAGGACAAGCTTTCATTCAGTATCACAAAGGCTGTCACGTGATCGGCCCGTGTGGCTGTTGTTAACATCCTGTTTACAGGCCGATAACAAGCATAAGACCAGAAATCTATCCCATATTTTAAATAAAACTAGTATGGACCGTCATCGTTGTGTATCATTTGCTACAAACATAATGAAAATCTGCAAATTTAAGTTGTCAGTGTATGTGTGACTATTGACTGGCTAAGCACGAAACAGGAGGGAAATGACGCCATAAACAAGAAGCGAGATATTATCACCACTTTTGTTATTCCTGAAACAGAAGATCTACAATCATTCTCGCGTGTAATTTATTCGTTTTTGACAGATTTTAATCCGGACTGGAGAATTGTGGAGAGACACGCTGCAACATCAGACGGCACGTGCTTATGTTCTAGAGCACGCGTGGATGATTTGATGCTTTGTTGAAATTCGTGGATGTTTATCTAAACGAGGAAATATCAGTTTGTTTTAGTCGCTACACGGGGAGGTAGTTTGTTGTAACTGAAGGCACTTGTTTTGTAGATGGCGGTAATATCAATCAATAGCACCATGCTGATTGAGTTTGGGCGAGTTTTTATTATTGCCTTAAACATCCATCACCGCTCGCTATCAGCACTAGCTTTGTTCACTCACTCCATTTGTTCATAACAATGGAAGAAATATCCAAGGCCCCACTTACCAAAAAAGTTCCACCACATTGAAACTACTTACAACATAACCAATTATAGAACACAAAACAAGAAACGTTTACAACCAGGATTGGGTCAATCAATCTCTGATCATTTCGGTGACCTCATAATATGTACTGAGCTATCAAGCTCCGTGCTTTACAGAGTTATATCTAGTCACGTGTTGTACTGAGTTATCTAGTCCCGTGCTGTACTAAAATATCTAGTTCCGTGTTGTGATGAGTTATCTAGTCCCGTGTTGTACTGAGTTACCTAGTCCCGTGTTGTACTGAGTTACCTAGTGCTGTACTGAGTTACCTAGTCCCGTGTTGTACTGAGTTATATAGTCCCGTGTTGTACTGAGTTATCTAGTCCCGTGTTGTACTAAGTTATCTAGTCCCGTGTTTTACTGAGTTACCTAGTCCCGTGCTGTACTGAGTTATATAGTCCCGTGTTGTACTGAGTTATCTAGTCCCGTGTTGTACTGAGTTATATAGTCCCGTGTTGTACTGAGTTATCTAGTCCCGTGTTGTACTAAGTTATCTAGTCCCGTGTTTTACTGAGTTACCTAGTCCCGTGCTGTACTGAGTTATATAGTCCCGTGTTGTACTGAGTTATCTAGTCCCGTGCTGTACTGAGTTATCTAGTACCGTGTTGTACTGAGTTATCTAGTCCCGTGTTGTACTGAGTTACCTAGTCCCGTGCTGTACTGAGTTATCTAGTCCCGTGTTGTACTGAGTTATCTAGTCCCGTGTTATACTGAGTTATCTAGTCCCGTGTTGTACTGAGTTATCTAGTCCCGTGTTGTACTGAGTTATCTAGTCCCGTGTTGTACTGAGTTATCTAGTCCCGTGTTGTACTAAGTTATCTAGTCCCGTGCTGTATTGAGTTATATATAGTCCCGTGTTGTACTGAGTTACCTAGTCCCGTGTTATACTGAGTTATCTAGTCCCGTGCTGTATTGAGTAAGCTAGTCCCGTGCTGTATTGAGTAAGCTAGTCCCGTGTTATACTTAGATATCTAGTCCTATGTGTACTGAGTTATCTAGCCCCGTTCTGTATTGAGTTATATATAGTCCCATGTTGTACTGAGTTACCTAGTCCCGTGCTGTACTGAGTTATCTAGCCCCGTTCTGTACTAAGTTATCTAGTCACGTGTTGTACTAAGTTATCTAGTCCCGTGCTGTACTAAGTTATCTAGTCCCGTGCTGTACTAAGTTATCTAGTTTCGTGTTGTTATGAGTTATCTAGTCCCGTGTTGTACTGAGTTATCTAGTCCCGTGTTGTACTAAGTTATCTAGTTTCGTGTTGTAATGAGTTATCTAGTCCCGTGTTGTACTGAGTTATCTAGTCCCGTGCTGTACTGAGTTATCTAGTCCCGTACTGTACTGAGTTATCTAGTCCCGTGTTGTACTGAGTTTTTTTAGCCCCGTTCTGTGCTGAGTTATCTAGTCCCGTCCTGTACTGAGTTATCCAGTTACACACAACAGAGAGATAAAGAGTACACAACAGAGAGATAAAGTGTACACAACGGAGAGATAAAGAGTACACAACAGAGAGATAAAGAGTATACAACAGAGAGATAAAGAGTATACAACAGAGAGATAAAGAGTACACAACAGAGAGATAAAGTGTACACAACGGAGAGATAAAGAGTATACAGCAGAGAGATAAAGAGTACACAAGAGTGAGATAAAAAGTATACAACAGAGAGATAAATAGTATACAACGGAGAGATAAAAAGTATACAACAGAGAGATAAATAGTATACAACGGAGAGATAAAAAGTATACAAGAGTGAGATAAAGTATACACAACGGAGAGATAAAGAGTACACAAGGGAGATAAAGAGTATACAGCAGAGAGATAAAGAGTACACAAGGGAGATAAAGAGTATACAACAGAGAGATAAATAGTATACAACGGAGAGATAAAGAGTACACAACAGAGAGATACAGTGTACACAACAGAGATCAAAAGTATACAACAGAGAGATAAATAGTATACAACGGAGAGATAAAAAGTATACAACGGAGAGATAAATAGTATACAACGGAGAGATAAAGAGTATACAACAGAGAGATAAAAAGTATACAACAGAGAGATAAATAGTATACAACGGAGAGATAAAAAGTATACAACAGAGAGATAAATAGTATACAACGGAGAGATAAAGAGTATACAACAGAGAGATAAAGAGTACACAAGAGTGAGATAAAAAGTATACAACTGAGAGATAAAAAGTATACAACAGAGAGATAAAGAGTATACAAGAGTGAGATAAAAAGTATACAACAGAGAGATAAAAAGTATACAATGGAGAGATAAAAAGTATACAACAGAGAGAAAAGAGTACAGAACAGAGATAAAGAGTATACAACAGAGAGATAAAGAGTACAGAACAGAGAGATAAAGAGTATATAAGAGTGAGATAAATAGTATACAACAGAGAGATAAAAAGTATACAACAGAGAGATAAAGAGTACACAACAGAGAGAAAAGAGTACACAACAGAGATAAAGACTACACAACAGAGATAAAGACTATACAACAGGGAGATAAAGAGTACACAACAGAGAGATAAAGAGTACACAACAGAGAGATAAACACTATACAACAGAGAGATAAAGAGTATATAAAGTATACACAACGGAGATATAAAGAGTACACAACAGAGAGATAAATAGTATACAACAGAGCGATAAATAGTATACAACAGAGAGATAAATAGTATACAACGGAGAGATAAAGAGTACACAACAGAGAGATAAAGACTACACAACAGAGAGATAAAGACTACACAAGAAAGCGATACACCATTACATTACCAGATCAATATCAGTGTATGCAATGATAGGCAGAATATAAAATAAATCGCGATGAGCAATATTCGGACATTAGTCAGATATCACGATATGATACAGTAGGATAGTTTGTCGATCATGTATGTTCAATTTGATCGCCTTTACTTGCAACGAGCACAAGCATATCTGTTAACACATTTAAACACATACTGAGTGGAGCCGATATACATCAGCAGAACTGGAGCAGTTGCTCCTGTTATTATGGAGAAGGTGAAAACAAACTCCTTACCATGATAACTGGAATTACCCAACTTTATTGAGAATACTCTCGTCCGGGGTCAGGTCTGTGGTTAACTGGAGGTGCCCGTGTGTGTCCTGCTATATAAGTACATATTTATATATAATAATCAAACCTACACAAACTTCTTCAAACCACAAACAAAAAATAGCGGGGCGTCTACAAAAAATCGTAAAACATCCGAATGTCAGGCATTTTGGTGTCAAGGAAGCGTGATCATGTCTTTGTTATGCATATGCATCATATTTCCAGTAATATTCGAGCATTTTTGTATACCGACCCTTAAAGTGGTTTTTGCCACGGGAAACATTGTAAGATCCCCCCATTCCTACATGACCGAGTGTCGAACTAAATCGTCTAATTATACTATCTCCAGCAGAGAGATACAGCCACACATAGTGTGATGTGCTGCTGTGACAAAGTGTTGTTAACCTTTCCAATTAGTTCACATAACCAAAGTGATTATGCTAGTTTTAATTGCAGCCGAAGGTCATTTATCCGGTTAATCCCTCCAAAACTGTGGACAAGGTTCCTAGAAATAATGCTTGGGATTTCTGCAGATCTATACCTTTCTCTTGAAAGACACATGCAGATACTTTCTCCCATCCTTCCTCATCTACACACAAACACTCTCCCTCATCTTCCCTCCCACTCCCACGCTCTCTCCATCCCTCCCTTACATACACACATACTCTCTCCTACCCTCCACCAAACAATACTCTCTATCACCCTCCTCACACATACACTCTCCCAACCCCTCTCCCATCTTCTCTCACACACACACACACACACTCCCACCATCTCTCTCATCTTGCCTCACACACACTCTCTCTCCCACCCTCCACCACACAATACTCTCTACCACCCCTCCCCCCAAACACACTCTCCCACCCTCTCTCCCATTTTCTCTCACACACACACACTCTCTCTCCCACCCTCCACCACACAATTATACTGTCTATCACCCCTCCTCACACACACACTCTCCCGCCCTCTCTCCCATCTTTTCTCACACACACTCTCTCTACCACCCCTCCTCCCACACACACTCCCATCCTCTCTCCCACCTTATCTTCCATCTTTCCTCAAACATACATTCTCTCTCCTATCCTCCACCAAATAATACTCTCTACGACCCCTCCTGACACACATGTTCTCAACCCTCTTTTCCGTCTTCTGCGCACACCCTCGCGCTCCGATCGGTCGCGCACACACATACGCTGCCGCCCGTCTCTCTGGCACCACACACACACAATAGCGCCATCGGTGCCCGCATTACTGTATTTCCACCACAGTGCTGCTGCTTCACACACCCCGGTCTCCATCGTCCCGTCACACACTCTCCACCCATCTTCGCGCCCACGCACCGCGCTCCAGCTGGCTGCACACACAGCGCACCCAGCGGCGCACACACACCCGCGCCAATGCCCGCACACACGCGCACCCAGCGGCGCGCACACACCACCCGCGCCCAGCGGCCGCACACACGCGCACCCAGCGGCCGCACACACACCCGCGCCCAGCGGGCGCACACACGCACCCAGCGGCGCGCACACACACCCGCGCCCAGCGGCCGCACACACGCGCACCCAGCGGCGCGCAACACACCGCACCCAGGGGCGCACACACCGCGCCAGCGGGCCGCACACACCCGCACCCAGCGGCGCGCGCACAACACCGCGCCCAGCGGCCGCACACACGCGCACCCAGCGGCGCGCACACACACCCGCGCCAGCGGGCCGCACACCACGCGCCACCCAGCGGCGCGCACACACACCCCGCGCCCAGCGGCGCGCACACACACCCGCGCCCAGCGGCGCGAACACACACCCGCGCCCAGCGGCGCTCACAGACACCCGCGCCCAGCGGCGAGCACACACCCGCGCCCAGCGGCTGCGCACACACAACCGCGGCCAGCGTCGCGCGCACACACGAGAACCCAGCGGCGCGCACACACACGCGCGCCAGCGGCCCGCACACACGCGCACCAGCGGCGCGCACACACACCCGCGCCCAGCGGCGCACACACACGAGAACCAGGCGCGCGCACACAACGCGCGCTCCAGCGGCCCGCACACACGCGCACCCAGCGGCGGGCACACCACACCCGCGCCCAGCGGGCCGCACACACGCGCACCCAGCGGCGCGCCACACACACCCGCGCCCAGCGGGGCAGCACACACGCCACCCAGCGGCGCGCACACACACCCGCGCCCAGGCGGGCCGCACACACGCGCACCCAGCGGCGCGCACACACACCCGCGCCCCAGCGGCGCGCACACACCACCCGCGCCCAGCGGGCCGCACACACGAGAACCCAGCGGCGCGCACACCACACGCGCACCCAGCGGCGCGCGCACACACCCGCGCCCAGGCGGCCCGCACCACACGCGCACCCAGCGGCGCGCACACACACCCGCGCCAGCGGCCCCGCACACACGCGCACCCAGCGGCGCGCACACACACCCGCGCCCAGCGGGCGCGCACACCCCGCGCCCAGCGGCGCGCACACACCCGCGCCCAGGGCGCGCACACACCCGCGCCCAGCGGCGCGCACACCACACCCGCGCCCAGCGGGCCGCACACACGAGAACCCAGCGGCGCGCACACACACGCGCACCCAGCGGCGCGCGCACACACCCGCGCCCGGCGGCCGCACACACGCGCACCCAGCGGCGCGCACCACCACACCCGCGCCCAGCGGCCCGCAACACACGCGCACCCAGCGGCGCGCACACACACCCCGCGCCCAGCGGCGCGCACACACACGCCCCCAGGGCCCCACACACCAAACCCCCACCCCCACCCCGCACCAGGGCGCGCACACACCCCGCCCCACGCCACAACGGCCCCCGGGCCCCAACACCCCCCCCCGGGCGCCACACACCCCCCACCCAACCGCCCCCCAGCGGGGCGCACACACCCCGGGCCCCCCCCACAAAACCCCCACCCCCCCCACACCCGCGCCACCCCACACCCACGGGCCCCCAGGGGCGGCCAAAAACCCGCGCCCAGCGGGCACCACCCCCGCCCCCGGGGGGCGCGCACCCCACACCCCCAGGGGCCCAACACACGCGCCCCCAGGGGCCCGGCCCCACGCGCCCCCAGGGCCCACACACACCCGCCCCAGGGGGCCACACAAACGGCCCCCCGCGCCACACACAACCGCGCCCAGGGGGCCACACACACCGCGCCCAGCGACGACACACACGCGGACCAGCGGCGCACCCCCACCCCGCCAGGGCGGCGCGCAACAACCGCGCCAGGGCGCGCACACACACCCCGCGCCCCGGGCGCCACCACACCGCGCCCAGCGCGCGCAACACCGGCCCCCAGGCGCGCACACACCCCGCCCAGGGGGGGCCACCACACCCGCCACGGCGCGCACAACACCGCCCACCCCGGGACACACACCCGCCCAGGGGCGCAAACCACACCGCCCCAGCGGCGCCAACACCCCGCCAGGGGCGGGAACCCAAACCCGCCGCGGCGCGCACAGACCCGCCCCAGGGGCGCCCCCACACAGACCAGGGGCGCGCACAACAGCGGACCACGGCCCCAACACACCCGCCCCCCAGGGGCGCCCACA
The DNA here is from genome assembly GCF_902652985.1 of Pecten maximus. Taxonomy (NCBI): domain Eukaryota; kingdom Metazoa; phylum Mollusca; class Bivalvia; order Pectinida; family Pectinidae; genus Pecten; species Pecten maximus. The sequence continues at coordinate 6,494,674 of NC_047023.1, read as the reverse complement.
CCCGCGCCCAGGGGGCGAACACACACCCGCGCCAGGGGCGGACAACACCCGCCCCCGGGCGGCGCGCAAACCCGCCCAGGGGCGCCGCAAAACAACCCCCGCCCAGGGGGGCCGGGACACAACCCCGGCCACCCCAACAAAACCCCGGCCCCAGGGGCGGGCCCAAACACCCCCCCGCCCCACACACACGCGCGACCAGCGGCGCGCACACACAGGCGCGACCAGCGGCGCGCACACACACGCGCGCCAAGCGGCCCGCACACACGCGAACCAGCGGCGCGCACACACCCGCGCCCAGCGGCGCGCACACACGCGCACCCAGCGGCGCGCACACACACCCGCGGCCAGCGCGCACACACACGCGCACCCAGCGGCGCGCACACACGCGCACTCCAGCGGCGCGCACACACACCCGCGGCCAGCGGCGCACACACTACCCGCGCCCAGCGGCGCGCACACACGCGCAACCAGCGGCGCGCACACACCCGCGCCCAGGCGGCGCGCACACACGCGCACCCAGCGGCGCGCACACCCACCCGCGGCCAGCGGCGCGCACACCACGCGCACCCAGCGGCGCGCACACACACGCGCGGCCAGCGGCGCGCACACACACCCGCGCCCAGCGGCGCGCACACACACGCGCGGCCAGCGGCGCGCACACACACGGACGCCCAGCGGCCCGCACACACCCACGCCCAGCGGCGCGGACACACACCCGCGCCCAGCGGGGCGCACACACCCGCGCCCCAGTCGGCGCGCACCACACCCGCGGCCAGCTGGCGCGACACACACCCGCGCCCAGCGGGGCGCACACACCCGCGCCCAGCGGCGCGCACACACCCGCGGCCAGCGACCGCACACACCACCCCACGCCCAGCGGCCCGCACACACCCACGCCCAGGGCGCGGACACACACCCGCGCCCAGCGGCGCGCACACACACGCGCACCCAGCGGCGCGCACACACCCGCTGGCCAAGCGGCGCGCACACACACGCTGCTGCCAGCGTCGCGCACACACCCCGCGCCCCAGGTCTGCTCACACACACCAGCTGTCCATCGGCGAACACACCACGCGCGTGCCATCTGCGTCGCACACACACAAGCTCCCCATCTCGTCGCCACACACACCCACGATCTCATCTTCCCTCACACACACCCTCTCCCATCTTCTCTCACACACACTCTCTCCCATCTTCCCTCACACACTCTCTCTCTCTCTCCAACCATTCCTCACGATATTGACATAAGGACATTAAAGCCATGCACCATGTGACAAATCTCGGACACGATATTGACTGTGAACTGCCATGTCTACACGTGTTTGAGGAAACACCACGTGATGTTTACTGTCATGGTTACACGTGTTTGTGGAAACACCATGTGATGTGTACTGTAAGGGTAACACGTGTTTTCGGAAACACCATGTGATGTGTACTGTCACGGTTACACGTGACTATGGAAACACCACGTGATATGTACTGTCAAGGGTTACACGTGAATTGAAAACACCATGTGGTGTGTACTGGCAGGGTTACACGTGATTGTGGAATCAACGTTACTCCATTCGCTGACTTTCCAATGGAGATTTTAAATTGTAATTTTTAATTCAGCAGTGTTGATGTATCGCCTCGGTACTTATACGACTTAAACGGATGGTGACGTCACCACATGTAAACCAGATACCTAGAGTTAGATTTGTGTGATATTTTACCTCCATACAAAATGCCCGGAAATGGAGGACAAGCCTTCATTGACATAATCGGGCTGGCGCAATTTGGCAGATTTGTCCTTTTTTCAACGCTTGAACGATTCGGGTTTTTTTTAATTTATTTTTTAATGTCAGTTAAGTGTTTTATTAAAGTTTTGAGTTTGATAAATGACCACGGTCGAATTTTTTTTAATCAGGCGTTTTATTTGAATATTGCTCTGTTCAGTCTAGCAATCAAAAATTGCAAAAGCCAGCGAACAAACCGTTCACTGCTCCGTGAGAGATGTAAATGGCCCAGATGAATAAAGAATTTGAATTTGAGTGCTGCATGGGTGATGAGCTTTGATAGAGAGTGCTTCTACACTCTACATTTCTTTATCAGAGACATATATTTCAAAAAGAGTGAAACGGTGATTTACGAAAAGGTGCGTGTGATCAAATCTCTGGCTCTAAGGGTCTCCACTTTGAGAATGGTGAAGATAGCACATGGAGACGAGAATGATCCGCCTCGACCATGTTATGTCCTCTAGTTTAAATGACATCTTAAAAGGTGATGTTTCTTGTCTTGGGATTACAGTCATTAGGTTGAATGCGCGCCCGAACGTCTTACATTTTGTGACAATATTATACGCACGCGCGTGGCACACGCGACCGATTTGACGTAACGCTCGTGATTGGACCCGAGCCTGGGTCGTACTGCTGTCACATCGGAGCGATAATTACATGATGGGTGCACTTTTCGTGTGGGGCCCGAACCATCTATACCAAAAACACGGGGTTCTTTCTAACACTCGATTGACTATATGTTAATGTTTCGTGGTAATTGGACGTTCTTTACGCCTTCAATCAATTAACGTCTTGCAAATTATTTAAATATTGTATTGTCAAATGAAACCATACAAATATAAATGAGTTGTCAGTGCCAACCAAATGATCGTCATTTTTCATTCAGTGTTCATGGCTTCTAACTATGAATTCCATTAAGAACGGTTTTTTTATTGGTGACGTCAACATTACAAATGGTGCACTTGTTCGGACCAAGGCCGTAGAGTGTCGAGGCGGGAAACCACGTCGCCGTTATCATAAACTACACAGTGAAATTATCATTGGCAAATGGAAAATAACAACATAGGAATAAGAAGACCAGGGAGTGATATTAGCGCCACCTAACGACGATCTGCCGCTACTCTAATATAATTTTATTCCTTTTGGAACAATTTGTACTTGTGAACGGCATTGTGTTTCGAGTTGGCCGCCGAAGTGTAAAAATCGACCCGCCATTTATGACGGAAATAAAACTATTGTAAAAGTGATATTGTTTTTGTGACTAGCTAAGTACGGTAGCATTGGCCATAGATACACGCACATACATCGGATAGCTTTGTAAAATTGAAAACATAGACGCTAATTGATGTAGTTACAACGTCGCGTATTTGTTCATGTTACGTGTTTGTGAAAACGAAAGTAGACATGTGGGATATTAAATTTAGAATCAAGGCAGCAGTCGGAATAGGGGTCAATATTCAAACCAACGTTTAATGGATGGCATTCATTGCAAACGTTGTGTTAAAGCTCCATCATACCAATTAATGCCCGCTTCCAAATCGATGACCGCCGCTCTCTAGTGTCAGCGAATCTGGACGGGACTGTATCCTTTATCTTGTGAAAACATTAAATAATTACATCCATTAAAACGATATATTGACTTCATTTGCTGATAATACGAGATATGATCAAGCAAAGCGTCAGTCCTTTGTTCAGTAACCAAAGAGTGTAACAGACGGCAAAAGGGTTGGTTAAACGTCCTCGCCCATTTCCGAACGGGTGTCTTGTTGCCTTTCTATAGAAGACTACAAAGAAACGAAGAGCACACAAACGACAGAAATTATAAGACAATGATGTGATGATTGAGTAAGATTTGTCAAGAGACAGCAGAACAATTTGGTCACTTTAATGTTTCCAGACAGACAAAAGTAAATTCAGTCGCCTCTTATGTACAATCGACGTGCAGTGGAGTACAGCAGGCAATACTTTCTAGTAGATTCCATGTCAATCGGAAAAGCTTGTTTGTTTGTTGGGTTAATCGTCCTGTAAAACAGCCAGGTTTTTTTGAGGCGGGGTCTCCTTGTAGTAGCTGATGGCTACCTCACTGAACAACCATACGGTACACCCGTCGCATGCCATCCAGAGCGTCGAACCACTTACCTGGGATCCTCACCTGAGGTTACGTGGTCGGCGCTCTAACCGACTGAGCTATCACGCCCAAAAGAGCTAGAAAGCAATCGTAGAATTTTAATCGCCCGTGATTCCCAGTTCCCTAGCATGCCATTTCTTTTATGAATAATACACACACGCTTTTCATGCTGTTTAACTCAAACAATGTCCACTATTCACCAAATTGACTCCAACTTTGGGCTTACTCCGCCTCCCATAATTTTTATTTGTTTTCCCCATTTTGAATTTCCGGTACTTCGCTATATCTGGCCACTAGCATCTTTACCTTTGAACAGAGACTTAGATTTAAACTTAAATAACTCCGACTGTATATGCATCTGCCTAGAGGGACCAAACAGCAATGATGGAGTTTGATTTCCGCTGTTGGCTTACACTGCATACATCTCTAAACTGATATAAAAAAAAATTGACTCATTTTTGCGTCTTCAGTTCTCTTTATAACAACTGGAATTACTTATCAGATTGCATCTGGTGACAATGCCCAAAACCGATTAACGCGGTCATTGAAGTTACGAGCAGGCTAAACGTATATTGAAAGTCCGTACAACGTATCACTGCATTTGGAGACAATCCCTGGATCAGGATTAATGTACCAATGTCTCTTGCGACAGTCCACAAACCTATTGTGTACTATTACGTTTAGATGTGATACTTAAATCATTGCAGATCACTTAATGCTTCGGTGACAGTCCCCTTAAGATATTTGGATATCTATTATAGATAAAGTAAAATAACAGGTTTGGTGACAGCCCCCGTTATGTATGTCTGTATCCATTGTAGATTATGTGTGCGGTGACGGTCCCCTGTGTGTTTCTGTCAGGTCCCCCTCCAATCGATGATCTGACCTTTAACATATATTGACGTTTTATTTCTAAAGTACAAATCCTGCTTTTTCTACTCAAGCTGTCTGTGTACTTTTTGTAGTCACGTGAAGACGAGACTGAAACATGAAATACCAGGATTATCACACTCCGAGAACAGTAACGCGTAATCGAAAACGAGGCTTTTACTATCTGTTTGAGCATGCGCGATCATGTGTCAGCGATTCATCATTGTAGATGAAATTGATGATCAAATCAGGTCCATTGTAATTTCTGATCAAATTACTACTGCTCCCAAACAAAGGGCAGCACCTAATGTCGTTACCCAGACTAAAACAATACGGTTTATCGATTACGCGTTTCGAGCATGCTATTCATTTGCTAACCTTGACTATCGTCGGAATACGATAAGAAACCGACGAAGAAACTATCGTGAAGGGCCGTCATAACATTAGTCTTATCTCAGACAGCCATCCACGTGCACACAAACTACCTGTCAAAGCGTCAGGGTGACCTGGACACCTGACGTAACTCTCCACCTTCTGAAGATAAGAAATGCATGTTTCTAAGAACTCGCGCTGTATCGACACCACTCTCTGCGTTTTACGACCCGGGGTGATGTATACAAGAATAACTTTAAAACCACAGTTAAATAAGTCTGTACAATGTTATTGATGTAGTAAGCAGTTATTCAAGAACCTTTCCGTGGCGCGATAAAAGAAGTATGCGAATCTGTTTTTGACCGTAGTTTTGATCTCCCTTCTACAGTTGTATTCACGTAGCCGTAAATAGACATGGGATGGATGTGCATTCATATCAGTTGCACGTCAAGAGGTCACCAGAATGAACTGTTTCCATTTGTATAACTTGGTCGATGTTTTAGTTCGGAAAATTTCCCATCAACTATTTTGTAACATTTATATGTATGTATTGTACGTATACTAGTAATATCACGATCAAGATGCACCGTTCTCGCGTGGTTCCCTATCAAAGATTTCTTAAGAACTTATATCCTAATATGATTTCGTATCGGTACAGTAGCACGACTTATGATAGTCCTAATTGTTCTGCCTATCTAAAGGCTTTGGTATTCTGCAAGGGTCGTGTGATAGTCGGAACCCCTTGCTGTATATCAAAAGGTCAAATTCTTCGACCCGGCCTGTGGGCGCATGCCCGAGAATTCTATTAACTTACTACATCATTTTGTATTTAGGCAGATATCTGCACAACACCTTACCCATTCAATACATACAGTCAAAAATTAATGTGAACTCTCGCAAGACCTTATGAGATCGCAAAGAAAATTTATGAATATATCCACCGTCAACCCTTGACAGTTTAAAAACAAAGCTTGACAACTTGCCCTAATTAATAATAACATGTATTGGATTGTTATCAGACGAATTAAGGAATGGAAATCAGATGAAGTTGATGAGAGTGTCCGTATAAGGGAGGTCAGTCACGGGGATTACACTATAAGGGAGGTCAGTCACAGGGGTAACACTATAAGGGAGGTCAGTCACGGGGATTACAGTATAAGGGAGGTCAGTCACGGGGATTATACTATAAGGGAGGTCAGTCACGGGGATTACACTATAAGGGAGATCAGTCACGGGGATTACAGTATAAGGGATGTCAGTCACGAGGATTGCACTATAAGGGAGGTCAGTCACGGGGCTTATACTATAACGGAGGTCAGTCACGGGGATTACAGTATAACGGAGGTCAGTCACAGGGGTAACACTATAAGAGAGGCCAGTCACGGGGATTATACTATAAGGGAGGTCAGTCACAGGGGTAACACTATAAGGGAGGTCAGTCACGGGGATTACACTATAAGGGAGATCAGTCACGGGGATTACAGTATAAGGGATGTCAGTCACGAGGATTGCACTATAAGGGAAGTCAGTCACGGGGTTTATACTATAAGGGAGGTCAGTCACGGGGATTACACTATAAGGGAGGTCAGTCATGGGGGATTACACTATAAGGGAGGTCAGTCACGGGGATTATACTATAAGGGAAGTCAGTCACGGGGATTACAGTATAAGGGAAGTCAGTCACGGGGATTACAGTATAAGGGATGTCAGTCACGGGGATTACACTATAAGGGAGGTCAGTCACGGGGATTATACTATAAGGGAAGTCAGTCACGGGGATTACACTATAAGGGAGGTCAGTCACGGGGATTACAGTATAATGGAAGTCAGTCACGGGGATTACAATATAAGGGATGTCAGTCACGGGGATTACAATATAAGGGAGGTCAGTCACGGGGATTACATTATAAGGGAGGTCAGTCACAGGGATTACAGTATAAAGGAGGTCAGTCACGGGGATTACACTATAAGGGAGGTCAGTCACGGGGATTACACTATAAGGGAAGTCAGTCAGGGGGATTGCAGTATAAGGGAGGTCAGTCACGGGGATTACAGTATAAGGGAGGTCAGTCACGGGGATTATACTATAAGGGAAGTCAGTCACAGGGATTACAGCATAAAGGAAGTCAGTCACGGGGATCACACTATAAGGGAGGTCAGTCACAGGGATTACAGTATAAGGGAGGTCAGTCACGGGGATTACAGTATAAGGGATGTCAGTCACGGGGATTATACTATAAGGGAGGTCAGTCACGGGGATTACAGTATAAGGGAGGTCAGTCACGGGGATTACAGTATAAGGGATGTCAGTCACGGGGATTATACTATAAGGGATGTCAGTCACGGGGATTATACTATAAGGGAGGTCAGTCACGGGGATTATACTATAAGGGAGGTCAGTCACGGGGATTACAGTATAAGGGAGGTCAGTCACGGGAATTACAGTATAAGGGAGGTCAGTCACGGGAATTACAGTATAAGGGAAGTCAGTCACGGGGATTACACTATAAGGGAGGTCAGTCACGGGGATTACAGTATAAGGGAGGTCAGTCACGGGGATTACAGTATAAGGGAGGTCAGTCACGGGGATTACACTATAAGGGAGGTCAGTCACGGGGATTACAGTATAAGGGAGGTCAGTCACAGGGATTACAGTATAAGGGAGGTCAGTCACGGGGATTACAGTATAAGGGAGGTCAGTCACGGGGATTTTACTATAAAGGAAGTCAGTCACAGGGATTACAGTATAAGGGAGGTCAGTCACGGGGATTACAGTATAAGGGAGGTCAGTCACGGGGGTTACAGTATAAGGGAGGTCAGTCACGGGGATTATACTATAAGGGAGGTCAGTCACGGGGATTACAGTATAACGGAGGTCAGTCACGGGGATTACACTATAAGGGATGTCAGCCACGGGGATTACAGCATAACGGAGGTCAGTCACGGGGATTACACTATAAGGGATGTCCGTCACAGGGATTACAGTATAAGGGAGGTCAGTCACGGGGATTATACTATAAGGGAGGTCAGTCACGGGGATTACAGTATAATGGAGGTCAGTCACGGGGATTACACTATAAGGGATGTCCGTCACGGGGATTACACTATAAGGGAGGTCAGTCACGGGGATTATACTATAAGGGAGGTCAGTCACGAGAATTACAGTATAAGAGAAATCAGTCACGGGATTACAGTATAAGGGAGGTCAGTCACGGGGATTACAGTATAAGGGAGGTCAGTCACGGGGATTACAGTATAAGGGAGGTCAGTCACGGGGATTACAGTATAAGGGAGGTCAGTCACGGGGATTACACTATAAGGGAGGTCAGTCACGGGGATTACACTATAAGGGAGGTCAGTCACGGGGATTACACTATAAGGGATGTCAGTCACGGGGATTACAGTATAAGGGAGGTCAGTCACGAGGATTACACTATAAGGGAGGTCAGTCACGGGGATTACACTATAAGGGAGGTCAGTCACGGGGATTACAGTATAAGGGAGGTCAGTCACGGGGATTACAGTATAAGGGAGGTCAGTCACGGGGATTACAGTATAAGGGAGGTCAGTCACGAGGATTACACTATAAGGGAGGTCAGTCACGGGGTTTACACTATAAGGGAGGTCAGTCACGGAGATTATACTATAAGGGAAATCAGTCACAGGAATTACAGTATAAGGGAAGTCAGTCACGGGGATTACAGTATAAGGGAGGTCAGTCACGCGGATAACAGTATAAGGGAGGTCAGTCACGGGGGTTACATTATAAGGGAGGTCAGTCACGGGGATTACACTATAAGGGAGGTCAGTCACGGGGATTACAGTATAAGGGAGGTCAGTCACGGGGATTACACTATAAGGGAGGTCAGTCACGGGGATTACACTATAAGGGAGGTCAGTCACGGGGATTACACTATAAGGGATGTCAGTCACGGGGATTACAGTATAAGGGAGGTCAGTCACGGGGATTACACTATAAGGGAGGTCAGTCACGGGGATTACACTATAAGGGAGGTCAGTCACAGGGATTACAGTATAAGGGAGGTCAGTCACGGGGATTACAGTATAAGGGAGGTCAGTCACGGGGATTACAGTATAAGGGAGGTCAGTCACGAGGATTACACTATAAGGGAGGTCAGTCACGGGGTTTACACTATAAGGGAGGTCAGTCACGGAGATTATACTATAAGGGAAATCAGTCACAGGGATTACAGTATAAGGGAAGTCAGTCACGGGGATTACAGTATAAGGGAGGTCAGTCACGCGGATAACAGTATAAGGGAGGTCAGTCACGGGGGTTACAATGTAAGGGAGGTCAGTCACGGGGATTACACTATAAGGGAGGCCAGTCACCGGGATTATACTATAAGGGAGGTCAGTAACGGGGATTATACTATAAGGGAGGTCAGTCACGGGGATTATACTATAAGGGATGTCAGTCACAGGGATTACAGTATAAGGGAGGTCAGTCACGGGGATTACAGTATAAGGGATGTCAGTCACGGGGATTACAGGATAAGGGAGGTCAGTCACGGGGATTACAGTATAAGGAATGTCAGTCACAGGGATTATACTATAAGGGAGGTCAGTCACGGGGATTATACTATAAGGGAGGTCAGTCACGGGGATTACAGTATAAGGGAGGTCAGTCACGGGGGTTATACTATAAGGGAGGTCAGTCACGGGGATTACACTATAAGGGAGGTCCGTCACGGGGGTTATACTATAAGGGAGGTCAGTCACGGGGATTACACTATAAGGGAGGTCAGTCACGGGGATTACACTATAAGGGAGGTCAGTCACGGGGATTACAGTACAAGGGAGGTCAGTCACGGGGATTACAGTACAAGGGATGTCAGTCACGGGGATTACACTATAAGGGAGGTCAGTCACGGGGATTACAGTATAAGGGAGGTCAGTCACGGGATTACAGTATAAGGGAGGTCAGTCACGGGGATTACACTATAAGGGAGGTCAGTCACGGGGATTACAGTATAAGGGAGGTCAGTCACCGGGATTATACTATAAGGGAGGTCAGTCACGGGGATTACAGTATAAGGGAGGTCAGTTACGGGGATTACAGTATAAGGAAGGTCAGTCACGGGGATTACACTATAACGGAGGTCAGTCACGGGGATTACAGTATAAGGGAGGTCAGTCACGGGGATTACAGTATAAGGGAGGTCAGTCACAGGGATTACAGTATAAGGGAGGTCAGTCACGGGGATTATACTATAAGGGAGGTCAGTCACGGGGGTTATCCTATAAGGGAGGTCAGTCACGAGAATTACAGTATAAAAGAAATCAGTCACGGGATTACAGTATAAGGGAGGTCAGTCACGGGGATTACAGTATAAGGGAAGTCCGTCACGGGGATTACAGTAGAAGGGAGGTCAGTCACGGGGATTATACTATAAGGGAAGTCAGTCACGGGGATTCCAGTATAAGGGAGGTCAGTCACGGGGATTATACTATAAGGGAGGTCAGTCACGGGGATTATACTATAAGGGAAGTCAGTCACGGGAATAACAGTATAAGAGAGGTCAGTCACGGGGATTACAGTATAAGGGAGGTCAGTCACGGGGATTACAGTATAAGGGAGGTCAGTCACGGGGATTACAGTATAAGGGAGGTCAGTCACGGGGATTACACTATAAGAGAGGTCAGTCACGGGGATTACAGTATAAGGGAGGTCAGTCACGGGGATTACAGTATAAGGGAGGTCAGTCACGGGGATAACAGTATAAGGGAGGTCAGTCACGGGGATTATACTATAAGGGAAGTCAGTCACGGGGATTACAGTATAAGGGAGGTCAGTCACGGGGATTACAGTATAAGGGAGGTCAGTCACGGGGGTTACAGTATAAGGGAGATCAGTCACGGGGATTATACTATAAGGGAGGTCAGTCACGGGGATTTTACTATAAAGGAAGTCAGTCACAGGGATTACAGTATAAGGGAGGTCAGTCACGGGGATTACAGTATAAGGGAGGTCAGTCACGGGGGTTACAGTATAAGGGAGGTCAGTCACGGGGATTATACTATAAGGGAGGTCAGTCACGGGGATTACAGTATAACGGAGGTCAGTCACGGGGATTACACTATAAGGGATGTCAGCCACGGGGATTACAGCATAACGGAGGTCAGTCACGGGGATTACACTATAAGGGATGTCCGTCACAGGGATTACAGTATAAGGGAGGTCAGTCACGGGGATTATACTATAAGGGAGGTCAGTCACGGGGATTACAGTATAAGGGAGGTCAGTCACGGGGATTACACTATAAGGGATGTCCGTCACGGGGATTACACTATAAGGGAGGTCAGTCACGGGGATTATACTATAAGGGAGGTCAGTCACGAGAATTACAGTATAAGAGAAATCAGTCACGGGATTACAGTATAAGGGAGGTCAGTCACGGGGATTACAGTATAAGGGAGGTCAGTCACGGGGATTACAGTATAAGGGAGGTCAGTCACGGGGATTACAGTATAAGGGAGGTCAGTCACGGGGATTACACTATAAGGGAGGTCAGTCACGGGGATTACACTATAAGGGAGGTCAGTCACGGGGATTACACTATAAGGGATGTCAGTCACGGGGATTACAGTATAAGGGAGGTCAGTCACGGGGATTACACTATAAGGGAGGTCAGTCACGGGGATTACACTATAAGGGAGGTCAGTCACGGGGATTACAGTATAAGGGAGGTCAGTCACGGGGATTACAGTATAAGGGAGGTCAGTCACGGGGATTACAGTATAAGGGAGGTCAGTCACGAGGATTACACTATAAGGGAGGTCAGTCACGGGGTTTACACTATAAGGGAGGTCAGTCACGGAGATTATACTATAAGGGAAATCAGTCACAGGAATTACAGTATAAGGGAAGTCAGTCACGGGGATTACAGTATAAGGGAGGTCAGTCACGCGGATAACAGTATAAGGGAGGTCAGTCACGGGGGTTACAATGTAAGGGAGGTCAGTCACGGGGATTACACTATAAGGGAGGTCAGTCACGGGGATTACAGTATAAGGGAGGTCAGTCACGGGGATTACACTATAAGGGAGGTCAGTCACGGGGATTACACTATAAGGGAGGTCAGTCACGGGGATTACACTATAAGGGATGTCAGTCACGGGGATTACAGTATAAGGGAGGTCAGTCACGAGGATTACACTATAAGGGAGGTCAGTCACGGGGATTACACTATAAGGGAGGTCAGTCACAGGGATTACAGTATAAGGGAGGTCAGTCACGGGGATTACAGTATAAGGGAGGTCAGTCACGGGGATTACAGTATAAGGGAGGTCAGTCACGAGGATTACACTATAAGGGAGGTCAGTCACGGGGTTTACACTATAAGGGAGGTCAGTCACGGAGATTATACTATAAGGGAAATCAGTCACAGGGATTACAGTATAAGGGAAGTCAGTCACGGGGATTACAGTATAAGGGAGGTCAGTCACGCGGATAACAGTATAAGGGAGGTCAGTCACGGGGGTTACAATGTAAGGGAGGTCAGTCACGGGGATTACACTATAAGGGAGGCCAGTCACCGGGATTATACTATAAGGGAGGTCAGTAACGGGGATTATACTATAAGGGAGGTCAGTCACGGGGATTATACTATAAGGGATGTCAGTCACAGGGATTACAGTATAAGGGAGGTCAGTCACGGGGATTACAGTATAAGGGATGTCAGTCACGGGGATTACAGGATAAGGGAGGTCAGTCACGGGGATTACAGTATAAGGAATGTCAGTCACAGGGATTATACTATAAGGGAGGTCAGTCACGGGGATTATACTATAAGGGAGGTCAGTCACGGGGATTACAGTATAAGGGAGGTCAGTCACGGGAATTACAGTATAAGGGATGTCAGTCACGGGGATTACAGTATAAGGGAGGTCAGTCACGGGGATTACAGTATAAGGAATGTCAGTCACAGGGATTATACTATAAGGGAGGTCAGTCACGGGGATTATACTATAAGGGAGGTCAGTCACGGGGATTACAGTATAAGGGATGTCAGTCACGGGGATTACAGTATAAGGGAGGTCAGTCACGGGGATTACAGTATAAAGGAAGTCAGTCACGGGGATTACAGTATAAGGGAGGTCAGTCACGGGGATTACAGTATAAGGGAGGTCAGTCACGGGGATTATACTATAAGGGAGGTCAGTCACGGGGATTATACTATAAGGGAGGTCAGTCACAGGGATTACAGTATAAAGGATGTCAGTCACGGGGATTACACTATAAGGGAGGTCAGTCACGGGGATTATACTATAAGGGAGGTCAGTCACAGGGATTACAGTATAAGGAGGTCAGTCACGGGGATTACACTATAAGGGAGGTCAGTCACAGGGATTACACTATAAGGGAGGTCAGTCACGGGGATTACAGTATAAGGGAGGTCAGTCACGGGGATTACACTATAAGGGAGGTCAGTCACGGGGATTACAGTATAAGGGAGGTCAGTCACGGGGGTTAAACTATAATGGAGGTCAGTCACGGGGATTACAGTATAAGAGAGGTCAGTCACAGGGATTACACTATAAGGGAAGTCAGTCACGGGGATTACAGTATAAGGGAGGTCAGTCACGGGGATTACAGTATAAGGGAGGTCAGTCACGGGGATTACAGTATAAGGGAGGTCAGTCACGGGGATTACAGTATAAGGGAGGTCAGTCACGGGGGATTACAGTATAAGGGAGGTCAGTCACGGGGATTACAGTATAAGGGAGGTCAGTCACGGGGATTACAGTATAAGGGAGGTCAGTCACGGAGATTACAATATAAGGGAAGTCAGTCACGGGGATTACAGTATAAGGGAGGTCAGTCACGGGGATTACAGTATAAGGGAGGTCAGTCACGGGGATTACAGTATAAGAGAGGTCAGTCACGGGGGTTATACTATAAGGAATGTCCGTCATGGAAATTGTGTTCACACAAAAACAGTGAAAAGAAAAACGGTGGTAGTTGTTTTTCGGCATACCCGTATAACATTCGGTGGCGTTACTGGTCAAGATAAGATATGTTAATACAGATATGCAATTAAAACCAAACCAAAGTTAAGATCGAATGCAAGGTGAATAAGTGGATGTATCTTTTCAAATGACACAATAATAAAATCATATTCCTGATTCAAATGCAGGCTTATCACCAAAAATGATTAAAGTTAATATGATTTTGATATCCATGCTGAAACGCATTAGTTCGTTAATTTATTTCACCAGCAGTTTTATATTACAACCACCAGCATCACAACTATGCCGTTTATAATTCTTAAAGATATTTCTTGTTTGATTTTAATTGATTTGCAGCCTGTGGTATCTGCGATGGCTCTTAATGTCATGACTTATATTGACGAACACATTCAGACACATTTAACAAATTGTGTCACTGATGTCATCTTGTCACCTAAACTCATACACGCTTTTAGGTTTATTTGTTTCCTCTTCTTTTTTTCTTCTTCACTTTTTTGAACAAATAGATTACACCGCATTCCCAACTGCCTGTCATTACGTTCGTCAGCTGACCATGCCCGATATATCTTAATTACTTGCGCATCTGTCAGGACGCCAAGTGCCCGGCGAGGTAACGAAGAACTATTAGCCTAAGAGGTAATGCAATTTGTGCTGCTTTCCGCCTTCTTAGTCGCCTTTTGGTGTCATGGCCGTATATACAGTAATATAAAAGCACGCTGTTCACGCGGACGTGCACTTTGGAAATGTCAGATGTATACATTTTTATTCGTTGTAGTGATGACGGATCTCCAATAGACAGCAGTTAGCAGAAACACAGATATTGCATGTTGCGTAAGCATTCCACGGTTACGGCATTAAAACAGGGCGGCGAGACACGGTATGGCGGCCGGGAAACACATTCTCTTCTAATGTTTAAAACCACTTTTTATATGTAAATTCATTCTTATTTCGTCGTTTCTTATATTTCCCATGCTAACAGTTAAAATAGAATTTGACGTACGACTACCTTGAGGATGAGTTTGAGGTTAGAAGCGAGCTCTGGTCGTAGACCCTCTGGAACACCTGCCAAAATCCGCCAGGCCGCCTTATGAATATTTCAATACCTCCAGGCACATTTGTTGCCTGGGGTCTGTTTATTAAGGGTTTTTCCAGTTTTATGGATTTGTTTTGCAAGTATTTTGATGCTTTCAACAACAATAAATAGATCTTACGGTTTTACGCATGACAGACGTATTTAACCAACATCTCTCTTGTTCCACGTAAAAATAGTCTACTCATAAAACAATGGGGCCGGAGGTGTCCTCGTGGTAATGAAAAGACAGATGGGTCCCCTGTGACACAAATATTTCCAGCTACTTATCGAGTCAGGAATATTTAACACCGATACTTACAGCACGTGCACGAATGCCAGACATGCATTTCGCCTGTAGGTCCCATCTCAGTGTAAATGAATCTATTTCTTTCTTACATGATAGGTATTAATATATCGTAAGGTATTATTCTAGAAATTTGTGTCATTTAGTACGCAGTTGCTCTCTATTTCCCGTTAGTGCATGTAAGAGAAGATTTGTAGTAAATGAGGTTTAAAATGATAAAGATGTGCTTTATCAGGTAATAATAATAGCCAACATACTAGTATATGTTTATTATTGACATCGGATATCTGTGTAATCAACAATGTATATCAATATAATCACTATTATATAAAGTTGTGTATTCAAAATTGTGTATCTGTGTATAATTAACAGTGTATATCTGTATAATTAACATTGTATATCTGTATGATTAACATTGTATATATGTGTAAATAACAGTGTATATCTGTATAATTAATAATGTATATCTGTATAATTAACATTGTATACATGTATAATTAATAATGTATATCTGTATAATTAACAATGTATATCTGTATGATTAACATTGTATATCTGTATAATTAACGTTTTGTATCAATGTTATTAATATTGTAAATGTGTATAATTACAATTCTGTTTTAATGTAATTAACAATGTAACTTTGTGTAATTAACATTGCAAATATGTATAATTAACATTATTAATTTGTATAATTAACATTATTAATTTGTGTAATTAACGTTTTGTATTAATGTTGGTAACATTGTAAATTTGTGTAATTAACATTGTACGTCGATGAAAGTACGTTGTACCTAAATATGTCTACATCAGCGCGTCTCTGTGTTATACCGATGATGTTTGTTTAGTGTTAAGGATACATAAATATGTACCCATATTTTTGGTCCATAGCATAAATATATCGCATCTATGGGAAGCTAAAAGCTAAATCTAATGAATATTGTACAGCATATGCTATCATCCGATTCTAGAGAATAACATCTCATTATCATCGATGTATAAGTTCCTACATGGCTATATGACTTACTTCATTTCGCTATATCGCCATCATGTCAGTTTCGTCGTCTCGTTACAACATCTTGCCATAACGACATCAAGAGATAAACAAAGCATAAAACAAAAACACATGACGGGTATTGTTATCCTTTTATTTCGAAGGGGTGCGGATTATCGATATTTCACAGCGACAGAATAAGATCATTGTTTTAACACTATGGTAGAATGAAGACTATTCCGACAGAATGAAGGATGTCGTTATTTTGACAGGGAGACAAGCAGAAATTAATCATATACAGTAGAGTGCCTTTCAATGAATCACTTCTCTTTTCGGTTCTCGGCGTACATTTAGTTGAAGCGCACATATCCTAGTTGTAATCCTTTTTCAGGGATCGAATTGGGTTTTTTTCCTTGGTAAAATTAACTCACTGTGTCACTAGAAGGTCAGCAATTCTACATAAAACAACATAATGATTCAAAATAAAACTGTTATGAAAACAGAATGTATAGCATACCGGGATTATGATAATATGTAAAGGTGGAAACCGGTGCCTGAAATATGAATCCGGAAATGATGCGGTCAAGCGATGTGGACACAAACATGACCTTAAAAATGGTGCGCGTGGGGAGTTTGATGTCATCTACAATCAATTGTGTCATGTATCGTTATCACAGACCACTGCTCTCAAGCCTCTACTCGTCTTCAGCAACTTCCGTGTACTCAGTGAACTGTTAGGTATGCGGCACTCTTGATGAGAAACCGGCGTTAGTTGTGTATAATGACTAATTATATCAATTCTTTGGTTCGTTAAGGTAATACATAAATTATATCATTGAGAAGTGAGGAGACCTGGTTGTATGTCGTAAAATAAAGACCACAGTATCAAGTTTTACCATGCGCGTGGTCCCTTCGCAAAAATAAACTTCGTGAATAAAAACTAGAATAAGAAATAAACCTAGTGGGTTTTATATGTAACAGGTTTTTACCGATTAATCCTTCCGATTTCCATTTTTAAGAGAGAACTTGGATGCGGTTAGATCTATGTTTAATGCATGATTGGCTTGGCATGCCTCACAATAAAACACCAACACTTACGCCAACAGTAAAAACTGGAGCCGTCATTTGATGTAATATTTGCATGATGTTTCCAGAACCTCCAAACAATTAATGTTAATATGATTTGCCAAAATCGATGTCTCAAGCAGCAACTCAATCTACTGAGGTCGTCAGTACCTGTGTATGGCACCCGGCCCATATTCTCACTGCGCATGCGCTTGGAAACGGAAGCTTCGGTGCTCCTTTGGCACATGCATATATGCATGGTATCATTAAAGGGATGAACGTCATATTACTGACCCAACCCATTTACATTTCATAAATAAGTGATGAAGCAATACGCCAGGGAAGTTCTGTAGTCGTCATTCAGCTGAGAAGTATGTATGTATATAAGCAAACGTAAACCCCTCCTTCAATCCGGAGGCACATCGCCATTACAACATAATCCCCGGGAATTGTCAAGCGAGACCTGTAAGTTGTACGGATGTCGGATGCACGAGACATTAGAGAATCCGGTATACCATTCATCACAATGTTATGGGTATTCAAATCAACCTCGCGCTGATTACAACAAACATTCAGAGAAATTGGCGCCTGATGTAGACGTTTTTTGCAGCGAAGCTGGTGTGATATCCTCCTCACTGTCTTATAAATGACTAGCAAGTGTCTATAGCACTTACACAAAGTCATCCGTAGTCCGTTCCGCGGCTTTTGAAGAACCGCGGTAATTTGAGGCGTCTTAGGGCCTGTTGGATTCCATGTCTGGGTACGATATAACGACCAGGAGATAATACATCACCAATACCGTCGGTAAATTATTTTCAGAATGAAAAGTAAACAGGTCAGAGTTCGAAATGTAATGTAAAAAAGGTAAGGAAGAAAAACCAATTACGCAACCCTCTATCTGACCTGGCCAGCCTGTAAGGAATATTATCCCGCGGGATTGGTCGTCACGGAAACGTGCAGTTGTATGAGTATATCCCTTTTTCTCTTGTAATTACATCAAAATTATGACCATATTCCACAGTCTATGACATGTGTACATATCGGAAAGACAAAAGGGAGTGGGTTCGCGTGCACGAGCTCTATTCTCGTGCTCGCCATACACAATTGTCGGGTATCGGTGGACGTTTATTCCGAACTCGTGGGCACTGATAACTCTACTGTTATAAGTCACACATGCGCGTGCATCCCACGCTCATCTTAAAGGAAAAGTCATCGCCAGTTAGTTTCCCTAAGTAAGTAGTGGTCACCAAGAGTCGTCCCCTTTCCTGTATCTATCCGACAGTGCCCTCGCGAAAGGCAAGATCGGTTTGTCATCACCGAAGGCGAGTTGTTGGGTGTTTTGATAGCGAATCTATGGGGTTAAGGGGGTATATAACCTCTGTACATGTATAATGGTTTGTTACGTGGATATGTGTGACAACACTATAACGCGATAATACGATAACGAGACACTGCAACAACGCGACAAAATTATCATTATTCAGAGTTGTCGCGTGATTTTGTCGTATTGTCGTCTCAATTCTGTCGCGTTGTCGGCTATGTAGAGTTAAGGAGCTATGGTACGAAGTCCATAGATGCATATTCTGTTCAAAAGTGGTTATTCTTCTATTCAATCAATATCGCTTAATGTATCATGTGAAATGTTAAAAGCACCAAATATTTTTATAAAACAAAAGCTTCGCAGTCGAACTTTTCTTCTTCTTCTTTTTTTTTCTTCGATTTTTGTTTTTTTCTAATTACATATAAACAACAGCAAGCTTCCTAAATTCATTTTCCGTTATGAAATATTGCAGGCTTTAACTAACGAATTTGTCATTTCTTCTGTTTTAATTATCACTTGTGTTATCTTTTTCAGGCGTGAAAAGAGGTTTATTAACAACATCAGACTAACATGTAGATCATCACACCAAGTTTTGTCATCGCTGGCGCTTGGGTAATAACGCGAAATCTATATACGAGCGATGACAAAAATGGTTGGATTTGTTTTAAAAAAAGCTTCAAGATTCCAATAATTTCGGTACCTAACATCATGAATATCGTATGAATGATGAAATTTATTACATTAAAGGTGATATTCACGTATTGCTGTTTGCTGTGTTTTTATTGTTGTAGTTTAGAAACTGTGAAAACATGTACAACTACATTTTATGGCTCAATAGTCACCCACTATAATAATCTAACTATAGTCCCTAAGTCCTCGTCAAATCAGTTTTGAACAAATTTTCAACATTCCTCAACACCATAGAGAGATGGTAAGACCGATGTACAGTGTATTTCTAATCAAATACATCGTCGTGACGTCATCGTCAACTTTTGTACAATGCACTCCCAAAATGGTTTCATTTTCCAGAAAATATGTTATGTTTATCCTATACAAATAAGTATACCTGTACTGTTCAACTGCGTACTTTTTTCTATGATCACATCACATGAAATCATTTTTGGCAGAGCTGTCTTAACACAATTTTATGAAACAATAGCACTCTTCGGTCTCATTATTTGTAAGAAATTAACACTCACAGTCAGTCCGGGTTTGAAGTACAGGAGGAATGAGGTGTTCATTTAGCGCTAGCGCTTCATGTTGAATTTGCCTCTGTCCAGTTGGAATTCATATTGACTATGAATGTCAACTGAAAGCCGTCCAATGCTTATATTAACGATCTGCGATTTTTTATTTGTCGTGTGATTTTTTTTGAAATTTTCAAATTCAAATTTCAGTTGGCAGTTCATAAGCTGGTGAACTCGCAACTGAATTGGTAGGGTTATATAGTGGCAGTGCCATACAGTGGTAAATATTAATCAAATAATTAAGTTTTTGAAGAACTGGGTCGAGAATGCATTTGCATTATATACAATGTATGTGTAGTAAGCTCAACAAAATAGCAATTAAGATCAGATGGTGGGTTTCCAATAGACTTCCATGTTATGAAAATTGAATTTCACAATAATTGATATGAAATGATAAAATATAAGCATCGTGTTATCACATATACTTCGAATATCGGAAGTTACTCTTGCAAGTCGAGTGTCGAAACGCTTTGATTGTCACTTCATGAATTATTTTAACAATTCCTAAAGTAAACGTAAAGACAATTTATCAGGAAAATGAGACTGTAAAATGATAAACAAGAATCCATCAACCCGAGAAAAATTGATTTCGGTTTCCTAGTTTAAGAGTCTGCTACCACGTCGATACCCATTGGAGCGGACATACTCCAACACCACGCTGCCATCGTGCAGTACGCCCGGCCAAGACCGATGTTTTCCCACCTGATACGATGTTTTCATGGTCGCGGTGTTCACTTCCGTTTCCAACCTCGACATAGGCTCCCAAATGACCCTGCTTCCTGTTTAGCGTGTTATAGTAATTTTCACACCGGAAATAACGCAAGTGATTACTGATGTTTGTTTGTTCGAGTGAATTACGCTATCAATCTCCAGCCAGCGCGAGACACCTTCCGATATCGTACTCTTAGAAATGACAATTCGGTCTAGTTACTAAATTTGTTCAATGGCGGATGATGTTTCGTTACATAAAATCCCTATTTGCGCGTGCCTGGACCCAAGGCCCACCAATTACTGTAATAAACACACACACGTAATTACGATTTATTAATTTACGCGATCGAATTTTTGATATCTCTAACTAGACGGTTATTTTGTTTCGAATGTGATCGAGTTTCTGAAGTGTCCAGGGATCAATTTAAACTAAAGAGACTATATTTGATGCTGGAATGTATTTAAATGTTTTGATCACGCATTCAAGTAGCACAATTATAAGTAACGATACCCACGAGAGCTGGGTACGGCTTTTGTGTAATCAAGTCCGCCCGGAAGATGAGGACTGGGCAAGCTTAACATAGCATAAATTACCATAAGATAGAGAAAGGAAAACAGTAAGCAAAGAGAGGAGGTGATAGGGGGAGGGGAACTGGCCAAAGGTTAGCAAATCATGGCATAGTTGATTAAAAGGTGTTCGGGGAGGGAAAGGCTCCGATTACCAAATCTAAAGATTGGGAGGGCAATATACAATAACGTTAGCACGTCCAAGAATAAGCATCAAGTCGCATGTATAGTATGTTCGTGGCATGAGGGAAGTACTTTGAGGGGAGGGGCGGCGACAAATGTCCGCTTCCGTGTATATTTTAACATTAAGAGGTCCATTGGGCCTGGTCACTCTACCTTGCTGAAGCCTAACGAATTTTTGGATATGTTATATATTGTATCATACTTGTATAGATCTTTCGAACATATGATCAAATATCGATACTTTGAGACCAAAACACTGTTTATCATCAACAGTAATTTCCCTCATGCTTATCCATTGTGAATAATTCAGCGATTTCGGTTTGGTAGGAATAAGATTCAGTAGATGTAGGGCCGCAGTGAGACGTGATATGTGCCTCAGCTGACACAGAAACCATACCGTGTACAACCTACATACAAATCTCAATGGATCACTTTGAAATTTTATTGGAAATGAAACAAAGTCTGGACTTGTATTTCCATTATTTTTCTGCATTGAAATTTCCTATCCATAAAAATATCAAACAGATTGCATTAACCAGGCAAACACAATGATATGTCTGATAAGATGGTTATCCCGGGGGGTCGGGCTAACTACCAACATTAGGGCTATTGAACCTGTGCTATAATGACTCCCATCGTCTGCCTTATTATTCTGTCCCAGCATCCGCCCACGTGCTCCCAGTCTACATGTATAACTGTATGGAGAGCCAGCAGGAACACTGAGGATAGCCCCATAATGTCCACGGACAATTGTCAGTGTCCGTGTGTAATGATGTATGGATCCTGAGCGGGTGAACCAGCATTATTATCTTATTATGCATTAAACGCGAGTACATGTTGTATTGTTCTCATAATATGTTCATGTATGGAAGCCGGGTATTGTTGTCCTTAAACGTAAATGTATGATGGTTGGAGAGTTCATTAGTATAATTATGTATGGAAGCCCGGGATTTTTTTTATCGTTATGCATAAATGTATGATGGTTGGAGATTGTCGTTAGTGTAATTATGCTAGGAAGCCGGGAATTTTTTAACGTTATACGTGAATGTATGATGGTTGGAGATTGTCATTGGGGTGATGATAAACATTGATCTACATGTACTGTATGTACAGTCCATTGCATGTATCTAATGCTAATCATCGGTGCCCTCATTTGTACCCCATCTTTGTTGCTACATCATTATATTCAGTAAATACACTCTGTTTTTTTCCATAACATCAAACATTATTCATGTTGAATAATGATAGCGTGTGGACTCGCAAGAGTTCATCAGTCATTCAATAAATGACCTTTTAACAACAATATAATTTTTGTTGTCTTTAATTTGCGAGTCATCTTTTTGCAACAAACAAGCTCCAGTCTCTGAGCATGATCCAGGCTTACACAAATGTAATTATGTTTGGAAGCCGGGAATTTGTTTATCGTTATACGTAAATATATGATGTTTAGAGATTGTAATTATTGTAAGTATGCATGGAACCCGGGTGCATTTTTAGCACATGCTGTGTGTAGATAAGGAGACTTCGTAATTCTCGCTGCAGGTTTTAAATCATAATACAAACTATCAACATGTAGATGAATGATGTTATAGCCAAAGCCAATGTCATAAATAGGATTATGATCCATATAATAGAAATTAATAAAACATTATCTGATTGTTGTTTGTTGTTATGTATTGAACCCCTACTGATATATTTATGTTGTATTATCTCCCTCAACTCTGACCATCTCGTATCTATCGCCGCTAGGTGGCGCTTTACGTCGGCGTCTAACGTTCAGACGCCATACATTCCGAGCATGTTGGTCTCGAGAGTAGCGGGCATCACAGACATGAGGCTGACTTATTCCTAGGATGACCTTACGTTTTTTTTGGTAAGATATCAGACGTGAGTTCCGCTAGGGGGAGCCATATGTCACTGTGGGAAACAAAAGAAAGATATGGGCCTGTTCTTTGTCAGGAATAACCCCTTATCATCCATTATAAATTTGACATCTCGAAGCGAATTGCACCTCCTCGAAATTTTAAAATGCTTACTATAGTGAAGAATGGACTTTAGCAATTGATTTTCTAAGAAAATCATTCCCTGAATGTGTTTGTAGAAAATTCGAAGCAATTTTTGAAAAATGTTGCTGACAATAATGCGAGGAACCGTCTTCAATTCGTTGTGAGATATTGCGGATTTTTATTGAAAGTGATAGATACGGCATGTGGCACGTATACATCATACCGCCAAGTGGGTAACCTTCTTATCACCCTAGTGTGTACTCAATACATCACATCGAACGCGCCGAGCAAGGACCGCGCCGCCACGCTTGTCAGGTACGGGCGGGAGACAGAGTGGGCCGCTACCGGAAACAGATTCGTGTCAGAAAAACGCTTTAAAAAGTATTACGTTTCCCCGGAATCAGATTTTGTTAAAAACGGGAACCCCATTTCGCAAACAATTGGATCTGATCGAGAATAAGTAAACTCTGCTACCGTAAAAGGACATATTCTATCTATCAGTACTGATTGAGGTATTTTTTAAAGAGCTTTTGTGACTTGGATTATTCTAATCTGTTTCTAGAATTCCTTTTTCATGTAGATCTATGAAGTAATTTCTGGCGATTATGCTG
The DNA here is from genome assembly GCF_902652985.1 of Pecten maximus. Classification (NCBI taxonomy): domain Eukaryota; kingdom Metazoa; phylum Mollusca; class Bivalvia; order Pectinida; family Pectinidae; genus Pecten; species Pecten maximus. Next base: position 6,470,454 of record NC_047023.1, on the reverse strand, counting down.
GTGTATTGCTGTCAGTCAAAGGTATAGTGACAGTGCCAGCTTACACAATTAACGAGATCACATTTCCTCCAGTTCCCAAAAATTAACAGAAAACTGGTCGAATATGGTCTTTTGGTTTGGTTTGGTTTATTTTGTTAAACGTCCTATTAACAGCTAAGGTCATTTAAGGACGGCCTCCCGTGCGTGGGACATGCACGAGTGTGGTGAGTGCGTATGTGTGTTTTGGGAGGCTGCGGTATGTTCGTGTTAAGTCTCCTTTGATAGGCCGGAACTTTTGCCGATTTATAGTGCTACCTCACTGAAGCATACTGCCGAAGACACCCAGCATCACACCCCACCCGGTCACATTATACTGACAACGAGCGAACCAGTCGCCTCACTCCAAATATGCTGAGCGCTAAGCAGGAGTAGCAACTACCATATTTAAAGACTCTGGTATGTCTCGGCTAGGGGACAGAACCCAAAGCCTTCCTCACAGCGGCGAATGCTCAAATAAAGGCCAAAAGTGAGGCATTGTCAATGGTGACATTAGGAATAAGAAAGTTGTTAAGAAGAGAAAAGATAAGATCCCAAATTTAGTCGCCTCTTACGATCATGCAATGGGGGCAGCAGGTACAATTCTTACGCCCTACCTACAGGGCAGCTTACAGTATGATTAACTGTTGTACTTAAATATCCATAATGCCGGCAACATGGACATGTCTGAAAGTGAGATTCTGCTCTTGACGTTTGACTCAAACGAGTTTCATTGGAGTCAAACGACAAGAGCAGAATCTCGTTTGACTCAAACGACAAGAGCAGAATCTCTTTTGATTCAGACGACAAGAGCAGAATCTCGTTTAGAAATCAACGGAGGCTTTACGGCAACAAGGCGACATACGGGATGATATTTATGACATGTAGCCATGGTCTATAGTTCCGTTTGATGCATAGAAACATACATGGAATGTGTAGATATTACGTCATGTCCATTAATGTCGGAGGTGTCCGGGTGATGGTCAGACCCGGTTCTATGACTTAGTGCATGGTTGGTTTGGTTTGTTTAACGTCCTATTAACAGCCAGGGTCATTTAAGGACGTGCCAGGTGATGGAGGTGGAGGAAAGCCGGAGTACCCGGAGAAAAACCACCGGCCTACGGTCAGTACCTGGCAACTGCCCCACGTGGGTTTCGAACTCGCAACCCAGAGGTGGAGGGCTAGTGTTAAAGTGTCGGGACACCTTAACCACTCGGCTACCGTGGCTCCCCTTAGTGCATGTACCGATCACCCTCAGCAAAGGGAGAGAAGAGGGTGCCCGCTGGTCCTCTATTTGTAGTCTGTGTCGCTAGTTCCTTTTAAAAAATACATCTGAAAGTATTTCATAGAAATACAAAAGTCCGATAATAAAATTACAATGACGAAATCCGTCTGAAGTATCGGAAAACACAATCTCTAATCAACTTCCGGTCGACCATATGGCACCATGAAAAAAGCACGCGGGCGACGGGCAGATTAAGAGAGCATCCGAACGTTTTGTTAAAAGTAAAAGTACGGAATTCGCTAGTTGAACCCTACTTTTTGCAAGCACGAAACAATCATATACATGTAGGGCAATGTCTACATGGCTGTTTCTACCATCAAAAAGTCAATACTGTTCCAGATTTTATCGTTCTGGTATTATATAGAGTTCTTAAACCGACACCATGAAAACAGTTTGATGTATACATGCAAAATCTGTCTCCATTAATTATTTTAGATATTGAAAATAAACACGTTGAAGATCGTCTGCTTCATATCAAACTTCAAAGATAGCATGTACCGTTGTTACCCAATAGCTATCAACGATTGTAAATCTATAACTTATTGACGAAATGTAGACGGCAGGATCCTGGGAGATGTTGGTACGGACATCGGTCTAGTTTGTTACGACATCGATCGGTACTGATAGGGCCTGACGGACATTTTACACTTTATCAATCCTGAAGAATACGGAGAAGTTATCAGAAATCGATCCGACCTTTGACCCATAATTAATTATCAACGCTTCCCGAATTTATCATTTTCAATCAAAATCGACATGTTTTCAAGGATGTTTTTTGTTTGGAACGAAGATTTGCAGAGTTTGTTTATCCTACAGCTAACAGATCTCGGATTCCCGGTCTCACCAGAATCTGTTCTGGGATCAAACGCGCGTTCATCATGTCAAGACTATGCTGAGTAATGCCTTTACGATTCTCCGCCAAAAATTATCACATTTCTGATTAGTTGAGAAATATTTTTCTCGTGCGGGCGTGCAATAATTGATAGCTATTCCAATAAAGCTGTGTACATATCGGCACTCCCGATCCATGTGCTGCATGTTCACGAGGAACAGAGGGAGCGTCAATGTCCCAACCAGTTTGTTTCGGCCAACAAGCGGACCATCTGACCCGATTAAATCGTTACCAAATATAGAGTCTATCAATTAATTATTAATACCGTTTTCTTCACACATTAAAACGCTCTGCACGTGGAGGGTCCGGTTTCCTCCCACATTCAGAACCCCAACCTTCATGTTCACCACAAGAACATCTGTGTCGGGATATCTATCGGAGCTTCGGGATCAAGTTCTCGGCTTTTCGTTGGTATATGATCTGTCTGGGTTTCTGATAAAATGCTTTGCACATGTTGAACTTCAGATGCTTGCATAATTGTATAGTCCGCAGAAACAGTGGAGCAAATTCGCGAGAGCTTTATAATAAGGAGATGACGTCGTAGCGAATGAAGAATATGACGTCAGCATTTGTTAATCTAAAACTGATTGGCAAGGAACGGTTCCATTGTAGTCAACGTAAAGGTCAATTAGCCCTATTCTTCTGTTGTTGTTTTTAAATATTCTGACTGTTTTTTTTTTTTTTTTTTTGGTCGACTAAGATTTAAGCTCCTATTCCATTCCTGCTCAATGCTTCTTCGGTTAAGACCCCATCGGTACACACGCTACACGTATCCAGGTCAGCAGACTCATAAAAATATAGAAGATCTTACATGAGTGGTTATATAATATAGAATTTATTAATCGGGTTCAATAATTTGGTATGCTACCAGTCTTAGGCGAGTGGCTATCAATTTATTGAACGAGTTTAATAAATTCCATATGGCGTAGACAGGAGTGTAATATTCTATTTATCAAACAACTACTGTTTATGAAAATATAAGCAAAGAGCTTTTAATTTTCGTTTCTATATAAGACAGGCGAAATCCGGCTCTGATGAAATGTTTCCGTCTACTCAGACAATTATGCGACGTCACATATCTATTATGACGTCACAATAGTGTGACATGGCCGAACGGACCTGTTATGTGATAAATAGAGGTTACACGAAGAGAAGTTGTATAAAGTATTTCTTTCATTTGAGTTATTTATTTTTCAAAAGTTACATAAAGCAAGATCTTAAGCGATATGACCTTTGTGTCCCAAGAAGCTTAATAATATACCAAACTGACATTTTCGAAAATATATGGAAATACTACAATTATTATAAATCATAACAAATAGTTATCAAGTGTATTCTTTTCAAAGCAAAATATGATAAAAATGTTTATATTTTTTTCAGAATATGACAAAATCAACTGCGAACTACTTCTTATGCGTTATTATTTCCAGGACATTGTGAAGCGGCCTTGTCAAATAAAACGCATTGAAGAACGAGATAAGTCCCGGTCAAAGGTCACCGTGTCAGTCAATCAAAATACGTTTATAATTTATTCCATGTGTGGTATAAACTGAATGTTATTCAACAGTTGTGGTTAGTAATTTATGTATGTTTGTTTGGTCAGAAATTCCCTGAGTCTGTAGGATGTTGGTCAAGACAAAGGAAGACTTGCATAGTTGGCACTAGTGTCTAAGTTGTCCTTAATGGACAACTTAGACACTAGTGCCAACGACCAGACTGATAATCAGTCACTGCACAACATATTAGTAGGCTTTTAATGCAACGTCCTAGTATGATTTTAAACGACGTGACAGTTTGTTTGTTTATTCGTTGTTTGTTTGTTTGTTTTTGTATTTTTATTTTTCAGTTGGACTTTTGTTCCTATTAAACGAGCCCATTTTGGGTTACCTTATTTTGTTTATTTTTAATATAAAGTCCACTCTCGCCGACGTACCTATTCATTAAACATGTATTTCTGAAGTCCTCACTGTTGTCGCCCCCTACAGTAACCTACCTATCCTCAGGTTAGACTGAAAGTTCTATTCTATGGTTTCTTCTCAACTTTAAATTTACTTATAATCGAAACCTTCAATGATATTCAAGATCTAAAACCTGATAATTCAAGATGACATTCTCAAGTTTATAACAGTCATAAGTAACTTTTACTTACCACATTTGATATAAATGTAAGATAGACTTATAGAACCTTGACACATATAAAAGGTCTGTTAAACTAACACAGCTTCAAAATTACTATTTGGTTTGAGATGAAAAAAAACACTCTCGTAATCTATACTTCGTTCTTACACAATAAAATAATATAAACATTATTTCATAAAAGATTATTATTATTTAGAAATAATTAAATGAATTAAGCACAGCTAAGTCCCAGTTGGATATAACCCAGCTGAATATTACCGAAACCTTACAGCAAAAAGGAGTTGTCACAGTGCGACACCTTCTATGTTTACACTAACACACAGTTCACCGAGTACCTCGTAGTGGGATCTGTAGACAAAAATAATCGCCCTCGTTCTCAGAGGATATCATTTTTGTTTTGTTTTCATTCGCAGCCGTCCTCATATGACCTTGGTTTGTTGCGACAACACACTGAATACCGAAAGTAGATAAAACAATTTGTTCTACTGGAGGTCATCTAGTGAGCCCGAGGCCACAAAACAGAAGCAAACCGACAAAAGGGAGGCAACTCGAGTGGAGATACTATCGACATATTGCATAATATATGATTTATTTATTTATTTATTTATTTATTTATTTATTTATTAATCTACTTGGATAATCCATGTTCATCCATTTCATTTCATTTTTACGATGGCCCGTATCAGCCAACAAACTACAACTACGTAATTGAAGTTGCTGTACACATACTGAATTGACAAAGTGTATATACATGTCAACTTACTCATTGAAGTAGTTGTACATGAGTAACATGACAAAGTGTACATCGTTTACGGTGGGCGGGGCAAGGGATAATGTTACAACAATGGAATGCGAACACCGTTGATAGTGTCGAGTTGACTGTATTTGGGGCATATGAATACCGAAATGGATGTACCGTTTAAGTAACAAATTTCTTTTCTTTTGAAACATAAAACATGATACACTCCTTTTGCTTAATGGCATAGCTAATAACGTTTAAGCCGGTATACTTTCAATGGCTTCTCAGAGTTACAGTAAACGTATCTTTCTTGCTATCGATTGCTACCATGTTTATAATATCTTGTACCACGGTTACAGAAGATGGCCGTTGTAAAAATACTTAGGAGTAAACGGTCATGTACACTTTGTCAAGTTATTCATGTACAACTACAATACTTCAATGAGTAAATTGACATGTACAATTCGTCAATTTAGTATGTGTACAACAACTTCAATCACGCAGTTGTAGTTTGTCGGCTGATACGGGTCATCGTGCAATTGGCCATAGTTTGTTTAATATATAAGTGCATAATAAGCCGTCTAATCTAAGCGAGAACATGTAGTTCGTTTTCTGTACATAAGATATATTTTTACCAAGGTACGCATAAACGGACTAGTAAGTTTGAGATTGCTTCGCAATTCTACAGCCCCAATCAAAAGAAACATATCAATATGATGAATTTATTTTTTCTCACATCAAAACAGAATCAACAACAAAGTCTGAGACAAGAGAAGTATACAGGTAGTATGTTACCACGACAGAATCAACAACAAAGTCTGAGACAAGAGATGTATACATGTAGTATGTCACCACGACAGAATCAACAACAAAGTCTGAGACAAGAGATGTATACAGGTAGTATGTTACCACGATAGAATCACCAACAAAGTCTGAGACAAGAGATGTATACAGGTAGTATGTTACCACGACAGAATCACCAACAAAGTCTGAGACAAGAGAGGTATACAGGTAGTATGTTACCACGACAGAATCAACAATAAAGTCTGAGACAAGAGAGGTAGTATGTTACCACGACAGAATCAACAACAAAGTCTGAGACAAGAGAGGTAGTATGTTACCACGACAGAATCAACAACAAAGTCTGAGACAAGAGAGGTATACAGGTAGTATGTTACCACGACAGAATCAACAACAAAGTCTGAGACCAGAGAGGTATACAGGTAGTATGTTACCACGACAGAATCAACAACAAAGTCTGAGACAAGAGAGGTATACAGGTAGTATGTTACCACGACAGAATCACCAACAAAGTATGAGACAAGAGAAGTATACAGGTAGTATGTTACCACGACAGAATCAACAACAAAGTCTGAGACAAGAGTGGTATACAGGTAGTATGTTACCACGACAGAATCAACAACAAAGTCTGAGACAAGAGAGGTACATGTATACAGGTAGTATGTTACCACGACAGAATCACCAACAAAGTATGAGACAAGAGAAGTATACAGGTAGTATGTTACCACGACAGAATCAACAACAAAGTCTGAGACAAGAGATGTATACAGGTAGTAAGTTACCACGACAGAATCAACAACAAAGTCTGAGACAAGAGAAGTATACAGGTAGTATGTTACCATGACAGAATCAACAACAAAGTCTGAGACAAGAGAGGTATACAGGTAGTATGTTACCACGACAGAATCAACAACAAAGTCTGAGACAAGAGAGGTAGTATGTTACCACGACAGAATCAACAATAAAGTCTGAGACAAGAGAGGTATACAGGTAGTATGTTACCACGACAGAATCAACAACAAAGTATGAGACAAGAGAAGTATACAGGTAGTATGTTACCACGACAGAATCAAAAACAAAGTCTGAGACAAGAGTGGTATACAGGTAGTATGTTACCACGACAGAATCAACAACAAAGTCTGAGACAAGAGAGGTACATGTATACAGGTAGTATGTTACCACGACAGAATCACCAACAAAGTATGAGACAAGAGAAGTATACAGGTAGTATGTTACCACGACAGAATCAACAACAAAGTCTGAGACAAGAGAGGTAGTATGCTACCACGACAGAATCAACAACAAAGTCTGAGACAAGAGAGGTACATGTATACAGGTAGTATGTTACCACGACAGAATCAACAACAAAGTCTGAGACAAGAGAGGTATACAGGTAGTATGTTACCACGACAGAATCAACAACAAAGTCTGAGACAAGAGATGTATACAGGTAGTATGTTACCACGACAGAATCAACAACAAAGTCTGAGACAAGAGAGGTATACAGGTAGTATGTTACCACGACAGAATCACCAACAAAGTCTGAGACAAGAGAGGTATACAGGTAGTATGTTACCACGACAGAATCAACAACAAAGTCTGAGACAAGAGAGGTATACAGGTAGTATGTTACCACGACAGAATCACCAACAAAGTCTGAGACAAGAGAGGTATACAGGTATTATGTTACCACGACAGAATCAACAACAAAGTCTGAGACAAGAGATGTATACAGGTAGTATGTTACCACGACAGAATCACCAACAAAGTCTGAGACAAGAGAGGTATACAGGTAGTATGTTACCACGACAGAATCAACAATAAAGTCTGAGACAAGAGAGGTAGTATGTTACCACGACAGAATCAACAACAAAGTCTGAGACAAGAGAGGTAGTATGTTACCACGACAGAATCAACAACAAAGTCTGAGACAAGAGAGGTATACAGGTAGTATGTTACCACGACAGAATCAACAACAAAGTCTGAGACAAGAGAGGTATACAGGTAGTATGTTACCACGACAGAATCAACAACAAAGTCTGAGACAAGAGAGGTATACAGGTAGTATGTTACCACGACAGAATCAACAACAAAGTCTGAGACCAGAGAGGTATACAGGTAGTATGTTAGCACGACAGAATCAACAACAAAGTCTGAGACAAGAGTGGTATACAGGTAGTATGTTACCACGACAGAATCAACAACAAAGTCTGAGACAAGAGAGGTACATGTATACAGGTAGTATGTTACCACGACAGAATCAAAAACAAAGTATGAGACAAGAGAAGTATACAGGTAGTATGTTACCATGACAGAATCAACAACAAAGTCTGAGACAAGAGATGTATACAGGTAGTAAGTTACCACGACAGAATCAACAACAAAGTCTGAGACAAGAGAAGTATACAGGTAGTATGTTACCATGACAGAATCAACAACAAAGTCTGAGACAAGAGAGGTATACAGGTAGTATGTTACCACGACAGAATCAACAACAAAGTCTGAGACCAGAGAGGTATACAGGTAGTATGTTACCACGACAGAATCAACAACAAAGTCTGAGACCAGAGAGGTAGTATGTTACCACGACAGAATCAACAACAAAGTCTGAGACAAGAGAGGTACATGTATACAGGTAGTATGTTACCACGACAGAATCAACAACAAAGTCTGAGACAAGAGAGGTATACAGGTAGTATGTTACCACGACAGAATCAACAACAAAGTCTGAGACAAGAGAGGTAGTATGTTACCACGACAGAATCAACAACAAAGTCTGAGACAAGAGAGGTACATGTATACAGGTAGTATGTTACCACGACAGAATCAACAACAAAGTCTGAGACAAGAGAGGTATACAGGTAGTATGTTACCACGACAGAATCAACAACAAAGTCTGAGACAAGAGATGTATACAGGTAGTATGTTACCACGACAGAATCACTAACAAAGTCTGAGACAAGAGATGTATACAGGTAGTATGTTACCACGACAGAATCAACAACAAAGTCTGAGACAAGAGAGGTATACAGGTAGTATGTTACCACGACAGAATCACCAACAAAGTCTGAGACAAGAGAGGTATACAGGTAGTATGTTACCACGACAGAATCAACAACAAAGTCTGAGACAAGAGAAGTATACAGGTAGTATGTTACCACGACAGAATCACCAACAAAGTCTGAGACAAGAGAGGTATACAGGTAGTATGTTACCACGACAGAATCAACAACAAAGTCTGAGACAAGAGATGTATACAGGTAGTATGTTACCACGACACAATCACCAACAAAGTCTGAGACAAGAGAGGTATACAGGTAGTATGTTACCACGACAGAATCAACAATAAAGTCTGAGACAAGAGAGGTAGTATGTTACCACGACAGAATCAACAACAAAGTCTGAGACAAGAGAGGTAGTATGTTACCACGACAGAATCAACAACAAAGTCTGAGACAAGAGAGGTATACAGGTAGTATGTTACCACGACAGAATCAACAACAAAGTCTGAGACCAGAGAGGTATACAGGTAGTATGTTACCACGACAGAATCACCAACAAAGTATGAGACAAGAGAAGTATACAGGTAGTATGTTACCACGACAGAATCAACAACAAAGTCTGAGACAAGAGTGGTATACAGGTAGTATGTTACCACGACAGAATCAACAACAAAGTCTGAGACAAGAGAGGTACATGTATACAGGTAGTATGTTACCACGACAGAATCACCAACAAAGTATGAGACAAGAGAAGTATACAGGTAGTATGTTACCATGACAGAATCAACAACAAAGTCTGAGACAAGAGATGTATACAGGTAGTAAGTTACCACGACAGAATCAACAACAAAGTCTGAGACAAGAGAAGTATACAGGTAGTATGTTACCATGACAGAATCAACAACAAAGTCTGAGACAAGAGAGGTATACAGGTAGTATGTTACCACGACAGAATCAACAACAAAGTCTGAGACAAGAGAGGTAGTATGTTACCACGACAGAATCAACAACAAAGTCTGAGACAAGAGAGGTACATGTATACAGGTAGTATGTTACCACGACAGAATCAACAACAAAGTCTGAGACAAGAGAGGTATACAGGTAGTATGTTACCACGACAGAATCAACAACAAAGTCTGAGACAAGAGATGTTTACAGGTAGTATGTTACCACGACAGAATCACTAACAAAGTCTGAGACAAGAGAAGTATACAGGTAGTATGTTACCACGACAGAATCAACAACAAAGTCTGAGAGAAGAGATGTATACAGGTAGTATGTTACCACGACAGAATCAACAACAAAGTCTGAGACAAGAGAGGTATACAGGTAGTATGTTACCACGACAGAATCAACATCAAAGTCTGAGACAAGAGAGGTATACAGGTAGTATGTTACCACGACAGAATCAACAACAAAGTCTGAGACAAGAGAGGTATACAGGTAGTATGTTACCACGACAGAATCAACAACAAAGATCGGGGCAGGAAACTTGGCAGGATTATCGTTTTGGCTCTGTGTAGCTTTTCTATGCTTGCATTATGTATACCATTGACATGATTGCCTCTAGATCTCGTAAGAAAATGAACATTGATATGAAATAAATGCCAAAGTCCGCATTAAATGTGGTCGTTGAGTCTATGCCAGTTGTCGTAAATTGTGACTGAAGGTGGACTGGTATGTTGTGTGGAATAGTACTCGGCACAATGTCACTCCTCAGATACTGACTTCAAGGTCAGATTGACGTTTAGGAAGAGTGGATTTTATACTGGGGCTCACCCGCCCAGTATAATGGTCAGAAAGGCCATAGTGTAAATTTCTTTCCAAACAGGTCCTACAGTTTTGACACTGAAATATAACTTTACATATTTGATGTCCTGCCGATGTATATTATTCCTCTAGTGAGGTTTTTGTGTATTTCCTGTGTCTATAACTGTCAGTGCCTATAAATAACACAGTCATTCATTTCCTACTTTTCTAACTTAATATCAAATTCAGCAGTGAAATCGATGTATGAAAAAAAGCTTTTAACGAGATCTGGGGACTCTTGGGACACGCGAACGCAACAGAAACGGCCTTGATACATATAACTGCAATACATTATAAATGAAACTGGTGGTTTACGACTTTATTTATTTCCTTAGAAGATTTAAATCGAACTGAACTATAGCCGAAAGAGATGGATTTACTTTTACCAGCCTAGAAAAGTAATGATACAAAATAAAGTTTATATATGGGAGTATAGAGTTTATATATGGAAGTATACAGTTTATATATGGGAGTATACAGTTTATATATGGGAGTATACAGTTTATATATGGGAGTATAGAGTTTATATATGGAAGTATACAGTTTATATATGGGATTATACAGTTTATATATGGGAGTATACAGTTTATATATGGAAGTATACAGTTTATATATCGGATTATACAGTTTATATATGGAAGTATACAGTTTATATATGGGAGTATACAGTTTATATATCGGAATATTATACCTCATTCATTTAAGTGCCTATTTGAGTCTAGTAGTTGCTCCGGTCCATATATAGTATATGGCCCGGAGTCAAGGGCCGAAGTCCTTGACTCCGGGCCGACGCTATATGAAAATGACGTCATAATACCAAGTTGACGTCGTCATATTATGACGTCATCATTTCAGACACTGAGCGAAATGGCGTCTGGCAGTGATAGATTTGCGTCCTTGGACGAAACCGAACTTGTTTCGATAACCGATGCGAAGGACTCCATCAATACCAAACAAGCAACTAAATACGCAGTGAACACCTTCCGTTCCTATTTAAAAGAAAAATCTACAACAGAGGATTTCGAAAACTTTACTTAAATTAAATGATTAAGACCAACTTGTTGTTTATTTTTTCCATGTCATGTTGGTCATATTCGGTATAATATAACAAATATTGCATGTCACTTCGGGCAATATGGGAGTTTATGGACTGGTCAGTCACCCAAATATATGTATATGGACCTCGCTGTCCATATACATATATTTGGGTGACTGACCAGTCCATAAACTCCCATATTGCCCTCAGTGCCATGCAATATTTGTTAATTATACAGTTTATATATGGGAGTATACCGCCAGTCGGTATTGTAGGTTTTAGTAACACCGCCAGTCGGTATTGTAGGTTTTAGGAACACCGCCAGTCGGTATTGTAGGTTTTAGGAACACCGCCAGTCGGTATTGTAGGTTTTAGTAACACCGCCAGTCGGTACTGTAGGTTTTAGGAACACCGCCAGTCGGTATTGTAGGTTTTAGGAACACCGCCAATCGGTATTGTAGGTTTTAGGAACACCGCCAATCGGTATTGGAGGTTTTATGAACACCGCCAGTCGGTATTGTAGGTTTTAGTAACACCGTCAGTCGGTATTTTAGGTTTTAGGAACACCGTCAGTCGGTATGGTAGGTTTTAGTAACACCGTCAGTCGGTATGGTAGGTTTTAGGAACACCGTCAGTCGGTATGGTAGGTTTTAGGAAGATCGCCAGTCGGTATTGTAGGTTTTAGGAACACCGCCAGTCGGTATTGTAGGTTTTAGGAACACCGCCAGTCGGTATTTTAGGTTTTAGGAACACCGTCAGTCGGTACTGTAGGTTTTAGGAACACCGCCAGTCGGTATTGTAGGTTTTAGGAACACCGTCAGTCGGTATTGTAGGTTTTAGGAACACCGCCAGTCGGTATTGTAGGTTTTAGTAACACTGTCAGTCGTTGTTGCAGGTTTTAGGAACACCGCCAGTCGGTATTGTAGGTTTTAGGGACACCGTCAGTCGGTATTGTAGGTTTTAGTAACACAACACCGTCAGTCGGTATTGTAGGTTTTAGTAACACTGTCAGTCATTATTGTAGGTTTTAGTAACACTGTCAGTCATTATTGTAGGTTTTAGTAACACCGCCAGTCGGTATTGTAGGTTTTAGGAACACCGCCAGTCGGTATTGTAGGTTTTAGTAACACTGTCAGTCGGTATTGTAGGTTTTAGGAACACCGCCAGTCGGTATTGTAGGTTTTAGTAACACCGCCAGTCGGTATTGTTGGTTTTAGGAACACCGTCAGTCGGTATTGCAGGTTTTAGTAACACTGTCAGACGGTACTCTAGGTTTAGGAACACCGTTAGTCGGTATTGTATGTTTTCAGGAACATCCTCTATTAGTATTGTAGGTTTAATGGATATCAAACACGAGCTCTTGCTTGTGAATACAGAATAAAAGAAACATTGGTCCTGCAAGAAACAGGTTTTGGGGTTCTTTTGTCTTTTCTGTTTAAAACAACACTTTGAATCCCTGATATTAGTATACGACGTGTTAGTTTGGCTGCCTATCAGATTTAAACAAGACGTGTCTGGGACATTGTCGCGTGGTCGGCTTTCGTGTTCCTCGATCTACCGCGGAACTCTCGTTGACCCTAAGCTCTATTGTTATTATAAAATGGACAGATCTATCCTGTGTCCCGACGTAAGTGAATAAGAAGTCTTAGGTATATATCTCCTTGCCATTCATCTGTCATGATAAACGGCGGTGCTTACCAAACGACGCTGTATTCTATAGCGGCCGTCACGCAGACACGGGCGCCACCTAGTAATCACGGCTCCTGTCTGGCTCGAGACGCACGCCTAATGGCCGATCTATGAAAGTAACCAATGGGGTCTCTCATGCCATACACAACAATTTGCCTACATAGAATTTGACCGTCAGAGGGCGTCGTTTACAGCCCGTCACGACATTCTAATGATGACCATGTCCAGTTCGTTCGTCAGAGCAAGGAGTGTCCATTACTCGAAGTTCGTGATAAAGTTTCTGTCAGATACGCGCTTTAATCCAAGATGGCTTACCCATCTAATTCGACTCAAATATCACCATACGTACTCGTTATAATCGAAGTGTGCAAGTCCGGCCTGCTACTGAAGTAACGGGCCACTGACATGTCCGACTGTAGTATATGTGGGTTGATGACAGATCCCTGAGGAGTTATTGAGCTATTTGGTCCATCATATGGTCACATTTCGGTCTTGATGCTAATTCACTAAAAGGCTACGATACATTTAACTGTACGTCGCGCTGAGTAACCTACCATCAACAAGAATGGGAACATATTACTTGTGTGGCGATCGACATTATTACAGATTAAAAATGATAAGAACGATAGTGGTGAAATTATATCTCATCCAGTTCAGGAAACTTGATATCTATTTTAATAGCATGTTGTGAGCTCCCATTTAACGCTGTTTTTCTGCGGACAGCTAGAAGAATTCGTAGGCGTGCCTACTATGCTCCCGGACCAAACTTCATATGGCACGTAGATTAATTTGTATAAGCGGGTGCATTTGTGGTTTTTCAAGGAAAATCATTTGGGTGAATGCCTATCATGCCAACAACAACCCGAAAATAATCGGTGGATATTTTCTAGAGGCTATAAAACAGTTTGGAGGCTGCCCTCGTTTCGTGCGTGCTGATTATGGAACAGAAAATGGACATATTCGCAACTTTCAAACAATCTTTTTGAGGTGTTTACCTGACAGCAGTAATTCTTACATTGGTGGTTCAAGTACTGCAAATCAACGCATTGAAAGTTGGTGGGGTTATCTACGTCGAGAGCATATCCAATTCTGGATAGAAACATTTCAGTTACCAGTTCAGTGGAAACTCCTAGATAAGAGTTTAATACAGTTCTGCTTTACGGCATATATTCAGGTAATCAAAACTGGTTCACCAATATCAGAGAAGCAAACACGTTGATGTTCTATTGATTCTTAAAGTTTCCTCATTTGTTGTTGTGTTTCATCGAATCTGACAAAATCAATCTTTGCACAGATCCTAGCCTTGTCTGTCAATACATCCAATATATAATCAAGGTCAATAACTCGATCGGCATAGATAAACCACTTAATTTCAGGAAAATTGTAATTGTAGACAAACCGTCGAAGAAGTGCCGCTGGTAATGGTCTCAATCGACGGACAGATGTTTTCCTTTAATTTGGTATATGATTCACTATATATAAAGCCATAGAACTATCACTAGACTTCACGAAACATCGGGAAATAGTCAGATGTCATCTAGTCGGACACTGATCTGTCCAGCGAATAACACGAAATGTCTCTAAAGAGTAGCTTCAAAAGTACGCATGTCAGCACCCCAGTCACTGCGGGTATCTGGCTAGGCGATTGGGTGCCGTAGATCGTGAGTTCGAGGCCCGGTCAGCACACGAGTCAAAAAGTTGTCTTCCTTCGTCATTTGTGTTACAATGTTGTATATATATTAATAGCACAATGTATCATAAACACTATGTGTTGGTGATCCGAAGATATAGATTTGAATTTCCTGTCGTAGTTGTACCGAGGGAAATATATATATACTGTATGAATGAGTCTGTAGAATGAATGTTTTTTTTTCTTTTTTTTTTTCGTTTTTTTTTCTTTTTTTGTTTTGTTTGTTTGTTTGTTTGTTTGTTTTTTTTAAACGAGCAAATGGGCCGAAATGATCCCAATGGCCCCAACCCTGGCATCCCTCAATTTTGCTTCGATAATTAAAATTCAATTTGAAACCTTAAAAAACATAGTTGCATCTATACTATCACAGAAAAATAGTAACATTTGGATTATGACCTTCTGGAATCACCTGAAAATTAAGCACACGATTTTTGGTTTGAATTTGGATATGAATTTCCTTTTTTATTTTTTGTAAAACTGTTTTTAACAGTGAAAATGGTACGGTATATATATCCACTTAATTTAAGCTTTTTTAAAAATTGCAAGAATTGAGCCAAAATTGAGGGTGTTCCTCAAGCATTGAATAACATACGTCGACCCTTATTTGTGTAAAAGCAAGCATGCAAACTACTGTAGTTTCGGTATTACTTCAAATCAAACATTGTGTCCCTGACCTACAATATAGTTTCAATATAACATCCAATAATTCTAAGTGTTTCAGAACTACACAGGCAAAATGTCTTGAGGTAAAGTTGAAATGAAAAAATATTGACCTGAAATTGACCTGAATTTGGCCTGAATCGACATGAAGCCATTTTGCCTGTGTACAACAATACATATTCTTGTATGCTTTACAAAGATAAACTTTCAATGTATATTGATTGTGCGAGTAAACAGTGATCAGATACCCGCGTTAGCGAAACAAAAGTAACAAGAAATAACTTTAAAAAAGATAAACGGCATAGTTTTAATGTTGGTGGTTATAATGTAAAATGCTGGTGAAATAAATTAACGAACTAATGCGTTTCAGCACGGATAACAATTTTTTTTCTTGTATTTATTTTGTTTTTCAAAATTAAGCATGGTAATCATAAATGACATATAAACATCTTTCACACACTCACACATTCTCAATTAAATAGAAGGTACATTTTAAAAGTGCATATTAGCACCCTCATAGACTTTCATTACCATTATAAAGCAATTAATGTGCTTGTACCTATTAGCCAAACAAACATACATACAAGCATTTTCACACCCATACACACAGCCACACTCACACACACACTC
The DNA here is from genome assembly GCF_902652985.1 of Pecten maximus. NCBI lineage: Eukaryota > Metazoa > Mollusca > Bivalvia > Pectinida > Pectinidae > Pecten > Pecten maximus. The sequence goes on along the minus strand of NC_047023.1, from coordinate 6,454,067 downwards.
ACAGCCACACACACAAACACACACACACACACACAAGAGAGAGAGAGAGAGAGAGAGAGAGAGAGAGAGAGAGAGAGAGAGAGAGAGAGAGAGAGAGAGGAGAGAGAGAGAGAGAGAGAGAGAGAGAGAGAGAGAGAGAGAGAGAGAGAGGAGGGGGAGGAAAGAAGAGAGGAGGGAAGAGGTATATTTTCCTTTAAACATTTGATGATATAATATATTTCGTATAAAATATATAAATATATATGTATATCTATAAATGATATACAGAGTACTAAAACTAATAATAAAAGTATATAAATTAATCAACTACGCAGGTGAATATACACTTACTTTATCGATTAAAAGCCTGAATATTACAAAAATATAACAAGAGTTCCAAAATACGACCCGTTGTTGATACCAAAATCATATCAGTTGTAATCATCCTTGGTGATAATAAGACTGCTTTTGAATCAGGAATATAATTTTATTAATGTGTCATTTAAAAAGATAATCTACATATTCAGTTGCATTCAATCTTAACTTTGTTTCGTTTTTAACTGCATATCTGCATTTTGCATTTACCGCTACATTGACCAATCACATACTTCATCTTGATCAGTAACGCCACCTGTCGCGTCATATCCGGGGCCAAAAGAATATTAAACGGCTATGCCGAAAAAAATCACATATGATATGGTGCTGATTAACAGATCGTTAACATAATAACCGAAAAACTTTTACATTTTTATCTGAAAATTTTGCTCAGATTGTTCATATACTGGATAAAAATGGGAAACGTTTGCCATGTCTTTACTTCACCATCTCACGAAAAGATCCAATTTGCCCTGTCCTGAATTCACCCTCTCATATGAAGAGCCTACATGTATATAAGTTTATGTTTGGTACATTATTTGCCATGCCTTTAATTCCTTCCGTTGGACGAAATGGGGAAATTAAGATATGGATCAATTAAAGTTCGATAACAAATATATACAGGCAATACGCGCTACACAAGAACTAGTAGTCTTAACACAGGGCTGTAGGTCGAGAGTAGTCTGCCCTTGGTACGGGACCGGGCGTAAACAAAATCCCATTGCGATCATCGCCGCGATCACAAAAAGGCAAGATTTGAAATGAAATAAAAAGTTTTTGTAATTAACACTTATATTTGTTAACAGCATCTAGGTTTACTTGAAGAGTGGAATCAACAATATCATAAGAAAAACGTTTTTTTTTAAGAATAAAAAGCCAAAAACCGTAAATTTAAACGGTTGAGTTCGGCGTACACAAAATCACGCGCTGAAAAATGTAAATCGGCAATTACTTAAGTTGTAGGGCTTGCTTTATATCAATTTAAACTGTCAGATTTTTCAAATACGAATTGTGATTTATCAAAAAAAAAAAAAAAAAAAAAAAGATTTATTCATGAGTCGTTGTTGAGAAAAAAAATAATATCAATATTTCTGGTACGGGGATCGGGTCGGGTCCGGGTACACGAATTCGAAGGGGCCGATTGCCGCTACACGAAGAACCCTTCGAATTCGGAACACCTCTAGTTATCCGCCAGGGGGCGCTGATTTCTGGAAATCAATAAATGAATTATTGACATTACAAATTAGTTAATTGATATCCAAAACTCTAACTTATCTTCTAATATCCATAATCAAAATTGTAATATAAATAATTCATTTTCTGATATCCATAAGTCGTTTTCTGATATCCATAAATCATTTATTGATATTAACAAATGTGTTTATTTATGGATTTCCAAAAACAGGTATTTATTGATATCCATCAATCGAATTATGGAATTCCATAATTCATTTATGGATATCAATAAATATCTATTGATTTCCAAAAATGAATTATTATTGATATCCATAAATCGATTTAATGATATCCATAAATAGGGACTTTTCTCACTTTGGCTTGCCATAGGCGTTTGGCGAATTAATTATTGACTGAAGGGATCATTAAAACAAATATAACGATATTTTTTCATTGTTAATCTATTAAACGCGTGTAACTGTTCCACGTTATTTCTCTGTATGTGATCGCTTAACTTTTGTCTTGATAAAGGGGCGGATCGACTCGAAAATTCGACATCTTACTTGACTATATTGACGTTATTACTACATGACCAATTCGGAAAACTCAAAGTTAATAAAGAACTTGAACTTGATATAAAAGTATTAATAGTACATGAACCAAGATTGACGCTACATATATTAATAGTACCTGGTCCAAAATTGACGCTACACATATTTATACTACATGGACCAAGATTGACGCTACACATATTTATACTACATGCATGGACCATGATTGAGGCTACACATATTAATACTACATGGACCAAGATTGACGCTACACATATTTATACTACATGGACCAAGATTGACGCTACACATATTTATACTACATGGACCAAGATTGACGCTACACATATTTATACTACATGGACCAAGATTGACGCTACACATATTAATACTACATGGACCAAGATTGACGCTACACATATTAATATTACCTGGACCAAGATTGACGCTACACATATTAATACTACATGGACCAAGATTGACGCTTTAAGAAAGAGTGTAGAATTTTAATTGTTTACCAGAGCAAGTGGTGTTGGACATTTTTTTGCAGACATGCGTTGTTTGATATTCTCAGAATTTTTTTTTTAACTAATTATGCTGTTAGTTTGAAAAAAAATCTTATCTCAATAAGTAAACACTATTGCAATTAACATTGCAATTAACTTTGTAATTAAAATCATATCTTGATCTGCGCCGTCTGTAAACTACAACAGGTTGACATAACTAGGGACACAACACATGCGTTGTTTCGTCATTTTGTTCTCTAGAATGGTTTTGACTGTTATATAAGTAATTGATATTCATAGTCAAGGTACTTATATATAGTCGATAATATACTAACATATCGGCTTGTTTTACAGAGAACTCCAAGTGAGCTCACAGACAGTAACCATTACGCTGCTCGAGTTTGACAGTTAATACGTTACTGTTACAAGAGGGACAACTCCCAGAATGCCGTTGTTTCCATCGGACAAAGTAATTGAATATGTCACCTTGGAGTGCAGAGTTACATTTTTCGTCTTCTTTTGTATCTTGAATTCGTTAAAATTAGCTACAAGAAATAATTAATTTAATACTGCAAAGACATGTCAGTATGATATTTAAAATTTAACATAAATGTTGGCTACACCAACGATTGTCTTAGAATAATTTTCCAAAGAGAAATAAAAAGCCACAACATATTATGACAATATCATCATAGCATCTTTCTAAACCGAAATGAACGTCATGACTGTCACACGTGACATACCTATAATGTAGGTATTAATATTTGCATTGTATTATATGATGTCATCAATATATCTTATTATATATGTGATTTTAATGAGATATTACGTAATTTTGTCATTATATTACAGCATTCCATGATTAACCGAAACTTGCACGAGAACTTATATAGACTATATGGCGATTCGCTAATACAATGTTAGATTAGTATAAATTCACCATCTCACGTCCATCATTTTCTTCACAAGTACAAAAAAAAATGTACTTAAATCAGTGCTTTTTGTGTGATTTTAGTTGTTAATATATCGGTCGAATGATTATATATAATTTATCTTTGAACATCTGATTTTTCGTATCCTGCGTTGCGATGGTCATATGAATCTTTTGAATTCCAAACCTGTTTTGTGTATTTTTTAAAACAATTCAAGTATTATAATTGAGAATCTTATTAATATCACTATCAGTCTTCAATAAATAATTTTGTAATTGGATCAGTTTATTTGGTAAAACGTAGATTATATCATTTTTGTCATCATCCATGTAAATGTAACGATGCCTTGTAATACACTGTATATATGTTGGAAAAAGGCGTTGATAAGTTGTTGTAACTTGTGCCTAATACCGTGTCTTTGTTTTGACAACAAATATGTTTAAACTAAATATCTTCAGCTTACGAATGTTGGGAGATAAGCTTCATCGCTACACATTACAAGATAGAAATGATGCAGAAACAGCAGCCTAACTTATTTGAGTTACCTTCATGCAAACTAGATAAATCGATTTTAATGCCTATCAGGTAATATGAAAGACATTTTTATTAATTAGAAATACTTGGAAGTATATTTTTCCAACAGAAATTCAAAAATTAGATAAAATTCATATAAAGAAAGGGATATTCACGTAATCCCCGACTGTCTTGTGAATTACACGTACATATTTGTGTATAGAGGGATCGTCCTAACGAATTTAGGAACTGCTAGCTACATCTGTAAACGAGAATAGGAACGGTACAATCCTAAGTCCACGTGAACAGGAAACTATGTGGTAACAGTACAATGGGATCGATTCTCAACGTATGTGATAATCTCGTCAGCGGATTTCTTGGTGGTTGTTATAATATTTGTCTATGTTTGATATAAATTGGGAAATACATTAACAATATATGCATGTGATATGTTTAGCATAACATTAGGACGTGATCGAGTGAATCTGTCTTCACTAAACAACAGTGGTGAGCGATACTGTGGACGTAATGTTCGGTATAGGGTAGATTAATCTGACCTTGTCTAGCTTATCTTGATAGATCTGTACGAGTTGCTTCCCCTGATTTCAAATGCACGTTTCAGGTCTCGCACAACTAATTATTTCACTATACAAAGTGTATATAATTACTAATGACTCCATCCCCTCAATCGCTCATTTGAAGTTCAAATATTGTGAAATTGATGTCAAATTAAAGATTGAAGATTTCCCTACCAGAAAAAAAATGATGTTATTGGATAGGTTTATTAGCATATAAGAGCTCACCAGTACTTGGAAGACAGTAACTCTGATATTTACAGTGGACACGGGAACCCCTACCTGGGGAATTCCCGCCTTTTTTCTATTAATACCAGGAGTCTATTTTTTTTTTTTTAAATCTCAAGACCCTACTCTTTATTCTCGTATATAGAAAGTACCCATGGCGTGTGTTGTTTACTCAGGAAATATCTACAAACCCAAGAAACACATTTTCTTCATGGACTTGGTTCAGGTGAAACACCAGCTGATTGGCTGAATTAGTTGTGTGAGACCTGTCAGTCTTGTATGAGTTGCTTCCCTTGATAACATTAATTCGCAAATTGTTCCGTCTTTGACATAATCAAAACTTATCGTTTCGCATTTTGAGTCAGATGCACGGGGTGCTATTTCACTGTAATGTTTAGATAATATTTGTTTAGTTTTCTTTACTTGATCATCGTGTGCACAACGTGTATACAACTACAACGTTTTAGTCACATACGTGAACTCTGTAAATTCCACATTACCACAAACGTCATTCCAAAAAATCATTCAATACATAAGTCACAGTTTTTTTTTTATCTCATTACAATTGGTAAAAGCCGATGTTTGAAAGACGTATATAAAACGGTTTGAAATGAAATGCTATTTTTTACCTCTATTACACCGTGGTAGATGTTTTCCGGACGAAATATAAAAACGTCAGTTAGCTGTTGATGATGTGATGGGAAAGTTGTTGCGCAATGTTAAAATAAATGTCACAGCAACGTTAACAGTATTTCCGTGTAAAGAAATGCTCTGATACACATATGCATGGCAATTTTGTTATGGTCTGATCAGATCATTAATGTTACATAACGGCAAATCTTCTTTGTAAATCGCCGCTGCCTTTGAAGTTATCACTGTGCGGCACTGTGCACGTGCTTGTTTCTTTGATGTGTCAATCAAATTAGACTTATTGCGGGTTGCGATTAAATAAATAATATTTAAAAATGAGGTTTTAATATCACTTTTCAGCGTTTTATAAGGAAAATAAAATGAAAAACTCAACAATTCCAACAATCTGTCATGTGTAAAACATTTTTTTCTATTAGCCAATTTTTCTGATCTCTCTGCGGGCAAGCCTCTTTAACGTGTTTCGGGCTCATAATAAAAACATTAACTCTGACGTTAGGAAAACGTTACTGTACATAACGTTTTGATGACATATGTGTAAAACATTGACATAAACATCATAACAACGTATTCGCAACTTTTATCAATATACGGATATTAGTGGCGGTTATTCAAATGTTTGGTTTAGTTTGGATTAGTTTGGTTTATTTTGTTTAACGTCCTATTAACAGCCATGGCGATTTAAGGACGTGCCAGGTTTTGGAGGTGGAGGATAGCCGGAGTACCCGGAGAAAAACCATCGGCCTACGGTCAGTACCTGGCAACTGCCCTACGTGGGTTTCGTACTCGCAACCCAGAGGTGGAGGGCTAGTGATAAAGTGTCGGGACACCTTGACCACTCGGTCAACGCGGCCTCAAATGTGTACTTCTCAAGATGGCGGAGGATAATTCCTTACATTATTACAAAATATAATTAAATTAAATGAACGAACTTTATATAATCACTAACTACAGATTCATCAGACATTTTCTTTTATCTGTTGCTTGCATCAAACATTTACCTTACTTTAAGTTTTAACATTTTTGCATGAAAATAGTTTCATAAGCTTATAAACACTCGGATGTCTATAATAATATTATTTTATAAACTTAACTCTTAACTCATAAACTGGACATAGTAAAATAAAATGCATTTCAACTTCTACATCATTTTTGTTACAGACTGTACACATTCTTTCGCTTCTCGAAACAGCATTATAGCGTCCGGACTTTGTTTGGTTTGTTTTTGTTTAACGTCCTATTAACAGCCAGGGTCATTTAAGGACGTGCCAGGTTTTGGAGGTGGAGGAAAGCCGGAGTACCCGGAGAAAAACCACCGGCCTACAGTCAGTACCTGGCAACTGCCTCACGTAGGTTTCGAACTCGCAACCCAGAGGTGGAGGGCTAGTGATAAAGTGTCGGGACACCTTAACCACTCGTCCACCGCGGCCTCTAGCGTCCGGACTCAATACAAAGAGAGTGTGCATGCATAGGAAATACTTAATCTTTGTTTGGTTTTGGAGTTAAGAGCTTTTCCCAAATAATATTGAATTTCAAAGCTAATATGAATGAAGGCAAAGCCTTGGAAGAGCACAGCTAATCGAATTGCCACTTGCAGACGTATATGTTTATGTAATATATGTAATTTGTTTTTATTATATTAGCAGATTGATGAAATTTGCTAAAGGTTATCCCTTAAAACTCACATACATCCATTATATCATAGTTATTTATTTTCTGTTGTGGCATGATATACATAAAATATCCTCTATGTCTACTGCAGTATATATACTCTAATATTTCATAGTATGTTTTAAGAAATTAACCCCCTCTCCTGGGGGAAACCTGAAATCACAAGGTCATGATAAGTCATCAAAAGGCCTTATATAACAAGAATTCTGCAGAATTATATATCTCATCTTTCCCGCTTTGTCAATAACATTCTTCAATTTATGGATTAGTGTTCGAGTAATTAAATAATATCAGTAACCCAGTGTTCAGCATGATAGTAACAGTAACCTTACCAAGATTCAATTCAATGAGATAGGGTGAAAATTGATTTATAATGAAAATTCTCAAAATTCAGTGTTCAGGCCAAAATATGTGAATCTTTAAAAACATTATTGTTGCAAGTTCAGTGTAATAGAGTCAGTCACAAAGTTTCCATTAAATTAATATTGCTTTTATAACAAAATTTTAAGTGAATCTTACGTAACTTCACAAAATTCACTGTTAGTATTTCTACCCAAACATAGGTGAACCTGGAAAAAAAATTCTCTAAATGTTGGATAGGTGCATGTACAGTATAGGTGCATGTACAACAGTATGATTGTATCAGTACCCTCACCAGTTTCAATTCAATCTGACAGCATGCAACTCAATAACACTGTCAAAAGTGGACTCTATACAAATATTGATGCCTCTGCTATTAAATAGTGATGGTTGTAAACTCGCTTTTATTTAATAAATTAATTGAACAAATTGAATAAGGCTAAAAAGTGTGATTTCTGTATATGAATTAAATAATTATTTCTAATCCATCCCTATAGGGGTAACAGGACACCCTGTGGTGTAAAAAAAACTAAATTTTTTGAAAAGTACATAATAAGTCCAGAATGTTTGATTTCTTCATATCTGGAAGTTTAGAAGTTTCGTCAATTTTACGCTTTTTTGTCCCATTGCTCAGGCCACTGTGGATCAGTCATAGTGCCAATATATATATATATATACTTCTAATCAAGTTTGTGTTATTTCCAATAGCAATATTCAATATAATTTCTGGTTTTGTATTTTCCCTAATTACTGCAGAGTAAACTAATGACCCAGGTTCCCTCACCTAAAAAAAACACTACAGACCCAAGGCGCATGAAATATATCAACTTTAAAGGACTTGAATTGAAGATCCTTCTATCCATGTGTAATATTTGATTCTACCATATATTGGGAATGGAATAGAACATTTGAACTGTTATTCAGTCACTTCAACCCATTTTTTGGGCAAAACCGCATTGGAACGAGGACATGTACTTATAACATATGATTTGATGATCTGTTTAGAGAGAGCTTTAAAAGAAATTCACTTAACAGTTAACATTGTGCGCCTTTCAAAATAAAATATGAATCAACTTTGGGATTACATCAGTATATAATTAAAGAGGCTTGCCCGCAGAGAGATCAGAAAAATTGGCTAATAGAAAAAGATTTTTTACACATGACAGATTGTTGGAATTGTTGAGTTTTTCATTTTATTTTCCTTATAAAACGCTAAAAAGTGATATTAAAACCTCATTTTTTAAATATTATTTATTTAATCGCAACCCGCAATTAGTCTTATTTGATTGACACATCAAAGAAACAAGCACGTGCACAGTGCCGCACAGTGATAACTTCAAAGGCAGCGGCGATTTACAAAGAAGATTTGCCGTTATATTCCATACATTTCCCTCTCAGGTTGAGTTTTAAAACGTCTTTTAAATACATATTCTGTAATTGTTTTCAAGAAATTAAGTCGGAAAGCCTCTAATTTTGACACATAGAAACGTGTACTGAAGTTTATTTAGTGATCGGAGATGTGCCGTTTACCGGTCCGTCTGCGGGTAAGCCTCTTTAATTTTGATTGTAAGTACATGTATTCTCTGTCTTGTCTCCACTAAAACAGAATTTGTAGCAAATTTTTAATTAAACCTGCTAAGAGTCAACACCATAGACAATTACTCTCCTTTTGTAATTATGATTAATTACAAAATAATTATAGAAATTCTCTAATCTTCTAGGCTTTGGGAATTAACATGAGTTTTTTATAAGGTTTAAACCATACATATACTGTACATGTACATGTGTTCATAAACATAGTAATAAATTTGGTTTGGTTTACTTCATTTAAAGGGTAATTCCTTCATTAGTTTAAATTCAAAGGTTAGGTCATCAAAATTAAACTTATTGGAAAATATGATTTTTTCCCAAATAGTAAGTATTGGAATCTTTACATAAATCAAATACGACAGTTTAACTCCCATGGTAATTAACACAAGTTCTCCAAGTTCTAAGTCCTAAAAATTCTTCATTCCTACCAAAATATCACTTTTTACTTGAAAGCCAGCCAGTATTTTTGTAGGATTCATCATTTTTCTGTACATTTTGGCATTGATTCATTTCCCTGTTCAAACGTGGATTTCATCAGTAAAAATTGTGCATGGTTCTGATATCCGAAAGAAAGAATGTCCCTCTAAAGTCTTATTAACTGCCAGGGTCATTTAAGAACATGCCAGGCATTGGAGAAGGAAAATCCAGAGCACCAGGAAAAACCATGACCTAATATCAGTACCTGGCAAAGGCACCCTATATATGAGCCAGTCAGTTTTGAACTATCAACTCAAAGAAGTGGATCACTAGCAGGGCTAGTGATAAATTGTTAGAACTTCGAACACCTAAGAACACACACACACAAAAAAAACAGTCCTTGTATGTTTTGACATTGAGTACAAAAGATTTTTTAAATTTCCTTTTTATAAATTTCGGGCAATAATTTTGTGAAATAAACAGTTACTATACTTAGCAATAGAAATCTGGTCTATAACACTCCCAACAGTAGGTATCTATAATATGACAATAATTTTATTAACATTGCAAAGGAATTATTTTTCAGATAAATTTCATTTAAAATTTAATCATTATTTTTGGTACAACCTACATATTTGCCATGTTGATCTATGTTTATTTCTGCTGACTAATGTAGACTAACTAGTACCTACACATGTACTAAGAGCCTGCATTTCATAAACGATAAAAATCTAGGGTTATCACATGGGCTTATGCATATATAGCCTATAGGCCTATAGCTAGCAGACCTATTACTCCGACACATTTTAAATCGTTACTAGCCCCTGTGCTGTAGCTAATAATATAACCTATTTCTAATAAACAATGCGAGTCAGACACATATGATATATAGCATCATCTGTAACTAACAATAAAAAAGCTGGGACGTATAACTGACAGGCACTTGTTTCCTATGCATAGGCCTAGTTGTCTTTCAGCATGTTATTGCTTACAATGTAAATCAAGTGCCTGTGACGTAAGCCTAACGTTAACGCTGAGAAAACAAATCGACAATGAAGTGCCTCATCGTTTTATTTTGATTTTATCGTCGAATTGTAATGTGAACTTATTATTTGCGTAAGCACGTGTGTGGCAGGCAGCCGCTGTGACCGTTTGATGTGTGTTATGCCTATGATGTGACTGTATTGCCGTTTCATCTGTCTTTGTGATTGACACGATTTATACCATTGAGATGCTACCAAATCAGATAGTACGAATATTACAAACCTATGACTTGAGGTTCGATTCCTTACCGTTTAAATACGAGCTCAAGGACGACCAGCATCATTTATCACTTAGTATTGAGTGGGATTTGACAGGTCATGGTGATTCCTGTGATATTACCAAGGTTAAACCGAAATCAAAGTCGCCGTCACAGATCAGGCACGGTAAGCGACGAACCAAGGCATGGAAAAGGCGGAAAGGGATTAAGAGTCATGATCAGGTGGTTATTCCAAAGAGTACAGACGACTCTGGTGTTTCTGTTGAACAGCCAGTTTTACATAGTGTTAGTGTGATGACGCAGTGTGACCCTAACCCTGTTAAGCCTATCAGCATTGAGCCTAAGCCTGAGGTTATTGCTACATCATGTGTGAAGTCGCCTTCGAGTCATCCAAAGACAGCGCTATTGAATATTGGTAAACCCGTTTGTGAAGGAAAGTTAATTGCTCAACTAACAGGTCAACCTTTCAATAATGTGCACCAGATCAACCCTCCAAAAACTATCACAGCTGGATTCGTTCGTGAGGAGAAAGCCAATTCTCTACCGACAAGTCCGTGTGATGATGACTTTGGGTGGGACACAAACCCATTTGCTCAACAAATGTCGAGAAAGAGGAACTTGACATCTTCGCAAGTCAATCATGTGACCACTGTTTCGAAACCGTCCAATTTTGACAGTATTGTGAAAAAGTCTGATGATGGGACATGCTCGATCAACTCCAAAGACCTACTAGCATTTCTGATAAATAAGTGATTGTATAATTTGACAATATCTCATTACTGAAGTGATTTAAGCCGGTGTTGTAGACTGTTTATAGATGATATGTTTTACAATGTCGAGTAATATTGATAATATTATCCAATGGGAACCCTATAAACAGTGTATATATATAGTGTACTATACAGTTTAGTTTCAGCATACATGGATATATTACAGATTATTGTGTTATGTGGTGCTGCAATTGTGTCTTAATTAATCTAGTGAGATTATGATGTTTCAGTTTTATATATTATGTTATGATGATGAGTGAGTAACATTTCTATTTGGCATATGGACTTTGTGGAATGACTGAAACTTTAAATGTTGATAATCAGATCATTGATTTATAAATAATAACTACATGTATGTACGTTGGGTTTCTAATTCATTTCATGGTTCTGCAAAAAATTTCCCTAGGGTAAAATTTTTGTTTTGGGGGGGCATGTTATATATATGTAAAATATATATTTTAGGTGACCATGAAATGTCTTAGTTCCGGATAATGTCAGCCAGTTGTTTATATGTTGGTTCGAATGCTGATGTTATCGGCAAATGCCTACCTTTGATCAGATCAGACTGGAACCGCATACAAAAATAATGACTATAGGGACCACGGAACCAAATGATTTCCCATAGACGGTAATGTTAACGTTTATCACTGTACTGCTTAAATGAAGTTTTCAACACTGGTCCAGTAGCCATAATTTTGAAGTATGTCATCTCGGAAACCTCTAAATGGAATTATAAAAAATTCTACCAATTTGAACTTTTTTTTATATGGCCATAATGGGGGCCGCCATCTTGTATTGATTTCAGCACCAAAAATTCATCTACATTAACAACAAAATACACACTTACTTACCTCCCCCTGACAAAAACAGGCTAGCAAAAAAAATAACTGTTTTTCTATATATTTTACATCTACATGTATTGCCCAACCCACATATTAAAACTTTGGAAACTTCTCTCATCTAAATATCCAATCAGTAGGCCCCGATGTATTCACCTTCCTATTAAATCTTCTGCCCAAACGGGGAAAACCCACATTCTATTTTTGATTTGGTTCTGTGGTCCCTATACTGAGTTTAATTCCAACGTACTCGCGTATCTTGTTGTGTACAATATAGGTCTATAGGTCAGACGTGAATGGAGTCCGATCGGTTACGGACGACATGATAAAAATAAAAGCGAAAAAATACCGCTGTTTTGCTATTCATTTTTCATCTGAAAACAAAACTCATATATAACTAATGTTAAAACACTATAGTGAGACTTTGGTGTTGATATTTGTTCAAGATTTTTGCCCATGGGAAAAGTACATCCGGATTTGAGCCATTCCGGTTCCGGCTTTTGGACCATACGATTTTCGTTGTTCGTATGTATGGGAAGGGAGGCAACTCTTGTTGGAGATACCGTTTTCCAGTATTTAAAGAGCTTCGCTCTTATCAGCAAGGTATTTATAAATTTGCCATTTTGAAGAATCATCGAATGCGCTATTTCATTATTTACCTTTTGAGCAATCCAAACATAGTTAAACCCATGTCTACATAACTCATTCTTTATCTCATAGACCCAGTTTAATTTATAATTAGGTTGTCTGATATTGAGCTCAAATAGAGCATCATAGCACGACTTTAATATACAATTATCTGTTCTTATCAACATTAACCAATAACTCATTATCATTATTTTACGATGTTCATGTAAAGTATATCTACCAGTCTCAGAATACACCATGGAACTATTGACTGTTTTCTTCACATTTAGTAATCCTTTAAGGAATAACAGATGCACAGATTCTATTTGTGGTGCTGCGTGATGATCTCCACACCTCACAACAGTAATTAAGTATACATGCTACATATGTATCAAACAGTGATAATTCAGTTTCAGCATTAAGAATATAATTTGTAATTCTCCTTTTAAGAAGATAATATCTTCCAAATACGACAAAGAAAATATGAAATGATATTAAGAAACATAAAACACATTAAATATCTCATACAACTTGGTGATTCGAACTCTGAACTCTTAGGAATAAACTTAAAATTAGACATTGTAAAAGTTGGTCTGCCGATGCGCTCTATGTCAAAAAGGATTTGAATGCGGGGAAACTCCTACTCGAAAGTTGCAAATAGCCCGACGATGCAACTTTACTGTCATTTAATGAAATATCCATTGCAAAAACTCAGATTTTAGCATTTATCTTTTTATTTTGAAAATTGTCACCGTTAGGTCGAAACAGGCCAATACGTGCCATACCTCTCCATAACATTTACAATCCATGTAGTGACATTTGAAATCATAACTCTCCTGTCCGCAAGAACATGTGCCAAGAACTCACTTGAACGTGACCATCTCAAGTCATCCGTGTAGTTAAATCTAAAATTTCACAGTGTACTACTTTCTACGAACGTGTGAACACGTGTTACAGTGTGGAGACAAGTCTACTTGAGTGCATTCCAGTCCACAGGGACCTGATTTGTCATAGTCTACGTGCATTTGGACCCTCCTTAGTGCGTATAGCACATTTTCATACCCTTTTTTGGGGAGGGGGAGGTTTAAATTATGTCAAAATTACACCCCGATGTTCATTATATAGTGAAGGACCGGGGTGTCATTTCTACCGGATTTTAATCCTAACCTAAACATGCCTGAAAATGTGTTATACACATAAATGAAGGTTCAAATACACAGACCGTGATGGATTCTCAGGTCCCTGTGCTCCAGTTCAGCCAATCATATACTAGTGTCTTCCAACATACGGCCATATCTTTTTCTCTCACTCATAGTCTCCACTTAAATGATGTTATCTTATATTCGTTGGTAATATGTGACGTCACGTGAATTTTTTGTTGATCATCTGATACAAGGAGATCGATATAACAACAATAATGAATAAACTCATGGAGATCGTCATGATGACGAAACGTTTGTAATTGTCGTCTGCTAACAGGTCGTCAGCCCTTCTCCTTGCGCGATCGTTTCGACACTTAGTTTGTGGGGTATTGGATTTCGAAAATAAGTTTTCTCTAGACTTTTCCCGAAGGTTATCGCCTGCAAAAGAAAACTGTTTCTTCTGTAGAAACACTGGAGGGGTCGTTTGCCCAGTGCTTCGCGTTGAGAGGCCGTCGCCATTGCGGAATGACTTCCGGTCCGGAGTTACGGGTACCGGTACCGGTGGTGACACCCGTTCCGGTGTCGGTAAACCATCGCGTTCGGGACGCTTCTTGGTTGCGTTGAGATTCAGAGGGGCGCCATCTTGTCCTTTGAACAGACCAGATCTCCTCCTTTGTAGTATTGGGTTGTGCATTGTCTGTCTTTCGTCCCATATACTGCAATGGAGCAATTACAGGCAGCACAAACGTGTACAATCATCCCCGTCAACAGAATATACTGTCGAGCAAAACATCGCTCTCCTTTATAAGTGATTAGCTGTTACGATACTGGATGGAATGTGCTTCTTTATAATCAAGGGTCCACCAAATACAGGCTATAGGTTGCGCGAGTCGGCGTTTCTTCGGCAGGCGTTACGATAATCTCAACATCACGTTTTAATGTGTTGACATGAGAAAGCAAATTCCAACACTCCACTTCCTGTCGCCTGGAATCCACACAGGGACCTGGGATGTCGAGCCTACAACAGATATGTGATGTTTTAAAAATGCCAAACAGAATCGTCCATTAAAACGTCGCCGTAAGATTGCTGGCTAATGTGGCTACATTTACGTGTATCTATTAGCCAAATGGATATTGTGTTATGGTGTATATAATACTGCCTTCGGCCTTACCTTTGATGACAAGATATCCGATAATTACTAATATATAAGCTATCATTGATAAATTACTTTTCTGTTGCGTGTTCACCGAGCGTGTCTGGTTCAGCGAACGTGTCTGGTGTTCACTGAACGTATCTGGTGTTCACCATTACTGTCTAGTGGTCACCGAACCTGTCTGTTTCAGCAAACGTGGCTGGTGTTCACTGTACGTGTCTGGTGTTCACTGAACGTATCTGGTGTTCACTGAACGTATCTGGTGTTCACTGAACACTGAACGTGTCTGGTGTTCACTGAACACTGAACATGTCTGGTGTTAAACGAACATGGCTGGTGTCCACTGAACGTGTCTGGTGTTCACAGAACGTTTTAGGTGTTCACTGAACGTGTCTGGTGTTAAACGAACATGTCTGGTGTTCACTGTACGTGTCTGGTATTCACTGAACGTGTCTTGTGTTCATCGAACGTGTATGATGTTCACTGAACGTGTCTGGTGTTCACTGAACGTGTCTGGTGTTCACTGTTCGTGTCTGGTGTTCACTGAGCACTGTTCGTGTCTGGTGTTCACTGAACACTGGACGTGTCTGATGTTCACCGAACGTGTCTGGTGTTCACTGTACGTGTCTGGTGTTCATTGAACGTGTCTGGTGTTCACCGGACGTATCTGGTGTTCACCGAACGTGCTTGGTGTTCACTGAACGTACACCAGGTCTGCGATAATATGTCACGTGTGTAAATTCTACGAATTTATGCTGGATAATATATAGTTATGATGAGTCCAAATGACCTCGTATGAACTTGAATAACTGTGTTTACAAGGTTATGTTTACCATAAAGCTAAAGATTTGTAAAAATAATCATGAATGATTACATTCCTTGTCCTATTGAACGTCACATTGGTTACCATGAAGTTATGACGTCAAAATTATTGAAACATAGTGGCAGTCAGTCACAGATCCATTGCGTGCCGACGTGTGTTTATAACAAAATACAGGTATACATATGTAAATGATGTTGTAAAAATAGTTTTATCATCATGAAACGTACAGAGAGGACACATCCATATGGAAGAATTGTGTGTATATAGGACATACATTCTCCTGAAAAAAACCAAGCTGTTTAGTTGATACTATTTTGTGTTGAATGTATAAAAGGTACATCGTGTTAAATGCGGTGTCTGACCACTCAGCGGACGCACCATTCTTCGTTGGCTCAGTAGGTAGAGCTGGGGATTATCTCATTAAAGACCTGGGTTTGTTCCCTGTCGTTCATCAATATAGACCAAGAGTCCCTTTACCCTATAACGGCAATCATCTGGCAGAACTACGACTGGTCACCATTGGTCAGCGCAGTCCATCTTCCCGGCATATCAGTGGAGAATGAAATTGGATTTCATCGTATAACAAACCCCAACCAACCAAATAACTAACAACTTAACGGACATCACCTGCCAGCTTCAACGTCGCATTGACGTAAAACTTAATTAAACAAGGGGAGATAATCATGGTGTGTAGACATGGGTGACAGTAGTCGATACACTTATTGATGTGCAGTCACACACATTAACAGTCGTGTTATTATGGTATAAACATGCATTACACTGACAAGTAATCGGATTACGGCGACTCAGAATCAGAAAGTCTGGCCAAACCTGTGGAAGCCTGGGGCTCACCACAAATCCGTGAGGAGCTGTTAAGATGATTACTTTAAATGATACTTACGTAATGCAGTCACACAGTTACATTGTCGAGAGCTATTGTTCTGACAAACCAAACATATTAAAGTAATACGGAAGTAAACAGGACCAATATTAAAAATATTAACTAAATTAGCAGTCTCGTATTTCAAGATGGCCGACATGATTTCTGATTGATTAGGGGCGGGGTGGGGGTGGGGGACGGGGTAGGGGGTGGCGGTGGGGGGTGGGGGCGTCTTCTTAAACAACCTGGGACAACACGGTTCATTATAAAATTTGTTCTATGATATAGGTATGTTCTGTCGATCTGAATTCAAATCTTAATAAACTGCTATAACATATTAATATATAGTATATGTTGACAAACATGTGCATATGTATGTGTCACCACTCACGGAAATTTATTCATGGTCGTTTTAAAGGTATATACCTTGCCTAATTTGACATTTTAGCTCCTTCAACAGTCAGTACCGTTCTACTTGTAGTAGCTGGTGGTTAACTCACTTAACAACATATGCGCTGCTCACTATGGGGGTAGACATAGCCATGCCACCTTCCTTTTTGAGCAACACAAAGCAACTACTTAGAAATTTCACGTTTTAAGCGATACACGTCAAAGTGACCTGTTAAAAAAAGCTTCCTGGTCGCTATGGGAAACCATTTACTAATATTCCTCGTCACCCACACACAGGTATTCTGGGGAGACCGTTTACGTCACTGCCACGCGGATTTGATTATCACCAGTAGGGTTAATTAGATATGTGTAAACTTGTTTTATTACTACCAATAACAGGTAAGTCATATACAGAAAATTAAATATCTCGATAAAGTTTTAGGTAAGAGTGTGTATATGTATTAAGGTTTAAGTCCCAGGAGTATTTACGTTTCCATATATGCACATCTCCAATGAACCATAAAATCCTATTACCGGATCAATATCGGTCGATCTCCACACGGAGGTGTAATGTGTTAAACCCGAACAACTGTCACATATATCGTACCCTGTTTCACGTATAAAAACATAAATGTGTTGTCAATAAGCCTATAAGGTTTGCAGCTCAAATCTGAAATTATTTTCAAAAGAAACAGAATTTAACATTCATGTTACAAAACAGCTGCTTACTATGTACAGCCACGGTCAACAAACTTACCGTGTATGTTGGCTACCTGCAGCTCCACGTCGGTATTGGAGAAAAACAGGTCTCCAGTAGAATGTCGTGGATAATCAGATCGTTAACACATGTAGGTGCCATTGTATTGAACATACACACGGCCTGTGTGTTTACAAATACGTATACATATATACGTATAGTAGGTATTACATCACACAGGTATACAATAACAAGTGTATTGTTCTTGACTTGATACGATCTAAGAACGACCTATTGTTCTCAAATATAAATACATAACTAATTGTTCAAAAAAGTGTGTATTAGCTGACACAAGAGACTTGTTGGTGGGGTGAATGCTGCTGTTGTCTCGTGTGACACAATATTACGTGGTATTGGTGTATCATGAGACATTGTATTTTGTGGTATGATTACAATGTACATGTAGGTAGAGTATCGAAGTGGAATTCAAGGTTTGTTATTGTTTAACGAGAAACATATAGTGTTTATTCAATTATAAACAAGTTCGTTTAACATTACCAATACGAATGCTTTCCATTGCCTTAGCTTAATATATTTTCTGTTTCTCACAAAACGTTATATTAATGATTAAGACAAATATCTATAGCATTTTGTATACATGTATAAGGTCGTCAAATATCAGCTGTGACTTACCTCACCTTGGTCTCCCACCGTGAAGAGGTCTTAAACGTTAGTGCTCTCAAAACAAACCACAGGTGGTGATCGGATCCTTTACACAGTAGTTGAGAGTGAGGTTAGAACCAAAACTAAGTTAGAATAGTCCAGAGTTTGGCATGGGGATTGAATTACCTCTTCCTTCAATAATTAAATACTCTCTAGATGTTTGGTGATAAGCGTGTCGTGTTTGCTGTGATGACGGTAAGGTTCCGGAGTCTAGATCTATATATACGTGTCATTAATGGATCACTCCACGGACAATCAGATAGCCGTATTATCGAATATACGGACATCTGGTCGTATTAACGAATACATCCACTCACAATGCCGTGGTCTGACATCTGGTCGTATTAACGAATACATCCACTCTCAATGCCGTGGTCCTGTGTATTACGTTATCATTATACTTCATCAATATATTATTCGATTTTATCATTATATTATTCGACTTTGTCATTATATTATGATATGTTGTCATTATATTATTCGATTTTATCATTGTATTATATGATGTTATCATTATATGATTACGTTACACCATTATATTATACGCTGTTGTCGTTATGTTATTTGATTTCATCATTATATTATTACCTTTTATCAATATGTTATTTACTCTCGTCATTGTATTATTTTGTTTAATCGTTATATTATTCTATATTATCCATTATGCCATTCCGTCATTATATTATTCACACATATCACGATATGATTGCAATATACCATTACATTATTGCACAACTTCATTATATGTTAGATACGATACTGACAAGCGTCTTTGCGAACCCGAAGTAAACGGAACTTTTCACCGGGGTTACTTTTTGCCATATTACTGTAGCATATACGTATTCCGTGAATCCGCGAACCGATCCGTAAACCAATCCGTGATCCGTTTCGGTGTATTTGTGATCACCTGATGTACCTTCGTTTTTACCTTTGTATACGTGTGTGTGACGTAGTGTATTGTGTTAGTCCATCATGTGTTGACTGTACTTGACTAATCATGACTGACAACGGATAGCTCGTGGGACTCGCTTTGTTTTCCCGCGCTCTTTCCTTCTTTCTTTCCTTTCTGCTCTCTCCCGGCACTTCCCAGCTGGCCGTGGAGCGAACCACATCTGACAGGTCCATGATACATAATTACTATATATTTTATACTGGGTCCCCCAGCACCACATGCAGGGTGAGTAAATAGTTTTAGCTTTATGATTATTGCGTATATCCTATAAACTATTGGAGTATCATATCTAATTTATATTATCCAGTCTATCCAGTTTATTTCAAGAAAACATAATGTTCCAAGGGCTAACAAATTGTTGTAATTTAGAAGAAATTGAAGACTAGTATCTTTTTTACTACAATGTCTATTTATCTTAATCAAAAATATATCAAGAATTAGTATTACAGAAAGTAAAGTACATGTAATTTCAAACTAGTAAGAACTAAACAAAACTGGTAAATATAATCATTTAGCTTTCAGAAAAAGGACAAGAAAATTAAAAAGTTGAATATTATTTTGTTAAACTGAGCTTACAATATAATGTTGATCACTCTCCGTTTGTCATGTAATTTTACTGTTTGATATTTATGTTTAATCATGTTGTTATTTTCACATGTAGGCCGATAGGTCCACGGAATAAAATGAACTTGAACTTGATATATATCTACCTGCGAGTAAGACTTTTGTAACACATTGCACAATTATACATTTACCTGGGACACAGACTTTGTAACACAAATATATATTTACCTGGGACACAGACTTTGTACACAATTATACATTTACCTGGAACAGACTTTGTACACAAATATATATTTACCTGGGACACAGACATTTTAACACAGTGATATATTTACCTGGGACACAGACATTGTAACATAATGATATATTTACCTGGGACACAGACTTTGTAACACAATGATATATTTACCTGGGGGACAGACTTTGTAACACAATGATTTATTTACCTGGGACACGGACTTTGTAACACAATGATATATTTACCTGGGACGCAGACTTTGTAACATAAGTTTATATTTACCTGGGACACAGACATTGTAACACAGTGATGTATTTACCTGAGACACAGACTTTGTAACACAATGATATTTACCTGGGACACAGACTTTGTAACACAATGATATATTTACCTGGGACACAGACTTTGTAACACAATGATATATTTACCTGGGACACAAACATTGTAACACAATGATATATTTACCTTGGACACATACTTTGTAACATAATTTTATACTTAACTGGGACACAGACTCGGTAACATAAGTTTATATTTTACCTGGGACACAGACATTGTAACATAATGTTATATTTTACCTGGGACACAGACATTGTAACACATAGAGGATATCTAACAGTGTCTTCAGTAATACCAAATATATTTCACGAGTGGGGCTAATATTTTGATATTTTTCTCGAGTGCGCAGCACGAGTGAAAAATATCAAAATATTAGCCACACGAGTGAAATATATTTGGTTTTACTGAAGACACTGTTAGATATTCTGTTTATTACATTTTTTATCAACGAAAACCCTACCCCGTATGCTAACTTGGACTACAGCGATAATTTGTAAACAAAAAAGTAGTTTCCCCTGTCCAGGTGCTGACATATATGTCGGGCTTTCTGATTGGTCAATTATTTTGGTATTTTCTAATCATTAATTTGATTGGTCAAATCAGCAAAAGTGATATTTTTCACTAGTGAAAAATATGATATTCTTCACTAGTGAAAAATATCACTTTTATTGAATGAATAATTTTTGATATTTCACTGGTAAAAATGTAATAAAATGATATATTACCTTGGACACAGACTTTGTAACACAATGATATTTGTACCTGTGACAAAGACTTTGTAACACAATGATAAATTTACCTGGGACACAGACTTTGTAACACAATGATATATTTACCTGGGATACAGACTTGGTAATACAATGATATATTTACCTTGTGACACAGACTTTGTACACAAATATATATTTACCTGGGACACAGACTTTGTAACACAATGATATATTTACCTGGGAAACATACTTTGTAACACAATGATATATTTACCTGGGACACAAACATTGTAACACAATGATATTTTTACCTTGGACACATACTTTGTAACATAATTTTATACTTAACTGGGACACAGACTCGGTAACATAAGTTTATATTTTACCTGGGACACAGGCATTGTAACACAGCGATATATTTACCTGGGACACAGACTTTGTAACACAATGATATATTTACCTGGCACACAGACTTTGTAACACAATGATATATTTACCTGGGAGACGGACATTGTAACACAATGATATATTTACCTTGGACACAGACTTTGTAACACGTAGAGGATGAAGTGCATTTTGTACTTCTCTGTCCGGCATATTCCGAATTAAGGGCGACATACATCAAAAAGTATTTTTATTGTCGACCAAGTGTGTATAAGTATATTGAATTATTCTCGAGTAAAAGTGTTAAAATTTTGAATATGTTGGGTAAGTATTTGTTTCGTGCTACAGCGAAAAGAAAAGCCCTGCTTGCAAGTAATTATATTGATCTTAGTTTGTTGCTATTATTGATTCATCATTTTTCATCAGTGTCACTGTTGCTTCTGTAGCTTTTTATATAGTATGACGTCATCCGTTATGACGTGTCGTTACTATGTATGACGTCACGGTTTTGTCATATTAATTCAATAAGTTGAAACTGGTGAGTTTACAGTGTATATTGATAACACAATGTAGTTACAACATGTCTTGTACATCTCATTACAGTAGTATTGATGGTAATATTGTCCTCCGCCATCTTATGCTTGTCTATGTCATGATAATTATGAAAATGTTTGTACTGTTCCCTATATGCTTGTTTTGCATTTGGTTGAAATAAAAACTAAGCCGGCCCAGAAAAAAAAAACAAAACAAAAAAAACACAGTGATATACCTGACAGACTTTGTAACACAATGATATTTGTACCTGTGACACAGACTTTGTAACACAATGATCAATTTACCTGGGACACAGACTTTGTAACACAATGATATATTTACCTGGGACACAGACTTTGTAACACAATGATATATTTACCTGGGACACAGACTTGGTAATACAATGATATATTTACCTTGTGACACAGACTTTGTACACAAATATATATTTACCTGGGACACAGACTTTGTAACACAATGATATATTTACCTGGGAAACATACTTTGTAACACAATGATATATTTACCTGGGACACAAACATTGTAACACAATGATATATTTACCTTGGACACATACTTTGTAACATAATGATATATTTACCTGGGACACAGACTTTGTAACACAATGATATATTTACCTGGGACACAGACTTGGTAATACAATGATATATTTACCTTGTGACACAGACTTTGTACACAAATATATATTTACCTGGGACACAGACTTTGTAACACAATGATATATTTACCTGGGAAACATACTTTGTAACACAATGATATATTTACCTGGGACACAAACATTGTAACACAATGATATATTTACCTTGGACACGTACTTTGTAACATAATTTTATACTTAACTGGGACACAGACTCGGTAACATAAGTTTATATTTTACCTGGGACACAGGCATTGTAACACAGCGATATATTTACCTGGGACACAGACTTTGTAACACAATGATATATTTACCTGGCACACAGACTTTGTAACACAATGATATATTTACCTGGGACACAGACTTTGTTACACAGTGATATATTTACCTGGGACACAGACTTTGTAACACAATGATATATTTACCTGGGAGACGGACATTGTAACACAATGATATATTTACCTGGGACACAGACTTTGTAACACAACGATATAATTACCTGGGACACAGACTTTGAAACACAACGATATATTTACCTGGGACACAGACTTGGTAACACAATGATATATTTACCTGGGACACAGACATGGTAACACAATGATATATTTACCTGGGACACAGACTTTGTAACACAACGATATATTTTCATGTGACACAGACTTTGTAACAGTATGATATATTTACCTGGGACAAAGACTTTGTAACATAAGTTTATATTAACTGGGACACAGACTTTGTAACATAATGATATATTTACCTGGAAGACAGATTTTGTAACACAATTATTTATTTACCTGGGACACAGACTTTGTAACACAATGATTTATGTACCTGGGACACAGACTTTGTAACACAATGATATGTTTACCTGGGACACAGACTTTGTAACACAATGATATATTTACCTGGAAGACAGATTTTGTAACACAATTATTTATTTACCTGGGACACAAACTTTGTAACACAATGATATGTTTACCTGGGACACAGACTTTGTAACACAATGATATATTTACCTGGGACACAGACTTTGTAACACAATGATATATTTACCTGGGACAAAAACATTGTAACACAATGATATATTTACCTGGGAGACAGACTTTGTAACACAGTGATATATTTACCTGGGACACAGACTTTGTAACACTATGATATATTTACCTGGGACAAAGACTTTGTAACATAAGTTTATATTAACTGGGACACAGACTTTGTTACATAATGATATATTTACCTGGGACACAGACTTTGTAACACAATGATATATTCACCTGGAAGACAGACATTGTAACATAAGTTTATACTTACCTGGGACACAGACTTGGTAATGTAATGTTATAATGACCTGGAAGACAGACTTTGTCTCCATTTTTGTCGCACCTGTAACAGCATGGATTTTCCTTACACTATTTAGTGCAGTCTCCGTAGTAAAATGTGTCGCATACGAAAATCAGTGTTACATCCACCCTTCAGAAAATTACGAACAATAATGGCGTTAATCATGGAGTTAGAACCTCGTCGAACTAGGTTATTAACCATGAGTTGTGAATTGTTAAGAATAAGGCTTAGTCGGTTAGAAAGTTGGTCAAGTTATCAAGGGTGGAAATCCGATGTGCGTGATTTGATGCTTCCGACTCGTGTTAACAGTAGGTAACTTATTAATAAACGGCTACAGATCTAGAGATGTCATCACAGTTGATTTTTATTGTTTATTCCCCACACCTAATTCTTTTCTGGTATATTCATATTGTAAGAAATCAATTAATTTGTCTTTGCACGAAAGAGTTTTTTTCATTTTTTATTTCGTATACATTACTGTAAACGGGGAAATTTACGCCCTTTTGATCGCGAAAATTTTCCCCACACATATTATCTGGATACCAATTGGCGTAATCTCAAAACAAAAATTGGCGGATCGATCGCGAAAATTAACCCCACGCATAAACTTTGCATATCAAAATCGCGAAATTAACCACCGCAAAAATAACAATAAAAAAACAACAAAAAACGAATGAAATTTCACGTCCGTTCAGTATATAGCTTACCTAATTTTGCCACCCGTCAGTGATTCCTTAATTGGCCGGGCCTCACAATTGTTCCCCGTGATATAAGTATAAGATTTGCTTATTTTCCACATCAGTACATCCGTAAAACCTGGGACGAAGTCCAAGCCTTAAATAACAATTGATACACCTTTCTGTAAACAAAATGTTAGAGAATTATCATATCGGCAACGAAATGATCTGCATATAACTTCATATCTTAACCTTATATGGAGAAATTATCCTTGCCATTGGCCACAACATATTCTATGCGTGTAGGCCCGTAGTGTCCATAAGAAATAAAGCCCGGCTTTACACATAAAAATGTCTACAGTGTGTCGGGCCAATATTTCAAGCAACCATCTATTAAATATAAGTAATGATCATAACATCAAATTCTTGTATTCAATAACCAAATTAGTAACTAGTTTACCATACAATAGTACACAATGATATAAGCCTAGCACATTCTGAAATATCAAACACGTCATACTTGGTCTATGACTAGCCGATGTTGCGATTGACTTGTTATGTATCCCATTTCTAATCCAAACC
Organism: Pecten maximus; assembly: GCF_902652985.1. Classification (NCBI taxonomy): domain Eukaryota; kingdom Metazoa; phylum Mollusca; class Bivalvia; order Pectinida; family Pectinidae; genus Pecten; species Pecten maximus. The sequence goes on along the minus strand of NC_047023.1, from coordinate 6,428,261 downwards.
AACACTGAATAATAACTATAATATATATATATATGTAAATCAGAATTGGTATCTGCTTTATTAATGTTAACATGTCCATCTGGCTTAAATTAATGTTGTCTGAATAAACCACAATCAGTATTATATTGTCACAATCAGTATTACATTGTCACAATCAGTGTTATATTGTCACAATCAGTATTAAATTGTCACAATCAGTATTATCATAGATCAATGACATTAACAATATAACAGAATTGATTCAACAAAGGCATAATTGGATGATCTTGGCCACAGTTTAATAAACAATAATGCAAATGTACACCGCAATTGGCGTACCACAAAATACAATATAAAAACATCAAGAGGATCCTGGGTACAGACATCCTCTGATCTCAATAAGTTCAATGCAATGTTTCCTATCATCAATCAAGGAAAACAGTTCAATGCAATCAAGAGGATCCTGGGTATAGTCATCCTCTGATCTCAATAAGTTCAATGCAATGTTTCCTATCATCAATCAAGGAAAACAGTTCAATGCAATCAAGAGGATCCTGGGTACAGTCATCCTCTGATCTCAATAAGTTCAATGCAATGTTTCCTTTCATCAATCAAGGAAAACAGTTCAATGCAATCAAGAGGATCCTGGGTACAGACATCCTCTGATCTCAATAAGTTCAATGCAATAAGTTTCCTATCATCAATCAAGGAGACTTCAATCAAATAATTGTTTCCAATCATCAGTCATGGAAACTTCATCAATAATAGTACTGATTTCCTGAGATGTAGCGACATCCGCCATGTGGACATGGATATCAAGATATCAAGATATCCAGATATCAAAAATATCCACTGTCCACCGCCACCAACAACAGGGGAGGCCAGAAGTCGCTACAGGAAAAAGGAAAACTGTGGCCCAGATCATAACTTATCTTGACTTATATTGTCACAATCAGTATTATATTGCCACAATCGGTATTATATTGTCATAATCAGTATAATATTGTCATAATCAATGTTATATTGTCACAATCAGTATTATATTGTCACAATCAGTATTATATTGTCACAATCAGTATTATATTGTCACAATCAGTATTATATTGCCACAATCGGTATTATATTGTCATAATCAGTATAATATTGTCATAATCAGTGTTATATTGTCACAATCAGTATTATATTGTCACAATCAGTATTATATTGCCACAATCGGTATTACATTGTCATAATCAGTATAATATTGTCATAATCAGTGTTATATTGTCATAATCAGTATAATATTGTCACAAGCAGTATTATATTGTCACAATCAGTATTATATTGTCACAATCAGTATTCTATTGTCACAATCAGTATTATATTGTCACAATCAGTATTCTATTGTCACAATCAGTATTATATTGCCCGTCATACAATCTTACGATAGGTTATAACACAATCAGTATTCTATTGTCACAGTCAGTATTATATTGCCACAATCAGTATTCTATTGTCACAATCAGTATTATATTGTCACAATCAGTATTATATTGTCACAATATGTATTATATTGCCACAATCAGTATTATATTGTCACAATCAGTATTATATTGTCACAATCAGTATTATATTGCCACAATCGGTATTATATTGTCATAATCAGTATAATATTGTCATAATCAGTGTTATATTGTCATAATCAGTATAATATTGTCACAATCAGTATTATATTGTCACAATCAGTATTCTATTGTCACAATCAGTATTATATTGTCACAATCAGTATTCTATTGTCACAATCAGTATTATATTGCCCGTCATACAATCTTACGATAGGTTATAACACAATCAGTATTCTATTGTCACAGTCAGTATTATATTGCCACAATCAGTATTCTATTGTCACAATCAGTATTATATTGTCACAATCAGTATTATATTGTCACAATATGTATTATATTGCCACAATCAGTATTATATTGTCACAATCAGTATTATATTGTCATAATCAGTATTATATTGCCACAATCGGTATTATATTGTCATAATCAGTATAATATTGTCATAATCAGTGTTATATTGTCACAATCAGTATTATATTGTCACAATCAGTATTATATTGTCACAATCAGTATTATATTGTCATAATCAGTATTATATTGCCACAATCGGTATTATATTGTCATAATTAGTATAATATTGTCATAATCAGTGTTATATTGTCACAATCAGTATTATATTGTCACAATCAGTATTATATTGCCACAATCGGTATTATATTGTCATAATCAGTATAATATTGTCATAATCAGTGTTATATTGTCACAATCAGTATTATATTGTCACAATCAGTATTATATTGTCATAATCAGTATTATATTGTCACAATCAGTATTATATTGTCACAATCAGTATTATATTGCCACAATCAGTATTATATTGTCACAATCAGTATTATATTGCCACAATCAGTATTATATTGTCATAATCAGGATTATATTGCCAAAATCAGTATTATATTGTCATAATCAGTGTTATATTGTCACAATCAGTATTATATTGTCACAATCAGTATTATATTGCCACAATCGGTATTATATTGTCATAATCAGTATAATATTGTCATAATCAGTGTTATATTGTCATAATCAGTATAATATTGTCACAATCAGTATTATATTGTCACAATCAGTATTCTATTGTCACAATCAGTATTATATTGTCACAATCAGTATTCTATTGTCACAATCAGTATTATATTGCCCGTCATACAATCTTACGATAGGTTATAACACAATCAGTATTCTATTGTCACAGTCAGTATTATATTGCCACAATCAGTATTCTATTGTCACAATCAGTATTATATTGTCACAATCAGTATTATATTGTCACAATATGTATTATATTGCCACAATCAGTATTATATTGTCATAATCAGTATAATATTGTCATAATCAGTGTTATATTGTCACAATCAGTATTACATTGTCACAATCAGTATTATATTGCCACAATCGGTATTATATTGTCATAATCAGTATAAAATTGTCATAATCAGTGTTATATTGTCACAATCAGTATTATATTGTCACAATCAGTATTCTATTGTCACAATCAGTATTATATTGTCACAATCAGTATTATATTGTCACAATCAGTATTATATTGCCTCAATCAGTATTATATTGTCACAATCAGTATTATATTGTCACAATCAGTGTTATATAGCCACAATCAGTATTCTATTGTCACAATCAGTATTATATTGTCACAATCAGTATTATATTGTCACAATCAGTATTATATTGTCATAATCAGTATTATATTGCCACAATCTGTATTATATTGTCATAATCAGTATAATATTGTCATAATCAGTGTTATATTGTCACAATCAGTATTATATTGTCACAATCAGTATTATATTGTCACAATCAGTATTATATTGTCATAATCAGTATTATATTGCCACAATCGGTATTATATTGTCATAATCAGTATAATATTGTCATAATCAGTGTTATATTGTCACAATCAGTATTACATTGTCACAATCAGTATTATATTGCCACAATCGGTATTATATTGTCATAATCAGTATAAAATTGTCATAATCAGTGTTATATTGTCACAATCAGTATTATATTGTCACAATCAGTATTATATTGTCACAATCAGTATTCTATTGTCACAATCAGTATTCTATTGCCCGTCATACAATCTTACGATAGGTTATACCACAATCAGTATTCTATTGTCACAGTTAGTATTATATTGCCACAATCAGTATTCTATTGTCCCAATCAGTATTATATTGTCACAATCAGTATTATATTGTCACAATCAGTATTATATTGCCTCAATCAGTATTATATTGTCACAATCAGTATTATATTGTCATAATCAGTATTATATTGCCACAATCGGTATTATATTGTCATAATCAGTATAATATTGTCATAATCAGTGTTATATTGTCACAATCAGTATTATATTGTCACAATCAGTATTATATTGTCACAATCAGTATTATATTGTCATAATCAGTATTATATTGCCGCAATCGGTATTATTTTGTCACAATCAGTATTATATTGTCACAATCAGTTTTATATTGTCATAATCAGTATGATATTGTCACAATCAGTATTATATTGTCACAATCAGTATAATATTGCCACAATCAGTGTTATATTGTCACAATCAGTATTCTATTGTCACAATCAGTATTATATTGTCACAATCAGTATTATATTGTCATAATCAGTATTATATTGCCACTATCGGTATTATATTGTCATAATCAGTATGATATTGTCATAATCAGTATTATATTGTCACAATCAGTATTATATTGTCACAATCAGTATTATATTGTCATAATCAGTGTTATATTGTCACAATCATTTTTCTATTGTCACAATCAGTATTCTATCGTCACAATCAGTATTATATTGTCATAATCAGTATTATATTGTCATAATCAGTATTATATTGTCACAATCAGTATTACATGTATATTGTCACAATCAGTAGTCTATTGTCACAATCAGTATTATATTGTCACAATCAGTATTATATTGTCACAATCAATTGTTTATTGTCACAATCAGTATTATATTGCCACAATCAGTATTATATTGTCATAATCAGTGTTATATTGTCATAATCAGTATTATATTGTCACAATCAGTATTATATTGTCACAATCAGTATTATATTGTCACAATCAGTATTCTATTGTCACAGTCAGTATTATATTGTCACAATCAGTATTCTATTGTCACAATCAGTATTATATTGTCACAATCAGTAGTTATACAATCTTACAATAGTTTATACCTCATGATCAATATTGAAGATGGCCGGGTTCTTCAATTTTCCAATGCTTTCTCCAAACGTAACATCGTCCATGTTAGAAAACGATTTGCTTTCGGTTGTCCCATATTTACATTCTCTGCAAAATATGGCGACTTATTGATTATACTAATTTGGTGCAAAATACACAGACAAACACAGCAAATAGAACACCAGGTAGCTATATATATAGGGGAAAGTCAGGTTCAAAGTATACACGAATATACTGGTGACAAAATGACAGCGATCCCTTAGGACCGATCAGAAAACAAAACTAATTTTTACTTGGCATTCAACGCATAAATGTAAAAAATATATATATTAAAATTAAAATTAAATGGTACAATTAGTTTTTAACGCGTGTTAAAATTCTGTTTAACACGTTTAATTGATTTCGATTTTGACAGAATAGCTTTTCATGATATAGGACCGATAAGAGGGGTGACAGAAAGATTGTTTTTAATCCCATAGGGACTCTGGTCTCGCATGATAATTATAAAACCTTCCATATTGCTATTTAACACATACTGGTGTAGTCATATTTTTTTTCTGTGTATGATGTCCGATCCCAAGGCTTGCTGTCATGTCAGTGAACAGTGATAATCTTATTAACAATATACATGTATCCGTCTGAAAATTAAGATTTGATTCTACCATATTCCAACATATGGTTAAAGTTTCTCTATGTTTTCGTAACATATATATTATGACAAAATCACAGGTGTGCTGCTGGGTGTCTTCGGCAGTATGCTTCAGTGAGGTAGCACTATAAATCGGCAAAAGTTCCGGCCTATCACAAGGAGACTTAACACGAACATATCGCAGCCTCCCAAAACATACCTACGCACTCAACACACGCATGCATGTCGCACGCACGGGAGGCCGTCCTTAAATGACCTTAGCTGCTAATAGGACGTTAAACAAAATAAACCAAACCAAACCAAATCACAGGTAAAAAATGTTGAAGAATGGAATATATACCCTAATGGTTATGAAATGTAAGAAGTAATGCCGACTTTGTTTTTTTGTTTTTTTTTTTATTAGTTGCAATTCAAACTAAGAAATTATCCACTGAATACGGGGAATCTCTAATACTGTGCTTCATTCTCTATAATTCAAACGAAATGATTCGTGAGAGGATTAGTACGGACTATTCACGTACAGTAATAACAAGTTTTCTACCACAATACCCTGTGTTATTCAACTCTCAGACCATCAGTTAATCATTACAGCTGTTGATTAACAATCTGTTTATACCACACGTGGTATAAACTCTGTACGCATTTCGATTGGCTAACACGGTGAACTTTGACCCAAGCTGCAATTGTTATTGACGTCATCAATAATCTAATGACGTCACATCACCGGTTCCCAGACGTCACCGGTACACTTTATTTGCATACGCGAAATTATACTTGGCCACGTTTCCCTTTGATTCAAGCCGATATTATTGTGGTAGAAACAGGTCACACGACTCGAAATTGTTGGATATGGAATTTATTTCACACTCGTAAGTTATTTTTTAAAAGTTGCAAAAAACACTCGCTAAAGCTCGTGTCTTTTGTAACTTTTAAAAAATAACTTACGAGTGTGAAATAAATTCCATATCCAACAACCACTCGTTGTGTAACCTCTATATATCACACAGTATAACGAATAGTGGGTATATATTAATTTATCTAACATCGCCGCTGATTTATATCTACCCAGATTGAGGTACTGTGTCAATGCATACGTCAAGGAAGGGATCACAAGTCTCGGGACTACAAGCAGAAGTTCCAAACAAAAACGATCTCAACAAAGCCAATCCAGACGTTCCACAGCAGCTACCGTCCTGACGCTGATATGTTGGGTTGCTATACCGCTCAAACTTTATCGACCCGATTACACTTCCATTGGAAACCTGATCAAATAAAAAGTGCAAAAACAGCAACTTTCAAATGCGTCTGTCTAACAAGGTTTCACAAAAGTGACGGGACGTAGCGGATACAGTCTACGCCGCGAAGTTACCTCCCTTTATAAATCACAAATATATAGAGATTAATATTAACACAACATTTACCTAACCGAGATGAAGCTATCGGCCTGATTTGGGAGATTCCGGAACATTTTCTTCGTGTTAGTAATGTAAATATGAAAGAAGTAATATAACACAACCTATATGATATCTAAAGCCACATACTCCCGAAGAAGCATATATCAATGTTTACATTTTGAGCTTTTTACAGTTTTCGGACTTGATACATACCTAACAGATTATCATGAATCAGAAACTGAAAGAAAATATGTATTTATGAAAGTATACGGGGAATTCCGTAAAATAATAACTGTGGCTGCCGGTGTAACGTTGAAAATGGACCCCCGGGGAAAATGGAACCCGGGTCCATTTTCAACGTTGAAAATGGAACCGGGTTGCCGTGGAAAACGGAACCAAATATTAAATTTTCTTTACATACCCGTTGAAAATGGACCCCGTTGAATATTGAACCACATAAAAGTATTGGATCTCGGTACCAGTTTATATTGTCATAGACGTTGCGATAAGATATGCTTACATTCTACAATGTATAAACGATATTGAAGGACAATGGTAAAATAAAATGGCCCGTGACCTTAGGTGACCTTTGATATCACTTTAGGCTGTTATGAGAAGTGTATATAAAATGTATATAATAATTATATACAGTGATTAACACTTTAACTCGTGACATCTGGTGACCCAGATAATGACCATTAGCATTACTTTAAATAAGATGTCCCTATACATGTATACCATTTATCGACATTGATTGATAATTTGACCCGTGACCTTAATTGAACCTGATAATGACCTTTCGTATAACTTTACACTGTTTTAAAATATGCATATAAAATGTATACGACATTGATCGACATTGATTAACAATTTGAACTGTGACCTTTGGTGACCCATATAATGACCTTTTGTATATATTCAAACAGAAATATAATATGTATATGGGATGTATACGATATTGACCGACATTGATTAACAATTTGACCTGTGACCTATTGAGACCCATAAAAGGACCTTGAAATAACTTAACACTGTTTAAAGATATTCATGAAACATGAACACGATATTGATCGACATTGATTAACAATTTGAACTTTAATGTAAACTTTATTTTCTTCATTCATTGGTAACACATGAAAAGTAGACACAATCAGAAAAAAATACAGCATGAAATGGATTCAGAAACAAGTTTTTTAAAACTTATATTAATCCGTCTCCGTTAATGACTCATCAATTTAGCATGGTAACAAAGTGGGAGAATGAATATGAATATTGAAATAACTCTATATTGGAAAGAGACAGGTAGTGGGAAATGATAAGATGAGAAGGGAAAGAGAAAGAGGGAGACTGCCGATACCATTGTTCATTTAAAAAGAACTGCATGCTGATACAACTGTGAAAACGATAAATACAGAGTTGAAACGTGGAATTAATCGAATCTCTTGGAGCTGATAATGAATTGTTGCACACATTTAAAAATCAAGGAATTTTCGTCAAAAGTTAAGTTGTTGCTGCCAAAAAGTAATATTTCTGTCGAAATAGGATGATTTAGGGCAAAGAGGGAACGATTTCGAAGGTCTGAAAAAAGTCTACAATGTAATAAAAAATGTTCGTTAGTTTCATCAACTTGACAGTAGGAGCAAAGTGGACTATTTACCAGATTCCTACGAAACAAATAATATTTTAGTGAACTGCACTCCATCCTCAATCTTGCATGGTGAATCTGACCCAATCTACTGCCGATAAGAAAATATGGTGGGACTTTAAGATTTTGTGCGTTTAGATGATATTTTAGTTTTGTTATTGAGGGACTGGTTTTTATTCCATCAGGAAGTGCATTCCAAAGACTAATTACAGATGGCAGAAAGGATTTCATGAAAAGGCTTGTGCGACCGGAAGGTGGACGGAAATTATTACCTAATCTAGTGTTATGATCATGAATATTATTATTTCGATGAGGAAGTAATTCTTGAAGATACTGGGGAAGGAAACCATGAACTATTTTATGAAAGTGGATAATCTTGTGATGTTTGCGTCTTTGTTCTAGTGGAAGCCAGCCTGTTTCAAGATAAAGTTTTACCCTACTAGTAAGTCTAGTTCCACCAGTAACAATCCTTGCTGCTTCTAATTGAAGATCTTCTAATATGTCTGATTGGGCTTTGGAGAGATTGTCCCATATTATGTCTCCATATTCAAAAATTGGACGAATCATAGAAAAATACAGAGTTTGAAGTGATGCACGATCTAAAGTAAACTTAAATCTACGTAGCATATTTAATTTGGGTGAAATTTTAGATTTTAGAAAATTTATGTGAACCGTCCACCCACCATTTTCCGAAAGAAATAAACCAAGATGTTTATGTGAGGTAACAGCAGTAAGTAAGGTATTAGTCATAGTTAATGGAGGATGTAATGGGTTATTTGTCTTTTTAGATATTAATATGGTTTCAGTTTTTGCAGGATTAAATTTAACCAACCACTTAGATGACCATTCATGAATCTTATTTAAATCGTGATTTAAAATATCTGTAGTGTTTCTAACTGTATCGACAATGACGTATAAGGATGTATCGTCTGCAAATAACTTTATATTAGCTCTTATGTCTTCCACAATATCGTTAATGAATATTAAAAACAACAACGGGCCAAGAATTGAACCTTGGGGAACTCCGGCTTTTACATTTGACCAATTAGAGAATTTACCATTAATTACTACTCTTTGTTTTCGATGAAGAAGATAATTTTTGAACCAATTTAGTAGAGAACCCTTATCCCAATACATGACAATTTACATAAAAGTCCCTTATGCCAAACACGATCGAATGCTTTACTAACATCAAAAAATACCATTCTTATTTCTTTACCATTATCTAAAGCAGAGTAAATATCATGAGTGATAGCAAGTAGTTGATTAATGGGTGAATCGCAACGCCTGAATCCAGATTGGAAAGGGGAGAGTAGAGAGTGAGTATGTAAGAAATTGTAAACATATTTATAAACACATCTTTCCATGAGTTTACCAATAATGGAAAGTAATGAAATAGGTCTATAATTAGTTAAGATGGATTTACATTCTTTTTTGTGCACAGGCGTGACATTAGCTGACTTCCATTCTGTAGGAAAGATACCAGATTCGAGAGATTTGTTAAATAAAGAACAAAGAGGTTTACATATAATATCAGCAGATTCCTTGAGTAATCTAGCATTTACAAGATCAGGACCAATGGCTTTAGAGCAATCAAGATTCAGTATTGCATCCTTAACATCAGTAGCAGTTATGTTAATATTAGATAGATTATAGTTATGTCCATAGTCAATGTTAGGCAAAGCAGTGTTAGTATCATCAATATTAGATTGGGAACAGAAAAAATCGTTGAATAAACAAGCTTTTTCGAAATCGTCAGAGATGCAAGTGTCATTATGAAGAAGTGGGGGTATTGAAGAGTTTTTACGATTAGGAAATAATGAGTATACAGTTTTCCACCACTTCTTCACACTGAGATTTGAAGGTTTCCGAAGGTTTTCACAGAGGTTATTGACATATGCGACTTAAGCCTTTTTAATAGAATTGATACATTTATTACGAATTTGGCGGAAACTTGTCCAGTGAGCATCTGTTGGAGAACGTTTGGCTCTTTTGTGGGCACGTTTGCGTTTACGAATTAATCGTTTGATTTCATTTGACATCCAGGGTGGTTCATTAGATCGTACAGTGATAATTTTGTTAGGTATACATGTTTTAGCAATTGCAAGCAATGTGTCTGTAAATTTTTTGACCGAATCATCAATATCATCAACGTCGATCAGTGTATTCCAGTTTAAATCATTCAATTTCCCTCTAAATAAATCGTAATTTCCCTCATCGAAGAGCCAAATGTTACGCTTAAAACTTTGCTGGATCGGTTTAGTTATATTAAAAGAACAGAAAGTAGGACAATGGTATCTAACCGGTTGGTCAAGGAAGCTCTCTCCGACAATACATTTACTAATTATGCTACTATCACTAACACACGCAATATCTAAAAGTGAGTTTGAGGATTCAGTAAAAAATGTTGAGGATTCTACTAATTGAGACAAGTTATAGAGAATAAGCATATCTCGCAAGTGAGAGGACTGATTTTCGACCAACAAGTTAGCGTTGAAATCACCTGTAAATACAATGTTAGTTATACCCGTGTTAAAGGCTTGTTCAACAGAGTGAGATATGTGAGACCAGGTGATAATTGGAGAATTTGGAGGTCTATAAAAAGTACCATACAAAAACTTCTCTGTGCCAAGAACTATTTCCAACCATACACATTCTATGGTTGGTAATTCTAGATCTTGCCTTCGTTTTGCAGATATCGTATCTTTAACGTAGACCGATATACCACCACCAATACGGTCAGGCCTACAGTAACAGAATGGGTCAGAGTAACCAGGCAAGCTGAGTTCCGGAGAGATATCAGTGACTTTTAGCCAAGTCTCAGTAAATGATAATATAGAGTATTTGTTAAGTTCGGTATAAAGTATATCGACTTTGTTATTAAGAATTTGAACATTGAGATGGACGAAAGAAAAGTTACGATCAAGATCAAGCTGATCACTTATATTTGAAAAAAGTGATGATGAAGATGAATTCAGAGACGAAGGACCAGGATTTACTTCAATATCGCCAGACAATATTAGTTGCCACTGGATAAGCGAAAAAAAAGAGAGAAAACAGACAAGCAATGTCTACTAAAGAAACGATAATATTGTACGAGAACTTACCATGACAAAAATTGCGGATGGAATTGATTTGAGATCTAACAAATGACAAACAAATTAATAGAATCAGTAGTAATAACCCAACGCAAAGAGACTTGAGGATACTCAAATAGATGACATAGTTTGAGGACTGAACACAGTTGTTAAAGCTACCAATTCGAGCACGATATAGCGTTAGACTAACTGGCATTATGTAATGCCAAATAAGGTAATGTAAGAATCAGAACTGTGTGCAAGAACTGGTAGTTCAGCATATAATGAAATCAATGGCATAATAGGCAAGGCAGAAGGGGATCGAGAATAGAAAGGAAACAGAAAAAGTATAAGTAAGGTAAGTAGGAAAGCAAACATCAAGGTAAATATGCTAAGGATGGAATCAGAGCGGACCAGGGTATCAATACATTTATATATTTGTAGAGTGATACGATGTTTATCAGTTGAAATTATCGTTAAAGTATGGTATTGGTAAGTGTAGAAAAAGATTTGTGTAAGATGAACAAGAGCTCAATGCTAATTACATAATACAGGCTTCTGAATATTTAGATTATCATAAATGTAATCAAGTTAATGACATATTCGACATCTAAAGATACATGTAGAGTTGAAAACGGAAAGTTAGCAAATCAAATAAACATCCCATTTAAAACATTTCATGACTACATATTACACAACATACTTATCTGTGGATGTACAAAGCTCAAGTCAAACATAATGAAACGCGAAAGAAAAAATAAAGTATTTACATATGTACACCTTATTACTTTGACATTTATCCTAATAGTTCCGATCAAATTAGGAAGATTAATATGAAATGTACCACACTGTAGAATATTTTATCATACATATATATCTAGTTCTAAACAAAGATAAAAGCACTAGTATCGAAGGCTTGGTTACATTGTTGTGATAAATTTATGAATGAATCAGACGGTTTCATAAATGTTTCTATGAAATCACATAATGATATATGAGATAAGTATGTAGTGATAGTATTAAATTTCAGACGAATCATGATCAAAAGGATCACATAATGGAGTATTCTATTACAGTTTAAGATAACACTAGTAAAATGTGTTAGTTCAAAAATGACCAACACAATTATTATGAATAGACACACAATTTCAAATGTATAATTATGAGACCAAATATTGTTGCAGCGGTATAATGGTACCTCACGTTACATTAGATAATTTTCAATGAACACACCAATTGTATATTTCTGAATCAAGAAAAATAACCCAAACAAAACCCCATACAACTGCATTTTATTTGATTGGTATTAAACTGGGAGCAAGTATGTCATTATAACTTCCAGAAGGATAAAAAACAAAAGCATATGCATCATACTTCAAAAACTATTGAAACAATAATTATATTGAAATTCAGGATAAAAGATAAACGGATAAGGTCAGGCGAGTTAGTCGTTGACTTCACCTTTGTAATATTTCACAAACTTATACAAGGGGTATCAGCCTTCAGGGATAATCAGGAATAATGATTAAACCATTATAGAAGTACGAATGGAATTTCATTTTGTAATACATTTTCGAATAAATGAAAGTTCCATATCTGGTGTTTATAATAACATAGCATTTTATATCAGTATGGTGATAGTATTAAAATATAAATTACCTCTTTCATACATAATTTGTCAACTAATAGAACAACCATCATTGCTTGAGATAAACACGTAGCTTACGATGTACTTGATCATTTCCAATGAATCATATATTAACTGATTGTTAGTAAAAAAGTAAATGTACATTTTATATGTATCATATATTAAGGATTTCAAGTGAATGTACCATAATTTTAAAATAAATGTACATTTTATATGTAACATATATTGAGGATTTCAAGTGAAGATGATAATAAGAATGGAACGAACAAAGTGAATATTTTTAATATGATCTGAGACACAACTTATTACGTCACAAACTAAGATTTGGTCAATTGGTGCAATGAAAGAGGGGCGAACAGTCCAGAATAATCCCTCTACCATTCTAACACCGATGTATTAACCGCAAGATTGGCATAAGCCTTTACATAGGGTGATCATTTGGCATGTCAATGACATGACCAAATGGCACCAAGTCGTGCTCAGTTCGTATAGTGTGTAGTCTGGAAGACTTGTCCTTTACCAAAATCTTTCCATTTGTTGTCAATGTCTGAAGAATAGATTTAGTTCTGACAAGTCTCCTTGCCAGAAAGGCCAATTCGTCGCGATATCTAGTGAGATCTTCATTAACCGATATACCTTTGAATGATGGTTCGTTACGAAAGTTTCGGCTGGATTTTAACAGTTTGAATTTGCTGTCAACAGACTTCAGCCTCATAATGATCTGCCGAGGCTTACCTCGGCCAGCTTTTCCAACTCTGTGTGAACGCTCAATATCATCTACGCTCAAATCAACACCACAGGAGGTAGCAGCATCAAGAACGGTAGAGGTGGTGTCTTCCCGCTCGTTTTCAGGAAAACCTGAAAATCGAACTAGTGTTCTCCGGCCATATTGTTCCAAATCATCTAGTTTTAGACGTAACTCGGCGTTTTCAGCTTCCAGGGAAGAAACACGATTAAATAGAGGAGCAATATGCTTGTCAACAATGTTACCGATATCTGGTAAAAGGATTTCACGAACAGCAATCGCAATGCGCTTGATATCGTTATTTGTTAGAGTGGACCCAGAGGGCTGTTGGTAATTCATCATTTGTTCAATTTGAACTTTGACCTTTGGTGAGCCATATAATGACCTTTGCTATATATTCAATCTGTAATAGGTTATACATATGAAATGTATATGATATTGATCAACATTGAAACACAATTTGACCTTTGACCTTCGGTAAGCCATTTAATAAACTTTGGTATAACTTGTCACTGCTATATAATATTCACATAGCATGAAAACGATGTAGATCGACATTGATAAACATTTTGACCTATGATCTTTGGTGACACATATAATGACATATTGTATAAATATTAACTATCATAAGCTACATAAAACATGTATACGATATTGATGGACATAGATTTGTCCAATTGTGTTTTCGGTAACTTATTCATTAACCAAGACCCACTGTAACGTTTGAATATGGAACTGGTGTCACGTTGAAAATCTAATAACCGGGGTAATTTCCAGCAAATAATATGGAAATGGGTCAGTATATCTTGGGGTCCATTTTCAACGTTGAATATGGAACCAGGGACATTTTAAACTAATGATATGGAAATGGGTCAGTATATTGTGGGGTCCATTTTCAACGTTGTATATGGAACCGGGGTCATTTTCAGTGAATAATATGGAAGTGGGTCAGTATGTCGTGGGGTCCATTTTCAACGTTGAATATGGAACCGGGGTCATTATCAGTAACTAATATAGAAATGGGTCAGTATGTCGTGGGGTTCATTTTCAACGTTGAATATGGAACCGGGGTCATTTTAAGCTAATGATATGGAAATGGGTCAGTATATTGTGGGGGTCCATTTTCAACGTTGAATATGGAACCGGGGTCATTATCAGTAACTAATATAGAAACGGGTCAGTATGTCGTGGGGTCCATTTTCAATGTTGAATATGGAACCAGGGACATTTTAAACTAATGATATGGAAATGGGTCAGTATATTGTGGGGGTCCATTTTCAACGTTGAATATGGAACCGGGGTCATTATCAGTAACTAATAGAGAAATGGGTCAGTATGTCGTGGGGTCCATTTTCAACGTTGAATATGGAACCGGGGTCATTTTAAACTAATGATATGGAAATGGGTCAGTATATTGTGGGGTCCATTTTCAACGTTGAATATGGAACCGGGGTCATTATCAGTAACTAATATAGAAATGGGTCAGTATGTCTTTGGGTCCATTTTCAACGTTGAATATGGAACCGGGGTCATTTTAAACTAATGATATGGAAATGGGTCAGTATATTGTGGGGTCCATTTTCAACATTGAATATAGAACCGGGGTCATTTTCAGTGAATAATATGGAAGTGGGTCAGTATGTCGTGGGGTCCATTTTCAACGTGGAATATGGAACCGGGGTCATTGTCAGTGAATAATATGGAAATGGGTCAGTATATCGTGGGGTCCATTTTCAACGTTGAATATGGAACCAGGGACATTTTAAACTAATGATATGGAAATGGGTCAGTATATTGTGGGGTCCATTTTCAACGTTGTATATGGAACCGGGGTCATTTTCAGTGAATAATATGGAAGTGGGTCAGTATGTCGTGGGTCCATTGTCAACGTTGAATATGGAACTGGGGTCATATTAAACTAATGATATGGAAATGGGTCAGAATGCCGTGGGGTCCATATTCAACGTTGAACATGGAACCGGGGTCATTTTAAACTAATGATATGGAAATGGGTCAGTATATTGTGGGGTCCATATTCAACGTTGAATATGGAACCGGAGTCATTTTCAGTTGATAAAGGTCAAAGGTGAAATGTTGATCAATATTGTGTACATTTTATATGCATATCCTATTACAGTTTGAAGATATACCAAAGGCCATTATATGGGTCACCAAAGGTCAAAGGTAAAATTATCAACCAATGTCGATCAATATCGTTTACATGTCATATGCATATCTGATAACAGTGATAAGTTATACCAAAGGTCATAATATAGGTCACCAAAGGTCAAAGGTCAAATTGTTTACCATTGATGATCAATATCGTATACGTTTTATATGCATATTATACTACAGTTTGAAGATATACCAAAGGTCATTATATGGGTCACCAAAGGTCAAAGGTCAAATTGTTTACCAATGTTGATCAATATTGTATACATTTTATATGCATATTATACTAGTTTAAAGATATACCAAAGGCCATTATATGGGTCACCAAACGTCAAAGGTCAACTTATTTACCAATGTTGATCAATATTGTATACATTTTATATGCATATTATACTACACTTTAAAGATATACCAAAGGTCAGTATATGGGTCACCAAAGGTCAAAGGTCAAATTATCAACCAATGTCGATCAGTATTGTTTACATGTCATGCATATCTGATAACAGTGATAAGTTATACCAAAGGTCATAATATGGGTCACCAAAGGTCAAAGGTCAAATTGTTTACCATTGATGATCAATATCGTATACGTTTTATATTTGAGATTTTGGGAATTTATTATGAATTTTAATGTTACAATGAAACATATAGCGAAGCTAATTGTGGTCTCGGTCCGTATGTGTCGTCGATAGGATGACAGTAACAAGTGTTACCTCCCTTTGATTGTACGAATAGTATCCGAGACCATATATTGTGATCAATTAATGTGGCTCGACAATGAAACGCGCAACTTACAAGTGTATAACGATACATGTATATGAAGTGTACGTCCAACAAAAGTAGCACCATTCATTTACTTGATATAATATTGATGTAATATATTTCAAACGTCCGATCCGTTCAACTCTAGTATACTGCATTGCGTCAATCTTGATTGCCTTACTGTTCTATGACGTCATAGCTACATTACCATGACTACGTCAGCAACAGGAGGTTTCATTTAAGGATTGAATCTTGATTTGGTCGATTTCATGGGGTCATGAATTGAGTTGCTCTTGAGACAAATTTAATGAACTGCTTTTCGCAGTTCATTAAATTTGTCTCAAGAGCAACTCAATTCATGACCCCATGAAATCGACCAAATCAAGATTCAATCCTTATATTTCAATTGGTTTTTTTTCGAATAAAAAAGTCGGTCTAGATATTAATATCTTGTAGCTTGTGCAAGTCTAAATGCGGAAAAGTCCGATGAGTTCCGGATTGTGCATGTCTTGTCGGTCGAGTAAAATAGTCCGCAATTTTAGGATTAAAAACAGCATTATTTTGTCAAAAAAAAAGTATCTAGCATATCTGGTCTTTCATAAAGTACAAGAATACATTATCAATTTGATAATTTTAATAATCAATCCATGTTTATAACAACAATGTAGAAAAAGTGAAATAGTTCCGCGGAAGGATTTTAACCATGTATTCATACGCACTGATCAGTGTTAATCTGGTCAAATTCATGAGCAAATGAAACAGATTAAGTTTGGTAGTTTCATCGAGTCCAACTTGAGTAGAAATTGAAATATTTGTCCATGCATTCTGGTCACACAAGTAGTCTACACAGCGTGGTGTGCACGGACCGTGTCCACGTAACGGTAATCAGCTGTACATAACAAAATGCGTCAGAATGCATGTATGTGCTGTTACACTCGACAACAGGTATATATAACCGACTGAAATCCTGCTGTCAACATTTCACATGGAAAATAATGAAGACCATACCACGGAATTTCCGACTCGGCCAATGAGTCACCCTGCTGGACAGTGAACGTCGATTTGCAGTCCCGTTACCCAGGCGCTAAGAGAGACGGACTACGAACCTTCCGCTATGTACAGCTACAGACTCCGAATGTCGGTTGTCGAAGGCCTACGGAATATGTACTACGACTATGCCCACCAAAAAGCTGAAGACATATGCGGACTACAGAAGGATCTGTATGGCGAAATTGTGGATCAGAAGATGGAGAGTAGCTGAGATGCAGACTTGAATCCCGACAACAGCTCTTTTCAGAGCCAACACTTTTTCTCGAAAAGTGTCCACGAATCTCGAATTTACTCAAACAACTGTGTTTCTGTTGTTAGTTATCGCTCGTCCAACTCGTGCATGACCAACTCGTGCATGTTATATCAAGCCTAATTAGCACAAACACTTAAGCATTGAACTGCTTTCATTTGGAAGTTATGGCTAGCGCTTCATGTTGAATTTGCCTTTGTTCAGTTGGCATTCATCAGCCCATAACTTCCAAATGAAAGCAGTTCAATGCTTACATTTACATTTGACAACGAATTTGAAAGACTATATCCAGGAATTTTACTCTATTTATTATCGTCAAAAACGGAACAGCCTTTTCAACAGCCATCTTTCGTTATCGCCGACGTGACAATTATGACGTCACTATACTAATTACGTCATAATAAAGATTTGGAAGTTATGGACTCATAACTTCCAAGTGAGCTTGGTAAAGCTATATAGTGGGGCTGCAGTGTAAATGTAAATATATCTGTGTATGATTAAAACGTTTAGGAAAGACACTAGCTTTATCAAGGTTTTGAAATGTACATAATTTTTCTTCTCTTACTCTATGTATTAATATGGTATATACCTATTTGTATATGATTAAATCGAAATCAACATATGCATTGTAATTGAAATACAATTTAAAACCTGGTATTACGTATAATTAAACCCGAACGTGACAGTAAGATATTTGAAGAAAATTGCCATTTGACTAGTAATTTACTATTTTTTACTACATGTATGTCTGTAACCAAATGAAGTTTGATACGATTATTCCGATTGTACAGGGACCGGACTCAATATTTGGATGTTAAAGAGGCTTGCCCGCAGAGAGATCAGAAAAATTGGCTAATAGAAAAAGATTTTTTACACATGACAGATTGTTGGAATTGTTGAGTTTTTCATTTTATTTTCCTTATAAAACACTGAAAAGTGATATTAAAACCTCATTTTTTAATAAGTCCCCGCTATAAAGTGGAGTCTAATTTGATTGGCACATCAAAGAAACAAGCACAGTGATAACTTCAAAGGCATCGGCGATTTACAAAGAAGATTTGCCGTTATATTCCATACATTTCCCTCTCAGGTTGAGTTTTAAAACGTCTTTTAAATACATATTCTGTAATTGTTTTCAAGAAATAAAGTCGGAAAGCCTCTAATTTTGTCACATAGAAACGTGTACTGAAGTTTATTTAGTGATCGGAGATGTGCCGTTTACCGGTCCGTCTGCGGGTAAGCCTCTTTAATATAAATTCGCTGTTCATCTGTTTAGACAACAAGTGTTACCTCCCTTTGATTGTACGAATAGTATCCGAGACACAACATTGAGGTCAATTAATGTGCGCGCAACTTACAAGACTTAGTGTATGTCCAACAAAAGTAACACCGCTGATTTAATTGATCTAAAATTGATGTAATACATATTTTAAATGCCTGATCCGTATACCTCTTGACAGGCCTGCAATAAATTATCTGTAGAATCGGGATACCTTATTGAAACGTGAATAAATGTACACATTAGATGAAATTGTACGGAGAAAAGGCCTCTCCTAATTATGGAAAACGTGTAATTTTCATAGAGCGATTATTGACGAATGATATATGGCATAACTATAACTAATAACGAAATGACAGCAATAATACCCGTGAAAAAAGACTGAAAGTAAGTGTTGTTAATATTTATTTGAAATTGACGCCCTCGGAAGCTTCGTCCCCTGTGTTACATGTATGTTTATACTGACCCACATACATTTTTAATCATTTCCTGTATACATTATTATTGTAACATGTCCCTGTGGTCAGGATGGGGATTTAGCTGTCATTCCAGTTCATGTAGATCTAACACCAGAGGGGTAGCAATTTTATTAATTAATACTTTTGAAGGTAAAGTTCTGAAAGGAAAAAAGGATGTAGAAGGTAATTTCATTTCCTTTAATTAGACATGTTGATAAATGATAAAAAGTTACTTTAATAACAATGTATGGTCCAAACTCAGACACCCATAGTTTTTACCAGAAAATAATAGATGTAGTAATGCCTTTTTAATTATCTATGGAGATTTTGATTTAGTGCTGAACCCTGACCTTGATTATGATAGAAGTTATAAACAGATAAATAATCCTAGGGCACGAGATAAAGTAATTGATCTGATAGAGGAATTCAGTTTAGTAGATTTTTTTTAGAGAACAACATCCAGATTGTAGGAGATATACATGGAGAAAAAATAATCCTATTAAGCAGGCACGTTTAGATTTATTTATTTATTTATTTATTTATTTATTTATTTTGAAGTTTGATACGATTAATTCCGATTGTACAGGGACCGGACTCAATATTTGGATGTTAATATAAATTCGCTGTTCATCTGTTTAGACCAATCGCAACATCTCGGGGAAATTTCCGGCAACACTCGGAAATCTTCCGAGTGTTGCCGGAAATTTCCCCGAGATGTTGCGATTGCTGTTTAGACAACAAGTGTTACGTCCCTTTGATTGTACGAATAGTATCCGAGACACAACATTGAGATCAATTAATGTGCGCGCAGCTTACAAGACTTAGTGTATGTCCAACAAAAGTAACACCGCTGATTTAATTGATCTAAAATTGATGTAAATACATATTTTAAATGCCTGATCCGTATACCTCTTGACAGGCCTGCAATAAATTATCTGTAGAATCGGGATACCTTATTGAAACGTGAATAAATGTACACATTAGATGAAATTGTACGGAGAAAAGGCCTCTACTAATTATGGAAAACGTGTAATTTTCATAGAGCGATTATTGACGAATGATATATGGCATAACTATAACTAATAACGAAATGACAGCAATAATACCCGTGAAAAAAGACTGAAAGTAAGTGTTGTTAATATTTATTTGAAATTGACGCCCTCGGAAGCTTCGTCCCCGGTGTTACATGTATGTTTATACTGACCCACATACATTTTCAATCATTTCCTGTATACATTATTATTGTAACATGTAGTAAATGATTTTATGAATCTGGATTAAGATGTGTGTATTTGTGTTGGATCATCTACAATTCTATGGTGCTGTAATAATGATTATTCTGAATACAATTGTATACTATGTACTTTACACAACACTCTCAGAAACTCGCCTACTTTAAGTTCCTTCAAATCTAATCTAAAAAATCTATGACAGTAAACAATATATATGACAAGCATTTTATCAGTTATGGTCCTCGAAAACTAAATATTCTACACAACAGAATAAGAAATCGAGCAAGTGCACTAAGCTATGATCTTTTAGAGCCAATCTCGTTGATTCACCTGCTTGTCAATGTGGACATCCCTGTGAAGATTCCCATCATTTTTTCCTTAACTGTCCCCTGTACAACAACTTAAGAGGAACTCTTATTGCTGATTTAACCTGGTACGGTCCTGTTAATGTAAATATACTTTGCAATGGTGACACGAATATCTCCTCAACTGACAATATAAAAATCGCCAAAGTTGTGCAAAACTTCTTGAGTAGGTCGGGAAGATTCGACTAATCATCACTTCCTATCCCCCCCCCCCCCCCCCCCCTTCTTTTCATACTATTTTCCTATAATAAAAAAACTTTATCCAAAATGCTCCATTTATCCATATAATATAAAAATGTTTTTTCTTCTAATCGATTAAGTATATTTGAATTCATTCCAAACATTTATATGTCATGATCTTTCCCGATGCAGTCATTTAACTTTAAATGTACCTATCTCCTCCTCCTTCCTGCCCTCTCTCTCTCTCTCTCTCTCTCTCTCTCTCTCTCTCTCTCTCTCTCTCTCTCTCTCTCTCTCTCATTATATTTTCGTTTCTTTATCGAATTTCTGAATATTTGTATATGCCATCATGTGACTATGTTATTGTTAATTATTTTGTTATTATTATGGGAGAAGTCGTCTATAAGTTTGAAAAACTTGCTGACTAATCCCTTTGTCATTATTATATGTCAATAAAATATGTTTAAACTAAAACTTTACACTGTATGAAAATCTCTGAAAAAATAAAACAAATACAAATTTTTTTTATTGTAACATGTCCCTGTGGTCAGGATGGGGACTTAGCTGTCATTCCAGTTCATGTAGATCTAACACCAGAGGGGTAGCAATTTTATTAATTAATACTTTTGAAGGTAAAGTTCTGAAAGAAAAAAAGGATGTAGAAGGTAATTTCATTTCCTTTAATTAGACATGTTGATAAATGATAAAAAGTGACTTTAATAACAATGTATGGTCCAAACTCAGACACCCCTAGTTTTTACCAGCAAATAATAGATGTAGTAATGCCGTTTTAATTATCTATGGAGATTTTAATTTAGTGCTCAACCCTGACCTTGATTATGATAGAAGTTATAAATAGATAAATATAAATGGATAAATAATCCTAAGGCACGAGATAAAGTAATTGATCTGATAGAGGAATTCAGTTTAGTAGATTTTTTTTAGAGAACAACATCCAGATTGTAGGAGATATACATGCAGAAAAAATAATCCTATTAAGCAGGCAGGTTTAGATTTATTTATTTATCTACTTATTTATTTATTTATTTATTTATTTTGAATCGGAAAAAATGTTAAGTAATGTACAAATATCTAGTATTGAAACTGGATACAGATCTGATCATTCCATACCTATAATTACATTGAGATTTACTTATTTTAAGAAAGAAAGAGGTCTCTGGAAATTTATTAATTCTTTATTACATGATGAGGACTATCTCAAAACTATAGATAAGCTTATTTTGGAAATTAAAAAGCAGTATGCCCTATTGATATATAACCCACACTTCCTAAATGATATATCAGACGATGATATCCAGTTTCAAATTAATGACCAACTTTTTTTTTGAAACTATACTATTTGAAATACGAGGTAAAACTATTTCATATGCATCATATTAGAAAAAATTACAAAACATGCAAGAAAATACTCTTATAGAATCTATTAACAATTTAGAAAATATGGACAATGTTAATTTGGTTCAAGTAGATAAAAAAAAGGAATTGGAAAAAATGAGACCAGTTTAAATGAGGTGTAATATTATTAGGTCAAAAGCTAAATGGGTGGAAGCGGCAAAGGAGCCAACAATTTTTTTTTAATCTTGAAAATAGACATTTTACCTCTAAATGTATCCCGATGAAAAAGATAATGGCGATGTCGTAAGAAAACGGGAAGATATTTTTAATGAAGTTGAATTATATTGTATGTATGTCACTCGGAACACCTCGGCCGATTCTCTACGGTCATCTAACCTTGTTAGATGACCGTAGAGAATCGGCCGAGGTGTTCCGAGTGGTATGTATGTAACAGTAACATTGAAGAAGCGGATCTAAATCAATTTTCATCTAACTGTGTTGTTCCAAAGAGGTGTTCCGAGTGGTATGTATGTAACAGTAACATTGAAGAAGCGGATCTAAATCAATTTTCATCTAACTGTGTTGTTCCAAAATTAAATGATGTAGGATCTTTAGAGGGAGTAGAATCTT
Organism: Pecten maximus; assembly: GCF_902652985.1. Lineage (NCBI taxonomy): Eukaryota > Metazoa > Mollusca > Bivalvia > Pectinida > Pectinidae > Pecten > Pecten maximus. Next base: position 6,404,556 of record NC_047023.1, on the reverse strand, counting down.
TATCTTTAGAGGGAAAATAACTTTTACTGAAGTCTCACATACTTTAAAAAAATACGAAAAATCATAAAAGCCCCGGACCGGATGGATTTACAGTGGAATTGTTTTAAGTGTTTTTTGAAACAATTAGGTACGTTTGTTGTAAGATCTATTAATTATGCTATTTTAAATGGAAACTTATATACGTGTATAACACAAAAACAGGGAATTATTACATGTTTACCTAAAGGTGAAAAACCAAGGCAAATTCTTAAAAATTGGAGACCTATTTGTCTTTTAAACATTGTCTACAAAATTGCATCAGGCTTAATTGCTTCTAGATTGAAAACTATTTTAGATAAATTAATTAACTCTGACCTGACAGGTTTTATTTTAGGCCGATTTTTAGAGGAACATACTCGATTAATTTACGATATAATGCAGTACACAAATGGGAAAATTTAATAAATATTTCGCAAACCCTGTCCCCAGTTTCTCCTCTGTTTCTATCCCTTCTTAACAATGTTCATATAAATAATTCAGATTTAATTAGCGGTAGGTAAATTTGAAAAAAAACACAATAAATTCTGTAACTTGTTGTTAATGAATATTCATTGAATGAATGAAAATGTGTGAGGGTTAAATTGTTTATGTATGAAATATTTGCATTGTTATGAACTTGTAAAAAAAAAAAATACAAAAAACAAATTTACAGCTTATACACAGAACGATACAATCTATCAGTGAACAAAATTAGTAATACTTATAAATTAACAAAAAGTCGTTTTCTAGTTAACCCCTAAAGCGACTTCTCAATGTGTATTACGTGATAAAATAAACCCGTAACTCAAAAAGCAATGGTACAAACAAACGACGTCCATAAGGCATGGCACTATTTACAATGTGTCGGTGACTTCCACAAACAAGAGGTCAAATGGGCCTGCGTCGGCCACATGTTCTGAAACTTGTGAAGATTTCATTCTCAAATTTTCACACTTTCTTTCAGCAGTTTCTAAGTGTTAACTATCATAATAATAAATTTTGATTATCAGGAGCATACAGGTACTTTTGGCAAAACTAGGATAACTTTATGCATTTTGGATATTAGGAAGAAGTTGTTTATAGATTTTAACACATTTGATAAATGTGACTTTGAAAGTAAGTAAATGCTAATTAACTGATCAAACCTTTTTGTTATGCTACAGGCCGAATACCACTGACAGCCTTGCGGTTTTATAAATAAATATATATATATATATTCTCAGCAAGTTATTAATTATCGTTAATTTTATAAATATACCTTATCATTCTGTGAGTGGAATATATATTGTACCAATATTGCTTTATTCACTCTGACACACAGCGTGTGTAACAAGAGGTCAGAGGTGAAGTACTGGTTCAGGAGAAGACGGGCACAGCTTGTTGTTCATAATGGACAAACGACGGACGATGGTCGACAGACGACGGAAGACGGACAGTCTGGTTGCACCGCGGCTTACCAGAAGTGAGCTAGAGAGAAACAGATACATTTCTTAATTATCAAATTCAGTGTGCAAATTCTAAACCTCACCCAAATAGGCAACACAACAATTGGTGTTGTTTGCTATACGGATTATTCTATTATTATTCATAATCTATTGTCTCTTTGATTAAAATGTACATGTATAATAGAAACATGAGTTCATGTGATATCTACACATACAATGGTATATACTGATGTGAATTATCAGAAAATCTACTCACACTAACATGTACGCATGCACAGTTAAAGCCACGCGTAGTAACACTGTCCGGTTTAAGTGTTTCCGGCATTGTGAACATTGTTTGTTTGTTTGTTTAATAATGTTCACCGTGTTTATTTCCCTGTGAACAGCCAGTGTCATTCGAGGCGAGGTCTCTTTGTAGTAGTTGGTGACTACCACACTGAGAAAGCATACGGGATCTCCATATAGAAAGTAATTTTCGCTTAGACGTCTAAATTGAGTTTTATCTGACATCTTTTGTACTGAAAATTGTAGTACAAATAAATGGGTAATTCTTACCTAATTTTAGGTTTAAGGTTTTTATTTGCGAAAATCAAGCTGCACATTTTTGTATCTTTGGGCAAATACAAGTATACTTCTAAATTATTTTCTGTTTTTAAATAAATTATAAAGCTTTATACAGTATAAGGATTTCATTTTAATAAATTAATATACTTCATTTATTCAAAATTACTTCAATAAAATGCGTGAAAGTACTACACAATCTTAACTAACCGTCGATTGTTAAGATGTTTTTGTACATGTTTCCAGATACTTTCAGAATAATGTGATTTTAAGATATTATATTTCAACCTACCAACAGGAATTAACGAATGTCACCGACATATTTATAAGAAAAGATGGGTCATAAGCCAGCTTTCATATCTTTAATTCAGCTGCAGGAGAAAACCGTTTTCAGAATTTATGCTCCAAGCATGAACAAATTGCAAAACATGTGAAACCATATTATTTGACAACAGTAGTACCACACAAGGTCACCCATTCTTAAATGTGGAAAACATCCGTGCATTATCACAGGGAACATTTTCCCATTTTAGGCAAGATTGGCGGAAGACGTCATATACACGCGCCAACATTAGTACTTATCGACAATAAATCCATGTTTTCAACACGTTCATGTAAACATCTATACGTATTACACAGTTGATAACAGGTTCACGTATTACACAGTTGATAACAGGTTCACGTATTACACAGTTGATAACAGGTTCACGTGTTACACAGTTGATAACAGGTTCACATGTGACACAGTCGATAACAGGTTCACATGTTGCACGGTCGATAACTGGCTCACATGTTGCACGGTCGATAACAGGTTCACATGTTACACAGTTGATAACAGGTTCACGTATTACACAGTTCGATAACAGGTTAACGTGTTACACAGTTGATAACAGGTTCACGTGTTACACAGTTGATAACAGGTTCACATGTGACACAGTCGATAACAGGTTCACATGTTGCACGGTCGATAACTGGTTCACATGTTGCACGGTCGATAACAGGTTCACATGTTACACAGTTGATAACAGGTTCACGTGTTGCACGGTCGATATAACAGGTTCACGTGTTACACAGTTGATAACAGGTTCACGTATTACACAGTTGATAACAGGTTCACGTATTACACAGTTGATAACAGGTTCACGTGTTACACAGTTGATAATAGGTTCACATGTGACACAGTCGATAACAGGTTCACGTGTTACACATTCGATAACAGATTCACGTATTACACAGTTGATAACAGGTTCACGTATTACACAGTTGATAACAGGTTCACGTGTTACACAGTCGATAACAGGTTCACGTGTTACACAGTCGATAACAGGTTCACATGTTGCACGGTCGATAACTGGTTCACGTTTTGCACGGTCGATAACAGGTTCACGTGTTGCACAGTTGATAACAGGTTAACGTGTTACACAGTTGATAACAGGTTCACGCGTTACACAATTGATAACAGGTTCACGTGTTACACATTCAATAACAGATTCACGTATTACACAGTTGATAACAGGTTCACGTATTACACAGTTGATAACAGGTTAACGTGTTACACAGTTGATAACAGGTTCACATGTGACACAGTCGATAAAAGGTTCACGTGTTACACAGTTGATAACAGGTTCACATGTTGCACAGTTGATAACAGGTTCACGTGTTACACAGTTGATAACAGGTTCACATGTGACACAGTCGATAACAGACACACATGTTGCACGGTCGATAACTGGTTCACGTTTTGCACGGTCGATAACAGGTTCACATGTTGCACGGTCGATAACTGGTTCACGTTTTGCACGGTCGATAACAGGTTCACATGTTGCACGGTCGATAACAGGTTCACGTGTTACACAGTTGATAACAGGTTCACGTGTTACACGGTCGATAACAGGTTCACATGTTGCACGGTCGATAACTGGTTCACGTTTTGCACGGTCGATAACAGGTTCACATGTTGCACGGTCGATAACAGGTTCACGTGTTACACAGTTGATAACAGGTTCACGTGTTACAGTCGATAACAGGTTCACATGTTGCAAGGTCGATAACTGGTTCACGTGTTACAAGTCGATAACAGGTTCACGTATTGCACAGTTGATAACAGGTTCACGTATTTCACAGTCGATAACAGGTTCACGTGCTGCACAGTTGATAACAGGTTCACGTGTTACACAGTTGATAACAGGTTCACGCGTTACACAGTCGATCTAACGCCTGGGAACTTATCGAAGACGTTATATAGAGAGTAGATGACAGCTGACATTATTACGATTATGACGATGAGGATGAGAATGATAAGTCTACGTAAATGATCTCCTCTGATGGTTGTATCAAATTTTGCTGGGAACGCTGCCCATTCTGGATGGCCACATTTGGAAAACCGCCTGTGGATCCTCACCAGCGGATTGAACCGGTACCTCGGTACGACCGGAAGTGAACATCTCCTTGACGATCCCATGTTCAAATCGTGTGAACCCACACGTGCTGGCGAGTAGAGTTCCGGTGTAGCTGACATGCGCCGTGGAAGTAGTTCGGGTGCTGACGTGATGTTCGCCTGACTAGAGAATGCGCTTGACCGTCGCCTCTGTAGGATATGGGTGCGGGTAACGCTCATGGCGAAACAGAAGCGACTACATCGTCCCAAAACCCTGGATAGTAGTGTCCAGTCCGGACTCGGCGATACCTCCGTGGTCACTTCTCCTCTGCAGATGGTGTATTGCGTTTTCGTTATATGTGGGCCTCCCAGAGGCTATCACTTGTTATTAACTAGGAAATTAAACGTTCACCGATCGATCGATCGCGTCTTGATAGAACTTCAATAATAAAATCCCATTGTTTTTGGGAGATTGCGCTGGTCCGCTCCGGTATCAATCTCAATCCAATCTCGAAATGGGAATCACAATCAGCCTCGGTATGAGGGAGAAATCGGAGACGCGACAAAAAAAAATGGACGTTTGCAAATAAACCCAAGCTAAGAATAACAGCAATGACGGCGCCGTTAAGGATATAACAATGACTGTTCGATATGTCAATGTCTGGTGATTTATGTTGGACTGTCGCTACTGGACATCGTGTATTACATTGTTAGTAGATAGACTGACCACAGCTGGTCTCTTAACACCTGCGGACACCTGTAGCATAATCACTGTTTGTGGCGACACAGTCGCTCCAGGTACTACTCAAAAATGTCAACAAATTATTAAATACAAATAATTATCGCGTATTATTGATACTGATAAGGTGTTAGTTTATACATTGTGTGTTAGTTTTTTTTTTTTTAATTTTTTTTTTGTCAGAAATGCCACACAGTGTGTAGGGCACGTGGCGTGTTACGTATACGCTAAGAATGGAAATGTCGACAGCTGCTACATACATGTATGTTGTTGTTTTTTTTGTTTTGTTGTTATTAGTTTTTTGTTTTGTTTTTGTTTTTATCAATCTATATTACAGCAACACGTCTAAATGAGATGATAACGTTGCACAATCTAACCGATGTTTGTGACACACGTTAAACCTTTTGCCTTTTCTCGGTGATACTCGGATTTTGTTTTTGAATTGCTTTCTCCAGTCGAATATTACCGAGAGAACTGTAAGTGTTTGACTGATCATATATTATTATATATATATCTCACTACATACATGTAGATCAATTACAATTATCAATAGTGACGTCCAAGTTGAGATATGCAAACTGTCTACTCAAAAATGTATAAAATGTCGATATTAATTAATAAGACTTCGCGATAATGTAATTATAAACTTCTTAAACGGAATTTGTAACTACATTTGTATATACACTATATTCTTACACGGAACTGGGAACTAAATAAAACAGATCTAAACGGAACTGGGAACTAAATAAAACAAATCTAAAAAAAAAAATCTTAACGGAACTTGGAACTAGTTACAATATTTCTTAATCGGAATTGGGAACCGGTTCCTATTCCCGTTTTTCTTAAACGGAACTGGTACTATTTAAGATATTTTCTTAAAAGGAACTGGGAACTAGGCCAAGTCCTGTAAAATTTATACGTGACTGATAACTGCATTTGCATCCATTGACACATATAGTTTTTCTTCTTCAGAGTCGGATCTCATATTCAACAGTCATGACTCAAAACTCTACACTAACGATAACATTTTCTCAGACTCTCATCTACATTTTGAACACAGAATAGAATTGATGAAATATAGATATACGCCAACCATAACCTAGCCACATCCAACATTTTATTCATACGATACTCCTACTGTCAATCATCCTGCTCACTAATTATCTGATAATTGAGATTAGTCTTATTTTGTGACAATATACGATCACGAAATGAATATTGCTAGGAACCATCTGCGATCTACAAAACTGACATGCATTCCGGCACTACTATTTCATCAGTCAACTAACAACTTATCATTATAGAACTGTACCAATGCTTAATGCATAAGCTTACAATACCATGTTGAACACTCTCTGACCATGTAACTGTTTTATTGTATATCTATGCATTTCCATGTTGTTATTTTCACTTATGGGTCGATAGGTCCTTGGAATAAATTGAACTTGAACTTGAATGCTTCACATTCAATATCAACGTCTTTAGGATAGTCATCTATGTATCTAGGTATCAATACATTGTATATAAATAAAGAAAGCAGATTTTTTTCTCGCTATCAATTAATCGCCTACGTCGGCGTTTCGTCGTCTGGCCGCCTGTAATTAATCATTGTTATCACTATTCTTAGGAAAACAAAATATCTTAGCACATTAAGTTATCACTTATTCATGGAGTAATGTTGATCCGGTAATTAACCAAATTATATAAGATATCTGATATACTGTATGAGGTCTCTTATATATAATATGATGTCATACAAGACAGTGCCCAAACTGATCATTGTCTGGAAATGATTAATTATCTAAAGTTGACAATGAACAGGTTCAAACTTTTATTCGACTAAGTGACCGTTTCTAAGCAAAACATTCGTGTGAACAGCTACATCTGTATGTTTTTTTTCTATCCTATCTATGTCACTCTTAAAGTCTACAATTTGTTCATATTAATATTGTGATTGGTTCATATATCATTTACAATTTATGACAAACGTTTAATACATGGCATATGGATAAGAAACCTATAAAGTTCAGGAGTGACCCGATTAAGGATTTAAGGAATGTGTTTGTGGACAATGGATAAGTAACGTGTATTGGATGTGTAGCTAGAATGTGCCATGCATTAGTTTTTAATTAGTTTTAATTAAGTGCATTTAAAAGATATATATTGTATACATCGTTAGTGAGCCCTAATTTGTAGTAAATCCTAACGTAGCAACGTTAATCTTACTCTTAGATTTCTAGATTTGTCGTTCTTCCTGTCATTCTTCCTTTCCTTTCTTTCTTTAGAATCATTATAAGTAAACTGTGTCCTATCACAATCATTATAATATACATAATGTATATATATATATATATGGAGACGGCTTTTATAAGTTGTTGAAAACTTGTGCCCGATCCATTTGTGTCTTAACAAGGAAATACATGAAATCAAGACAGTTTCCTCAATACGTAAGATATAATGTATATGATATATCTTTTAAAGAAAAAATAAAAGGGATATAAAGAAAATTTCTGCTCTGTGTCCCAAGGTATGGAAAAACTTAGTCCACTCCTTTTTTATATAATATATAAATACCTTAAATGCTGCGAGCTTTGTTTGCTTTATATACAGATAACAATGACACAGAATAATGGCAAAATATTTGGGCTCACCTCTGTGGGCGGCTTCAGTATTATTTTATTAAAATGAACATAAAAAAACCCAAATAAATACACTTATAAAAAGCAAAAGTGAACGGCAACACTACGCCAAAATGACCGGTATGTTTGCATATCGGTCATCCGCCACCCGAGCAGTTTATTAGATTAATCTCGCACTCTCGCCGTCGCGATTTCGCATTCTCGCCGGCGAGTTTTCGCATTCTCGCGTTTTCGCTCTTTCGCATTCTCGCGTTTTCGCATTCTCGCGTTTTCGCATTCTCGCGTTTTCGACATTAGGTCGAGAGTGCGAGAATGCGAGAGTTGATACTTGGCCCGAACGAGCCACCATACTATTCTACCTCTATTCTGCCCGATCCCATAGATCGTCGCCCGATTCTCAGCGATCCTATAATTCGTCTGACCCATATGGGAGCAGCAATTTAGAAGCAATTTTTTTCGTTGATGGTCTCCCGAGAATCTCGTTCTTTCTCCAACTTTTCTTTATAAGGTATTTCATGTTGAGATATCTTATAATACAGAATAGCATTACCGGCCTTACTTATATACACTGATATCTGAAAAAATACAGTTATGATATAATGTTAAACAAATACCATCGGATAAGTAAGTGCATTTATACTTTTTTAAGTACGTAAACTATAGGTAGTATATCTGTACTTTTGAAAGATATTGAATAGTATGCATGTTATCTTAAGTAATAAGTGAATAAAAGCGACTGAGGTGTTTAAAATATTATCCTTTTTATCGTACCGATCGTGATCAACCGATGTTTAACAAAAAAATATCACATCTTTTGCAAATCATTCGATTCAATTAATAATACCAATTTCAGGATATTTTTGTGAAGAATATATGCGTTGGCCTGGATCAGTTTGGTTTGTTTTTGTTTAACGCCCTATTAACAGCCAGGGTCATTTAAGGACGTGCCAGGTTTAGAGGTGGAGGAAAGCCGGATTACCCGGAGAAAAACCACCGGCCTACAGTCAGTACCTGGCAACTGCCCCACGTAGGTTTCGAACTCACAACCCAGAGGTGGAGGGCTAGTGATAAAGTGTCTGGACACCTTAACCACTCGGCCACCGCGGCCCCGTATATATACGCGTTGGCCAGGATCAGACCGACACGCGAAGGTGTATTTATTTTGAGTATTGAATCAAAGATAAAAGTTCATTATTTAAATACATGTACGTGGTATTAATGTAATGCTGCCTAACTTTTGAGATCTAGAAAATTATATACATTATCACGCACCTCTCTTCGTATTTCTTCGCATGTTTTTCTTCTTTTTAACACTTTTTTCTTCTATACTTTCTTTTTCCCATCCTTTTGATTTTTCGCAGACCTCGTAGTTTTTAACTGTACGGAGCTAACATGGACTACACTTTTTTTCAAGTAGATGTTCACCTTTAATTAAGGGAATTCGGGATATCAACGACAGATAATATCAAGAATCAAACACATTTGCATATAGAAACGACAGGTGTTTTTTAGAATAGATACCTAGTTTATTATACTTTTGTAAGAGATAAAGACGACTAATACTTTAGTAAGGACATCTCTGACCATACATATTTTGTTGACGCAATAGATATTGCTAGACACACTGTTTTGTCCTTCCGCTTTCGGTCGTCATGCTTTAAAGGGATAAACGACATGTTTAATATTTACCAAATGTTGATATAACCCTTATCCACCTACCTAAACCATGTAGTAACCTTATACACAGACCAAGAAGGTTTATATTCAAACAGTCTAAAATAAATTATCTGGTCCATTTGCTAAGTCACAATGCACATATTTTGCTTATTTACATTTGTGCTATAATTAGTGATATAATAAAACTTTAATCTACATCCCTGACTGTACCGGCCAACATTAGTACCTGTATTAATGATACATTACAGCTTAAATTTACATCCCTGACTGTACCGGTCAACATTAGTACATGTATTAATGATATATCACAGTTTAAATTTACATCCCTGACTGTACCGGTCAGCATTAGTACATATATTAATGATACATTACAGCTTAAATTTACATCCCTGACTGTACCGGTCAACATCAGTACATGTATTAATGATATATTACAGCTTAAATTTACATCTCTGATGGTTTTGTCATATTTTTTGAGGATATCTCTACGGCTGCCTAAATAAGAAAACAAATTGAAAATGGATGCTGTTCATATCTTAATTTCACAGAAAGTTATGAAATTAATTTTCTCTAATATATGCTCGCTATATATATGATCCTATGTTGTGGTTTTCATTTGTGGGTCGATCTAGATACATGTATATATATATATAATTGGGAAATGGCCTCATATAAGTTTGAAAGACTTTGTCCAATCCTTTTGTATATATTGATGCAAATAAAACATGTTTTAATCAACTCGAAAAATAATATGGCCGAAAGTTGAAGCTTAATATATATAAACGGTCACGCACGCGTAACACACTGCGATCTCCGATTTCTGATCCGTTAGCGAAAAAAAAATGTTTTAAAAGTCTTTTATTTTTGTTTTAGTCCATGTTATCTTTATAAAGATGGTGTATTAACGAGAAGTCAATAACTTTCTCTACACGAGCAAGTTACAAACTTTCGATATTAATCTCGCACATGAAAGTCACGTCACATATAACTTTAAATGCAGCGATGAATTCGTGCAACTTACTCTCTAGAAAACGATCCCGAACGATTGCAAATTTGCTATGCATTTTCCGCCAGGGGGCTTCTGTAACTTACTCTTTGCATCCAGATTTGAAATTTATTTTGATTGTATTGGTTTGAATTTCGAAACACATCTCACCAAACTATGTACAGCGGCGTTGCATTTTTATCATGTCGGATACTCAGAGTCCGTAGCCCTCGGTAGGTGTCTCCGAGGTAGGCGTCAGACACCCGCCACAATACTCGAGTTTAGAAAAAAGTAAAGTGGGTCTTCGAGAAAACACAATTCAACACCGTAGTACAGTTCCGGGCTATCTTATTCTATATTCAGCAACATCGGCATACAAAGGATATCGTTACAGTTTACAGAGTAACTCGCAACACCGCTCTTTTAAACTCGAACTCCCCCTCGATCCGCTCTAACACTTTTATACAGTAACCTGCAGGAGCAGAATGAGCACCCCGCTCCTGTGATGGAGTTGCCAGCTACTTTTACCTAAATCAAAGACGCGTGTATTTTTTCTAGCGAAGTGAAGTTTTATCTGATGAATGCTATATTTTCTTTGACATTTCAAACATTGTTGTTCTAATTTCAAATCGGTCAAACGTTTAGAAAATATTTCATATTAGAATACGGGCGCTTTCACGTGATGAGGAAGACACAAATTGGCATCCTATTCAAGCCGTGGGTCAAAATACCCAAACGGTCCAGGATACTCTACTTTATCTAGTGAAGTGAATTTCATCTGTTGAATGATATATTTTCCTTGACATTTCATACTTATTATTACAAATACACCATTTTACATATTAGAAAATGGGCACTTTCAACCACAATACGGTCTAATTAGACCATAAAATTGATTCATTGTAAATGCACATTAGTGAAAAATGCGTCTGCTAGTTGCGTCCTTTGTCTACATTCCATTAAAGGTATTGGTAAATATTGCCTTCATTACATTGTAGGTACTGGTAAATATTGTCTACATTACATTGTAGGTACTGGTAAATCTTGTCTACATTACATTGTAGGTACTGGTAAATCTTGTCTACATTACATTGTAAGTACTGGTAAACCTTGTCTTCATTACATTGTAAGTACTGGTAAATCTTGTCGTAAATAAAATCAACATGGTACGTTGATGTCATTAAAAACAGTTTGTGAAACGGACTGCATAATATAACGTATTGAGGGAAGACGGCGACATGCCGGAAGCACGTCAACATCAATGAAAGAAGGTTGTATACCATGCACTGGTTAAATTGATTTTTACTTATTTATATGGTGTGATCGTCTAGTTACGGAAGGTGTTCAAAACATGATTTTAAGGCATCTAAATTTTCCGAGGATCTAGATAAAAAAATTCCATTCGGATATAAGGAAATTTACTTTGCGTAATTTCCAAGTCATATGGAGTTTTTCGAGTAAACTGGGTGGCCCTAAAAAGGGCCTTTAAATTGGATTTAGATGAGAAATCTATTTCTTAGATTTCTTTGGAGCAGCTTTCTTCGTGGCAGGTTTTTTTGGTTTAACAACCCTTTTCTTTGGAGATTTCTTTGGCTTCTTTGCTTTCGGCTTCGCAGGCTTCTTTGCCTTCTTAGGTTTTTTTGCCTTCTTGGTCTTTTTACTAACTTTCTTGGCCTTCTTTGGTTTCTTTGCTTTCTTCTTAGGCTTCTTCACTTTCTTCTTTGGTTTCTTTGCCTTTTTCTTTGGTGCCGTTTTTCCTATCCGGAATCGTCCTGTTGCTCCAGTAGCAGTGGATCCCTTGGGTCTTACTAATGCTCCTGTCTTTAGTCCACGTGTTAAAGCAATCCTCACAGATGATGTCACTCTGCTCGCAGTTAGATACTTGCTGAAATTAGCCGTAACATATTTTCTGATTGCTTGGGCGGATGATCCCTTTTTGTCCTTCATAGCTGCGATAGCTGCAACGACCATGGATAGAGTTGTGGGTTTTTTAGCTCCTCCCTTCGATTTCCTCTTTTTAGGGCTTGAAGCACGCTTCTTCGCAGCCTTCTTTGGACTCTTCTTTGTCTTCTTTGCTGGGGAGACACTTCTGCTTCTAGACCTTGTGCGAGGCCTTCTCGCAACAACCTTTGCCGGGGAAGCGCTTCTGCTTCTAGACCTCGTACGCGGCCTTCTCGCAACAACCTTTGCTGGGGAGGCGCTTCTGCTCCTCGACCTCGTGCGTGGTCTTCTCGGACTTGCGACAGGCTTCCTTGCTGCAGACTTCTTAGCTGGGGAGGCACTTCTGCTTCTAGACCTCGTGCGCGGTCTTCTCGGGCTTGCAACCGATTTCTTGGTGACCTTTTTCTTTGGACTCCTCCTTTTTGATGGAGAGGCGCTTCTGCTCCTACTTCTACTTCTCGACCTCGAACGTTTTTTCGGACTTCGTGCCATTTTCTTATCTGATGCAACATCAAATGTGACCATTTGCCCTGGTGCCGCTTATATATATAGCATATGCTCGAACCTGGTTGAAGACACCTCATTTGTCACCCCGAAAAGTTTTTAATGGTGGCGGATTTGACTTCGATTGTGTTTGTTGCTCATTTAATTGCGTAATTTTACCAACATATCTCAGTATAAGATATTTCGGCCAACAATGAGCAACTAATTAATAAAAAAACCAACCTGGAAATGAAGCTGTTACATCAATACACGGTCGCTATTATATATAACAAGCATTTTCTTCATACACAATAGTTCTTTTAAAATCAACTGCAGTGTAAATATACTTCAAATTAATCCCTTTACGGCTATTATCACCAAGTTAGGATATGAATGTTCAAAGATTAGTTCTTTCTTGTTATAGCGTTGTAAGCTCATGTTGCCGTACTTCTTTTCTTAATATACAGTCCATTGTTGAAATCGTATTGAAAAACACAAAACAGATCACGGAGAACGACGATTGTATCAGCCTCGGTTTCGTTGTAAATATGACCTCCGACAATATGTAAACTTATAGTTGAATAAGTCCACAGCAAAATCTTAGCATTATATTTAGAAGCATTATTTTGAGTAGATAAAGGCATATATAACGGATGATATGAAATGGTAAACCTTCTTTTATTGAGCACCAACGGCAACGAACAATAGTGTCTATTGGTTCAGTGCGGACGTTTTTTTTGTTTTTTTTTACGTTTTCGGGACTGGGCAGATGTTACGAGGCATATTTCGTGGAAAAAAGAATATTGTGGCATCTTTTTTCATGAATTTTGCTACGAGATATTAGAGGCTAAATCCAGATACATTTTGACCTGTTACCTTATTTGTCATCCAATATATTTTTAAGTTTCAAATGCATACTCTTCAGTGTTGTTTTCGTTAACTAGATATGTACTGTACAGTAGGCTTATAATATATTTAGGTTTAAAAATATGGCGCACCGTCTTACTTTCCTATTAGCCGTTTATCAGAAGTTTGTTTCTAAACTGTTTCTCATTCTTTTCCTCGTACACGCTATGTGACGCATGTAAATTTGTCAGTCTTCTTCTGTACAATAGATGTTAGACACATGGATAGTGATTTACATAAGAACCATAAATACTTGTTTCTGAAGTATTGCACTTTACAACATTAAAATAAAGTTTAAATTTAGGTAGTGTCACTTAGCCTAGTGCATATATGTAGTTTTTAAAAGAGATTTCTAGGGGAGTCGTTTTACTCTTTTCATCATTTAATAATATCACTTAGTCGTAAGTTATATCACATAACTTAGAAGATTGAAAAGGTGATATCTATGGGGCACCATTTTACTTAGACGTTTATAAGTGATATCACTCAGAAGTTTTGAATGGGTGATACTGATAAGTGATATCCCCGAATGAGAGTAAAAAGTAAAATGCCCCATGTGATACTAGATCTACTGAATCTACTATTGAATAGGTGATATCACTTAATTAAATTTTTAAGTTTAGATATTTGTATTGCCAAACAAAGTGCAATGGTTAAACTACTAATTGAAGTCTAATATCATATCATAATACTTTTAAGGAATTCCTGCGGATAATTTGAGAAATCCGAGATGAAATGATTCCAAAATTGTGAGAACAATATTAGTTGTCCTTAATATAGTTTTAAAGCAATTTTACATTGAACAATTTGAGATCAATCCAAGCATATACACCAGGTATGGCTTTGACAGAAAGCACAAGTTTGTAATCTGTTACAATACATAAAGCCCAATGGAAAACTGCAGTGATCATTAAAAAGATCAAACTTTATTTCTAGCAAAGAACTCATGCCTATACCACTTTTTGATAATAATTTAGATTAAGAAAAAACAAACAAACAAAACAAAACAAAACAGAACAAAACAAAACAAAAAAAACAAATTGTTTGATGAAGAAAGATTAAATTTCATATGTGAAAATGTGTGTCAAAATCACATTTGAATTGTCTGTTAAAAGTAGGAATTTGAAATGCATTTAAAAATAATCCATCACAAAATTGAATTAAAACACACAAGTTCATCCAAGTTTTTTTCTTTGTTAAGAAGATTTGAAAATTTACAATTAATTCAGGTGAGGTTTCCAAATTTTTCAAAGTAGAAAGTTTGTTTTACAATTTTAGACTTGGACATGTTTAGGCCAGAGAAGGCAAATTCATGTAAATGTATGTAGTTCTGTATGTTAAGGAGTATAATGGATGCAGTTATTTTAAGGTTAAATCTTTGTATTATAATGACTGTATCATTAATTAGAAATCAACTTTCCATGCCGCAATCAAACAAACAAAGACTTCCATACTAAGATTCATTTTTATTGAAAGTATAAGTTTAGACCAGACAATTTAAGCAACAAAAGACACAGAAAGAAAAAAAATATTACCACAAGTATGTAATACTTCAGTAGTTCATATACCATTCAGATCACCACTTTAAGTGGATCAAAATATTAAGACTTAAAATAAAAAATCTCAAAATCTCAAAGTCAATCTTTGATGTACATGTAGATTCACTTAGTGGCGTCATCAGACATATTAATTCAATGAAGTAATATACCCTTAAATATATAAAGGTGAAAAATCTTGCTGATCTTTGACAACTTCAGGTGTGCTAAAAAAGAAATGCCAAATTTTGACATTTCTAGAATTCCTGCCAAATGTTGGATGTAAAATAATGCCACTATTAAACAATGCCCATATATAAGACAACACTAACTAATGAGTCATACAATGCATATATGATATAACTTTATGGAGTGACTTTTTTACTTTATTTTCCATATAAAAAAATACATATTTATAATAGGCAAGATAATCTGAAGCGAAGGAAATTATTTGTCTATGGTGTAAGTAAAACTACAATTGATATGTGTGATAGATATGAGAAACATATGCCCTAGAATATGACATAAAAAGGCGTTTACCTTAGAGCCAACAGCTTGCTCTATATACTGTATACATACATGTACATATGTAACTTAAAAAAGGTATCAGTGCCAGAGGGGCAGATTGCCTCGAAAAAAATTGACAATTAACTTGTCTGTACTGTGGTTATAACTAATTGACATTTATATATACTGTATATACATTGTATATATATATAGAGTGAGTATTTTGCAGCAAGAAACACGAGACCAAAAATAACCACATTTTTTCTGAATACATAATACACACACAACCGACATTTACATATTTAAACTAATAATACCGTAGTAATCTCAAATTAAAAATTTCATTATGCATGGTTCAAAATCATTTGCTCAACAGAAGTACTTCACAAAAAACACTAAACATTTTTGCATATTTTCGAAATCACTGTATTTTGAAAATGATGCTAATTAATTGAATATTAGATACACCCACAATACATATTAAACCCAAATAAAACTGCCCTTCTCACAGCCCACAACGTTAGAAAGCCAGAACAAATTCTTTTTTAGTTTTGTTTCTGTGGTTATGATACAAAGGAGTATTGCGGAGATATTGCACATGTATATTTGTATAGATATGTTAGTTATTTATAGCTACATGTATAAGGAGCTAATTTGGAGTATTAAATGAATAAATTTAATTTATTGAGTAAACACAATGTCTGATTTAACCATATTCAGATAAAAACCATTTACATACTCTTTTAAAGGTGTGAATTTATAAAGTCAGTATACCCATATAACTTGTAATATTGTAGTTTTGTTTGCCCTTTAGAACCAACTGAAAGATAAAATGATACTTTGTTTAATATAGAATGTGGGCAGAATAATACAGCATAAAATATGGCAGAACTAATCTGAAGATGAGGAAGCTGTATGTATAGTGTTTTCTGAAACATAGAGTTCAGAGATACACAAAGGCAGAAGTCATAAAAAAAAATGTGTAAAATTAATAACCGGTAACAAAAGGGTTGAGCTGTAATAATATCAAAATTAAAAACACAAAGAAAAATCAAATAGAATTAGGAAAAAATCTATTTTCTCTTTATTGGTATCATAATCATGTAGGTACCTCCAATATCAACCGTTCGATAAAATTTATTCCCTGGATATTCCATTTTCCTTCTACGTTAAATTCACAGAGGCTTGACACATTCTTATGACCCATGTTAAGCCCCTGTGATTAAGACCAATTATATTGCACTACCGTCAAGGCAAAAAATACTAATAATAAACTTATATTTTGTTTTATAAATAAGTTTTAATTGAACCAATGTCAGGATGATGATGATGGGTTGTGTGAAAGGTATTGATGATGATGAAGATGATGATTGCATTGAATTTACTGATGATGATGATGATGACTGATTGTGTGATGATGATGATGATGTGAAATGTAATAATGTCGGCCATGTTGTTTTCTGATCAGTCCCAAAATGCAAAATGCATAACTACAGACCAAGGGGAACCTACATATGAAATTTGATAAGATTCCTTCAGTACTTTCTGAGAAATAGCGATAACAAGCTTCAAATATCAAACTCCAAGATGGCTGCCTGTTCGCCATATTGTTTTCCAATTGGTCCCAAAATGCAATATGCATAACTACAGACCAAGGGGAACCTACATATGAAATTTGAGACAGATCTCTTCCATACTTTCTGAGAAATAGCGATAACAACCTTCAATTGTCAAAATCCAAGATGGCTGCATGTCCGCCATGTTTTTTTCCGATTGGTCCAAAAACGCAATATGCATATTTACAGACCAAGGGGAATCTACAAATGAAATTTGATAAAGATTCCTTCAGTACTTTCTGAGAAATAGCGATAACAAATTTCAATTGTAAAAAATCCAAGATGGCCGCCTGTCTGCCATGTTGTTTTCTGATTGGTCCAGTACTTTCTCAGAAATAGCGATAACAAGGACGGATGGACGGACCAATTGGACACATGGCGATTTGAATAGCCTATTATGATGATGGGCTAAAAATATCATTTTGTGTATTAATTTCTACAGTTAGAAGAAGGTTACAATATCCAGTTCCTTTGTTGAAGTAGTCTGTGCATTGAAGACAAAATAAATAACACTTAAACTTTGTAACATAAATAATGAAAACAATATTTCCATCACCAGGAATCAAGGTTGTTTTCTAAACAATAAGAGATAACAATTATCAATATATCTCAACAATATGAAGCGTAATATATACAAATGTTCACAAACATTTTTGCCTAAGATTATGTACAGAATATATACACACATATCCAACACAGCCAGGCTTCAGGGGTGGGGGGTGTCACCATTTATGCAAAATCAGTTTCCCTTCTCCTAAGGATGTTCCTGACTATATTTTTTCAAATCCAATCAGTACTTTAGTTTTAGTAGTAATTTGAAGTAAATTATGAGAAAGGATGGACGACCGACGGACAGACGACGATGGACGACCGACGAACAGACGACGATGGACCGACCGACGGACAAGACGACGATGGACCGACCGACGGACAGACGACGATGGACCATGGCTCACCGTAGTTTAATCATCATACATAAGGTACATAGAGGAGTACAAGATTCTATTTATCGATTTATTTGATTACCTAATATAAAGAGTACAAGAGTCTCTATTTCATATCTTTTTCACTCAGTTTTATAATAAACAGTGAATACAGGCAGAGGTATCACATTACACTGTCGGCACGCATATGGTGACCAGTGACCGACTCCCCTCTCTCACCAAGCCCCAGGCCAGGGCAGCTACACAGGTGGTGGGGGTGTTTTGTTTACATAATCAGTTCAGGGTCAAAGTGTCTGAGATTTCCGGGGTTTATGAGGGAAGACTGCTCAAATCCGGGAGAAATTTATAACCCCGATTCGGGAAATGTACCAAATCGGGATTTAGGGGAAATTTTAATGATTTTCCGGGCACTTCCCGCGTAATCCGGGATGGTTGACACCTATGCTGTCCTCTGTCTGAAATGTTAGCTCCTGCTTCATTTTCTGTAGACATTGAACCACCATATATCACAAACCCATTCAGGTCACACTAGTCAATAATTATGTCCAATCAGTACACAAGTTTTATTTAGAAATTCTTTAGAGTATTTGTTGGGTGCATGCTAAGCAGGATGCATGGTTCAACTGAGGACAATATTTGATATCTTTCCCAGAGAAAAAAAACATGTCAAAAATGTAATTGATGAGGTATATGTTATTGTATAATATATTTTTTGACACATGGAGTTTGAGCCAGTAGTGGCAGTATCAACATGAGTTGACACCGGGACTTTTAGCCAGTTCCTATACACGAATTGACACCAGGGATTTTAGCCAGTAGTAGCTCGTATACACGAATTGACACAAGACATTTAGCCAGTAGTACCTCTTATACATGATTTGACACCAGGACTTTCAGCCAGAAATAGTATAGCTGTATTTATGTGAATTGATACCAGGACTTTAAGCCAGTAGCTATCGTATTAACATAAACTGACACTAGGACTTTTAGCCAGTAGTTGTTGTATTAACACGAATTGACACTATGACTTTTAGCCAGTAGTTGTTGTATTAACACGAATTGACACTATGACTTTTAGCCAGTAGTTGTTGTATTAACACGAATTGACACTATGACTTTTAGCCAGTAGTTGTTGTATATGGTCTGGATCACCTTCCTCTTCACAGCAGGTGTTGCGACCTGCTGGACAGGGTATTGTTCCAGGAATCACAATGTTGGAGTCTTCTGTATTAACAACCGGCTCCAAAAGTTGCACTGTGGAGAAAAAATTCAAACAACTCTCAACAATTGGAACATAGGACAGGGACAGATTTAGAAAATTTTGCTCTATAATAAATCATCTTCCAAAAAGAATGTTTTTAACATGTGATTCATAATCTTTTTCATATTTAACTTGTCATCATCATGGAATAAGGAGATGTCTGACTTTAAAGTCATCTCCTTTGAAATCAGCTGAAAACTCTCATATACTGCTAATTCTTTTATTTTTATTTAAAGCCTGAATTGGTTTATATTAATCTCTGACATTTTCACACTATTGTTTAAAATAAAATTCATCAATGTCTGAAAAGCAGATGAAAAAGATGAGATGTACAACCAATTAAGAAGCTAAGAAGCAAGTTATGTGGTGTGTGTTATGATAACAGGGTGTTATGTGTGTGTGTGTGTTATGATAACATGATGTTATGTTGTGTGTGTTATGTTGTGTGTGTTATGATAACAGGGTGTTATGTTGTGTGTGTTATGTTGTGTGTGTTTTGATAACATGATGTTATGTTGTGTGTGTTATGATAACAGGGTGTTATGTTGTGTGTGTTATGATAACATGTTATGTTGTGTGTGTTATGACAACATGATGTTATGTTGTGCGTGTTATGTTGTGTGTGTTATCTTGTGTGTGTTATGATAACAGGGTGTTATGTTGTGTGTGTTATGATAACATGATGTTTATTTTGTGTGTGTTATGATAACAGGGTGTTATGTGAAGTGTTATTATAACAGTGGTATGTGAAGTGTGTTATGATAACAGAGTGGTATGTGATGTGTGTTATGATAACAGAGTGGTATGTGAAGTGTGTTATGATAACAGAGTGGTATGTGATGTGAGTTATGATAACAGAGTGGTATGTGAAGTGTTTTTATAACAGAGTGGTATGTGAAGTGTGTTATGATAACAGAGTGGTATGTGATGTGTGTTATGATAACAGAGTGGTATGTAAAGTGTGTTATGATAACAGAGTGGTATGTGAAGTGTGTTATGATAACAGAGTGGTATGTGAAGTGTTATGATAACAGAGTGGTATGTGAAGTGTTATTATAACAGAGTGGTATGTGAAGTGTGTTATGATAACAGAGTGGTATGTGAAGTGTGTTATTATAACAGAGTGGTATGTGAAGTGTTATTATAACAGAGTGGTATGTGATGTGTTTTATGATAACAGAGTGGTATGTGATGTGTTTTATGATAACAGAGTGGTATGTGATGTGTTTTATTATAACAGAGTGGTATGTGATGTGTTTTATGATAACAGAGTGGTATGTGAAGTATTATTATAACAGAGTGGTATGTGAAGTGTTATTATAACAGAGTGGTATGTGATGTGTTTTATGATAACAGAGTGGTATGTGATGTGTTTTATTATAACAGAGTGGTATGTGAAGTGTGTGATGATAACAGAGTGGTATGTGGAGTGTTTTATAACAAAGTGGTATGTGATGTGTTTTATGATAACAGAGTGGTATGTGAAGTATTATTATAACAGAGTGGTATGTGATGTGTGTTATGATAACAGAGTGGTATGTGAAGTGTTATGATAACAGAGTGGTATGTGATGTGTTTTATGATAACAGAGTGGTATGTGATGTGTTATTATAACAGAGTGGTATGTGAAGTATTATTATAACAGAGTGGTATATGTGATGTGTGTTATGATAACAGAGTGGTATGTGAAGTGTTATTATAACAGAGTGGTATGTGATGTGAGTTATGATAACAGAGTGGTATATGTGATGTGTGTTATGATAACAGAGTGGTGTGTGAAGTGTTTTTATAACAGTGTTATGTCATGTGTTATGATAACAGAGTGGTATGTGAAGTGTGTTATGATAACAGAGTGGTATATGTGATGTGTGTTATGATAACAGAGTGGTGTGTGAAGTGTTATTATAACAGAGTGGTATGTGAAGTGTTATTATAACAGAGTGGTATGTGAAGTGTTATTATAACAGAGTGGTATGTGAAGTGTTATTATAACAGAGTGGTATGTGACGTGTTATTATAACAGAGTGGTATGTGAAGTGTTATTATAACAGAGTGGTATGTGAAGTGTGTTATGATAACAGAGTGGTATGTGATGTGTTATTATAACAGAGTGGTATGTGAAGTGTTATTATAACAGAGTGGTATGTGAAGTGTTATTATAACAGAGTGGTATGTGATGTGTTATTATAACAGAGTGGTATGTGAAGTGTTATTATAACAGAGTGGTATGTGAAGTGTGTTATTATAACAGAGTGGTATGTGACGTGTTATTATAACAGAGTGGTATGTGAAGTGTTATTATAACAGAGTGGTATGTGAAGTGTTATTATAACAGAGTGGTATGTGATGTGTGTTATGATAACAGAGTGGTATGTGATGTGTGTTATGATAACAGAGTGGTATGTGAAGTGTGTTATTATAACAGAGTGGTATGTGATGTGTTATTATAACAGAGTGGTATGTGAAGTGTTATTATAACAGAGTGGTATGTGATGTGTGTTATTATAACAGAGTGGTATGTGAAGTGTTATTATAACAGAGTGGTATGTGAAGTGTGTTATTATAACAGAGTGGTATGTGATGTGTGTTATGATAACAGAGTGGTATGTGAAGTGTGTTATTATAACAGAGTGGTATGTGAAGTGTGTTATGATAACAGAGTGGTATGTGATGTGTGTTATGATAACAGAGTGGTATGTGAAGTGTGTTATTATAACAGAGTGGTATGTGAAGTGTTATTATAACAGAGTGGTATGCAAAGTGTTATTATAACAGAGTGGTATGTGAATTGTTATGATAACAGAGTGGTATGTGAAGTGTTATTATAACAGAGTGGTATGTGAAGTGTGTTATGATAACAGAGTGGTATGTGACGTGTTATTATAACAGAGTGGTATGTGACGTGTTATTATAACAGAGTGGTATGTGAAGTGTTATTATAACAGAGTGGTATGTGATGTGTTATTATAACAGAGTGGTATGTGATGTGTTATGATAACAGAGGGGTATGTGATGTGTGTTATGATAACAGAGTGGTATGTGAAGTGTGTTATTATAACAGAGTGTTATGTCATGTGTTATGATAACAGAGTGGTATGCAAAGTGTGTTATGATAACAGAGTGGTATACGTGAAGTGTTATTATAACAGTGGTATGTGAAGTGTGTTATGATAACAGAGTGGTATGTGAAGTGTTATTATAACAGTGGTATGTGAAGTGTTATTATAACAGAGTGGTATGTGAAGTGTTATTATAACAGAGTGGTATGTGATGTGTTATTATAACAGAGTGGTATGTGAAGTGTTATTATAACAGAGTGGTATGTGATGTGTGTTATGATAACAGAGTGGTATATGTGATGTGTGTTATGATAACAGAGGGGTATGTGATGTGTGTTATGAAAACAGAGTGGTATGTGATGTGTTATTATAACAGAGTGGTATGTGAAGTGTTTTTATAACAGAGTGGTATGTGGAGTGTTTTATAACAGAGTGGTATGTGATGTGAGTTATGATAACAAAGTGGTATGTGATGTGTTATTATAACAGAGTGGTATGTGATGTGTGTTATGATAACAGAGTGGTATGTGAAGTGTTTTTATAACAGAGTGGTATGTGAAGTGTTTTTATAACAGAGTGGTATGTGAGGTGTGTTATGATAAAATCTCATATACCTCCTAAGTCAATCAATGATTATCTAGGACTGCCAGCACTTTAAGTAGTAAAAACAAAAATGATCTCTCAAATTTGATCTACTAAGATTGAGCTGTTTATAAAATTGATACTCATGCTACTAAGAATTTAATGATAGATAATCATGCAGAGATACAATGTAAGAAACACTTTTTAACAACAATCTTTTTAAAATTTGAGCAGGTGTTTTAGGTCAGGTAAATACAATATCATGCTACTTTTTATACATTGATGGTTATTGTCTCCTTCATGTTTACAATCACATTTTGATAAATTTAATGTTCCAATATTGTTAGGTATACATGTATATATATTGTATTACTGTATTGTATTACAGTATTGTATTATGTACTATTACTGTAATGTATAAAAAGATTATTTCAGTGGATGGTGTTAATTCACTGTATCTATTTTTGCTGAATGTTGAATTTATGAATTCCTTGAAATGCCAGAAAAACTAAAATATCAATCATGAAATATATACACAGTGTGCAGTATGTATAACTTAAGATCAGTTTCAGATCATATTTAACTAAATAATATGAGGTAGTAACTGAGCTCAACACAAGGGTCACCTCATCTGGTATTCTCACAGACAGAGCACAGACTACAGTCAGTGGTACAACCCAAGTCGGAGTCATGTAATAACAAGAGGCCCAAAGGGCCTTAACGGTCACCTGAGATTTGAAATATTTCGGTCAACTAAATTGACCCTTTTTGGCCCCACCCATCAGTCCTAATGGGGTCAGTCTATGAAGAGTATTTGATTCATACATATAGTAGATAAGAAGATTTTTGAAATTTCAGTCAATTTGACCCTTTTTGGCCCCGCCCAACAGCCCCTGGGGGTCAACCAGGGCCAACATGTACATAACATCAAACTGTAATCCCATGCTGATAATTTGAACCAAGTTAGAATGAATTCCAATACAAATCCAACAAATAATAGTCAAAAATGTGATTTCCCTATATAAACTATAGTAAAGTTTACCCCCTACCCAGGGGCAAACGTGAAACCCCAGGGTCATGAAATTCACAATTTTGGTAAAGCACCTAAAGACCCTTCCATCTATGAAGAGTATTTGATTCTAACATATCTGAGAGTAGAGAAGAAGATTTTTGAAATTTCAGTCAATTTGACCCTTTTTGGCCCCACCCACCAGCCCCTGGGGGTCAACCAGGGCCAACATGTACATAACATCAAATTGTAATCCCATGCTGATAATTTGAACCAAGTTAGAATGAATTCCAATACAAATCCAACAAATAATAGTCAAAAATGTGATTTCCCTATATAAACTATAGTAAAGATTACCCCCTACCCAGGGGCAAACATGAGACCCCAGGGTCATGAAATTCACAATGTTGGTAAAGCACCATAAGACCCCTTCATCTATGAAAAGTATTTGATTCTAACATATCTGAGAGTAGAGAAAGAGTTTTGAAATTTCAGTCAATTTGACCCTTTTGGCCCCGCCCACCAGCCCCTGGGGGTCAACCAGGGCCAACATGTACATACCATCAAAGTGTCCTCCCATGCTGATAATTTGAACCAAGATAGAATGAATTCCAATACAAATCCAACAAATAAAAGTCAAAAATGTGATTTCCTTATATAAACTATAGTAAAGTTTACCCCCTACCCAGGGGCAAACGTGAGACCCCAGGGTCATGAAATTCACAATTTTGGTAAAGCACCTAAAGACCCTTCCATCTATGAAGAGTATTTGATTCTAACATATCTGAGAGTAGAGAAGAAGATTTTTGAAATTTCAGTCAATTTGACCCTTTTTGGCCCCGCCCACCAGCCCCTGGGGGTCAACCAGGGCCAACATGTACATAACATTAAACTGTAATCCCATGCCGATAATTTGAACCAAGTTAGAATGAATTCCAATACAAATCCAACAAATAATAGTCAAAAATGTGATTTCCCTTTATAAACTATAGTAAAGTTTACCCCCTACCCAGGGGCAAACGCGAAACCCCAGGGTCATGAAATTCACAATTTTGGTAAAGCACCTGAAGACCCTTCCATCTATGAAGAGTATTTGATTCTAACATATCTGAGAGTAGAGAAGAAGATTTTTGAAATTTCAGTCAATTTGACCCTTTTTGGCCCAGCCCACCAGCCCCTGAGGGTCAACCAGGGCAAACATGTACATACCATCAAACTGTCATCCCATGCTGATAATTTGAACCAAGTTAGAATGAATTCCAATACAAATCCAACAAATAATAGTCAAAAATGTGATTTCCCTTTATAAACTATAGTAAAGTTTACCCCCTCCCCAGGGGCAAACGTGAGACCCCAGGGTCATGAAATTCACAATTTTGGTAAAGCACCTTAAGACCCTTCCATCTATGAAGAGTATTTGATTCTACCATATCTGAGAGTAGGGAAGAAGATTTTTGAAATTTTAGTCAATTTGACCCTTTTTGGCCCCGCCCACCAGCCCCTGGGGGTCAACTAGGGCCAACATGTACATACCATCAAAGTGTCCTCCCATGCTGATAATTTGAACCAAGTTAGAATGAATTCCAATACAAATCCAACAAGTAATAGTCAAAAATGTGATTTCCCTATATAAACTATAGTAAAGTTTACCCCCTCCCCAGGGGCAAACGTGAAACCCCAGGGTCATGCAATTCACAATTTTGGTAAAGCACCACAAGACCCTTTCATCTATAAAGAGTGTTTGACTCCACCATATCTGAGAGTAGAGAAGAAGATTTTTGAAGTTTTAGTCAATTTGACCCTTTTTGGCCCCACCCCTCAGGCCCCTGGGGGGTGGGGACCATATAATTCACAATTTTGGTTGACCTTCAGCCATAGAAACTTTCTGCCAAATTTCATTGAATTTTGTTAAGTGGTTTTGGAGAAGAAGTCGAAAATGTAAAAAGTTTACGGACGCACGACGCACACCGCACGACGCACGACGCACGACGACGGACAAAAGGCGATTAGAATAGGTCACTTGAGACTTCGTCTCAGGTGACCTAAAAAGGTGATTAACTCGTAATTAACTAAAGGTATTCTATAGGGCTGTATATACAGGTAAAACACAAGTACAAGGTAATTTGCAAGATACAGGTGCATTTGATTTTATAGTACAAGACTTTAGGGCAAACACAACAAACAGAAGGAAATTTATACCAGGGAGGGGTATACCTTCATTTAGTACATGTAATTCAAATTGTACTTGTCAGACCTCTTTGCTTCACATTCGATGTATAGTATATAAATTGTGTCTTATCCCAATGCTTTTCCCAATCTGTATATATGTACGTCTACCTTCCAGTACATAAATTGTGACAGACCTCTGTGCATTCCCCTATATATCCAGTATATATAACATATATCAATATACAAATAACCAGACTATTTTGGCCTTTAGTTGAGCGTTCGCCCCTGTGAGGAAGGCTTTGGGTTCTGTCCCCTGGCCGAGACATACCAGAGTCTTTAAAAATGGTAGTTGCTACTCCTGCTTAGCGCTCAGCATAAAAGGAGTGGGACGACTGGTTGGCCCGTTGTCAGTATAATATGACCGGGTGGGGTGTGCTGCTGGGTGTCTTCGGCAGTATGCTCCAGTGAGGTAGCACTATAAATCGGCAAAAGTTCCGGCCTATCACAAGGAGACTTAACATGAACATACTGCAGCCTCCCAAAAAACACATACGCACTCACCACACACATGCATGTTGCACAAACAGGAGGCCGTCCTTAAATGACCTTAGCTGTTGATAGGACGTTAAGCAAAATAAACCAAACAAAACCAAACCAGACTATTAATATAGAGTTAGCTGGTGTTGATCAGGGAGAGGGCTGTCCAAGGGACACCTGTGCACTCATTCAGGGGAGAGTGCTGTCCAAGGGACACCTGTACACTCATTCAGGGGAGAGGGCTGTCAGAGGGACACCTGTACACTCATTCAGGGGAGAGTGCTGTCTAAGGGACACCTGTACACTCATTCAGGGGAGAGGGCTGTCAGAGGGACACCTGTACACTCATTCAGGGGAGAGGGCTGTCAGAGGGACACCTGTACACACATTCAGGGGAGAGGGCTGTCAGAGGGACACCTGTACACTCATTCAGGGGAGAGGGCTGTCCAAGGGACACCTATACATTCATTCAGGGGAGAGGGCTGTCAGAGGGACACCTGTACACTCATTCAGGGGAGAGGGCTGTCCAAGGGACACCTGTACACTCATTCAGGGGAGAGGGCTGTCCAAGGGACACCTGTATACTCATTCAGGGGAGAGGGCTGTCCAAGGGACACCTATACACTCATTCAGGGGAGAGGGCTGTCAGAGGGACACCTGTACACTCATTCAGGGGAGAGTGCTGTCTAAGGGACACCTGTACACTCATTCAGGGGGGAGGGCTGTCCAAGGGACACCTATACACTCATTCAGGAGAGAGGGCTGTCCAAGGGACACCTGTACACTCATTCAGGGGAGAGGGCTGTCCAAGGGAGGGACACCTGTACCCTCATTCAGGGGAGAGGGCTGTCCAAGGGACACCTGTACACTCATTCAGGGGGGAGGGCTGTCCAAGGGACACCTGTACACTCATTCAGGAGAGAGGGCTGTCCAAGGGACACCTGTACACTCATTCAGGGGAGAGGGCTGTCCAAGGGACACCTGTACACTCATTCAGGGGAGAGGGCTGTCCAAGGAACAACTGCACACCCATTCAGGGGAGAGGGCTGTCCAAGGAACAACTGCACACTCATACAGGAGAGAGTGCTGTCCAAGGGACACCTGTACACTCATTCAGGGGAGAGGGCTGTCCAAGGAACAACTGCACACCCATTCAGGGGAGAGGGCTGTCCAAGGGAGGGACACCTGTACCCTCATTCAGGGGAGAGGGCTGTCCAAGGGACATCTGTACACTCATTCAGGGGAGAGGGCTGTCTTAGGGACACCTGTACACTCATTCAGGGGAGAGGGCTGTCCAAGGGAGGGACATCTGTTCACTCATTCAGGGGAGAGGGCTGTCCAAGGGAGGGACACCTGTACACTCATTCAGGGGGGAGGGCTGTCCAAGGGACACCTGTACACTCATTCAGGGGAGAGGGCTGTCCAAGGGAGGGACACCTGTACCCTCATTCAGGGGAGAGGGCTGTCCAAGGGACATCTGTACACTCATTCAGGGGAGAGGGCTGTCTTAGGGACACCTGTACACTCATTCAGGGGAGAGGGCTGTCCAAGGAACAACTGCACACTCATTCAGGGGAGAGGGCTGTCCAAGGAACAACTGCACACTCATACAGGAGAGAGTGCTGTCCAAGGGACACCTGTACACTCATTCAGGGGAGAGGGCTGTCCAAGGAACAACTGCACACCCATTCAGGGGAGAGGGCTGTCCAAGGAACAACTGCACACTCATACAGGGGAGAGTGCTGTCCAAGGGACACCTGTACACTCATTCAGGGGAGAGGGCTGTCCAAGGAACAACTGCACCCTCATTCAGGGGAGAGGGCTGTCCAAGGAACAACTGCACACTCATACAGGGGAGAGGGCTGTCCAAGGAACAACTGCACACTCATTCAGGGGAGAGGGCTGTCCAAGGGACACCTGTACACTCATTCAGGGGAGAGGGCTGTCCAAGGGACACCTGTACACTCATTCAGGGGAGAGGGCTGTCCAAGGGACACCTGTACACTCATTCAGGGGAGAGGGCTGTCCAAGGGACACCTGTACACTCATTCAGGGGAGAGGGCTGTCCAAGGAACAACTACACACTCATTCAGGGGAGAGGGCTGCCCAAGGAACAACTGCACAGTCACTCAGGGGAGAGGGCTGTCCAAGGCACACCTGTACACTCATTCAGGGGAGATGGCTGTCCAAGGGACACCTGTACACTCATACAGGGGAGAGGGGTGTCAGAGGGACACCTGTGCACTCAGACAAGGGACAGGGCTGTCCAAGGGACACCTGTACACTCATTCATGAGAGAGAGCTGTCCAAGGGACACCTGTACACTCATTCAGGGGAGAGGGCTGTCCAAGGGACACCTGTACACTCATTCAGGGGAGAGGGCTGTCCAAGGGAGACCTGTACACTCATACAGGGGAGAGGGCTGTCCAAGGGACACCTGTACACTCATTCAGGGGAGAGGGCTGTCCAAGGGACACCTGTACACTCATTCAGGGGAGAGGGCTGTCCAAGGGACACCTGTATACTCATTCAGGGGAGAGGGCTGTCAGAGGGACACCTGTACACTCATTCAGGGGAGAGGGCTGTCAGAGGGACACCTGTACACTCATTCAGGGGAGAGGGCTTTCCAAGGGACACCTATACACTCATTCAGGGGGGAGGGCTGTCCAAGGAACAACTACACACTCATACAGGGGAGAGGGCTGCCCAAGGAACAACTGCACAGTCACTCAGGGGAGAGGGCTGTCCAAGGGAGGGACACCTGTAGACTCATTCAGGGGAGAGGGCTGTCCAAGGGACACCTGTACACTTACTTCCTTTTTTCTTTGTGCCTATCTTTGTTGGGAGGAGAGTGATGAGGACGACTATCGTGAGTAGAACAACTCCTCCTGGGACAAATGTCAGCACTGTCTTGAAATACTGGTTACACATAGGACAGCAGTTCCTGTGTTAAACAAGCATGCAATGTTAGTGTCCCCAAAGGGGTCTACCATATACAAGGATAATAGATTAATTAATTTCCTATTTTACTCAATTGAGCCATACATGCACCATATACATGGAAACCAGTGTCATATACCTCCTGTGTAACTCCATAGAGACACTACCATATACAGGGAAACCATTGTCATATACCTCCTGTGTAACTCCATAGAGACACTACCATATACAGGGAAACCAGTGTTATATACCTCCTGTGTTACTCCATAGAGACACTACCATATACATGGAAACTAGTGTCATATACCTCCTGTGTTACTCCATAGAGACACTACCATATACAGGGAAACCAGTGTCATATACCTCCTGTGTTACTCCATAGAGACACTACCGTATACAGAGAAACCAGTGCCATATACCTCCTGTGTTACTCCATAGAGACACTACCATATACAGGAACTATTGTCATATACCTCCTGTGTTACTCCATAGAGACACTACCATATACAGGGAAACCATTGTCATATACCTCCTGTGTTACTCCATAGAGACACTACCATATACATGGAAACCAGTGTCATATACCTCCTGTGTTACTCCATAGAGACACTACCATATACAGGGAAACCAGTGTCATATACCTCCTGTGTTACTCCATAGAGACACTACCATATACATGGAAACCAGTGTCATATACCTCCTGTGTTACTCCATAGAGACACTACCATATACATGGAAACCAGTGTCATATACCTCCTGTGTTACTCCATAGAGACACTACCATATACAGGGAAACCAGTGTCATATACCTCCTGTGTTATTCCATAGAGACACTACCATATACAGGGAAACCAGTGTCATATACCTCCTGTGTTACTCCATAGAGACACTACCATATACATGGAAACCAGTGTCATATACCTCCTGTGTTACTCCATAGAGACACTACCATATACATGGAAACCAGTGTCATATACCTCCTGTGTTATTCCATAGAGACACTACCATATACAGGGAAACCATTGTCATATACCTCCTGTGTTACTCCATAGAGACACTACCATATACAGGGAAACCAGTATCATATACCTCCTGTGTTACTCCATAGAGACACTACCATATACAGGGAAACCAGTATCATATACCTCCTGTGTTACTCCATAGAGACACTACCATATACAGGGAAACCATTGTCATATATCTCCTGTGTTACTCCATAGAGACACTACCATATACAGGGAAACCATTGTCATATACCTCCTGTGTTACTCCATAGAGACACTACCATATACAGGGAAACCATTGCCATATACCTCCTGTGTTACTCCATAGAGACACTACCATATACAGGGAAACCATTGTCATATACCTCCTGTGTTACTCCATAGAGACACTACCATATACAGGGAAACCATTGTCATATACCTCCTGTGTTACTCCATAGAGACACTACCATATACAGGGAAACCAGTGTCATATACCTCCTGTGTTACTCTAGAGAGCCCTACCATATACAGGGAAACGTGTTTCATGTACCAGATTGCTGACTTACGTGCAGGGATGATTCTGTTGAATGAGGACGACAGCTATACCGTTTGAAAGCTTGTCAGTAAAACTCATTGCTCCATACACAAAAGCTCCACTCTCTGTGTTTTGTCCAATGAGATCTGATGTCATTGCAAGGGAGGTAACCAGCATGGTTGAGCCACCGATGCCCAATAGCACTGCTACACCGTAACAGTACTGCTTTGAAGATTCTTTCAGAAAATAAATCCATACACACGCTCCTATACCACATAACTGTCCTATAAAATAGGTGGCCTGAAATTCAGAAAGAGCTCAAAATATGGTTTGATATACATACTTATAGTACTCTAAAGTTATTTATCACACTATCTTAAGATTTGGTATGCCCACTAATAAAGTTAGGTTATTTTTTTTCAATTTTCAATCATATTTCAAAATGAAACTGAAGACAATGAAAACTTTAAGTCCCTTCTGTGTGTTTAAGTGTACATGTATATCCCTTACACTTGGAAAGCTTATATATAGCATCTGATGATCCAGCAGCAGCCGTTTCAAATATTTCAAATATTGAACTTGAACTAAACTGCCCCCTCTACCATCTCACACATCTATTAGGAACATATATAACAGTCACAAACAAATGGAAATGTGGCCTTTAACTAGAGACAATGGAGAATTGTAATTGCAAACTGATATGGTCCCTGACTCACGACTTAATTTTACAGTTATGAATGAGGTCTAGAGTCTGAGATGATGCTTTCAACTTTCTGAAACTGTTATGCATTTTAAAACTACAGGCACCTTCCAAAAATACGAGCTTAGTTTGTATATAGTACAGTTAATTGTGATAAGGCGATATATCTCGCACTAAGGTCATAAAGACAATATATGTTGCCAGGACGGCCGACTAATATCCCTAAAACTGTGGTCACCCAAACTCTTATAATATATACAAAACGGGGAGAAACAGCATGCCAGAACAGTGAGTGAAGGTTTCAGTGTACAATTTGTATATATGTGCTGAGCAAAAGCTTCAAAAATTTGGGCAAAAACTATTGAAAGAGTTGTGCAGCGAAGATTCTGCCATCAAATATAGGAAAAGGGCAATAACTGCCATAACAAGAGGCCCATGGGCCCTAACAGTCACCTGAGACTTAAACACATCACTTCTATCTTTTATGCATTTACAATGTATTTCTTAACAGTTTCTGTATATTAGTACCGTAGTATAGTTTCGCCCCTCCTCATAATTCTAACCAATTTTGAATCATTTTTGTTAAATGTGATTTTCCTACATAGACTATAGTAAAGTTTAACACTTCTCCAGGGAGAAACATGAAATCTATGGGCCATGGAATTTACTATTTTGATAAATCACCTTATTAAGTGAAATTTACAATTTTGATAAAACACCTAACCTTTCCATCCATGAAGATTTTTGATTCAACCAAATCTGGGTCCTTTTGTATTTTTGAAATTCCAGTCAATTTAATGCAGAATTTACATCAGGGAAATTATCTCAGATGTCTTATCCATCTGACAGTTGATTTCATATGCTATATTTTCTCTTCTACAGCTTATTATCACATACATCTATGGCTTGTTATCACATACATGTACGGCTTGTTATCACATACAGCTTGTTATCACATACAGGTACAGTTAGTTATCACTTACAGCTTGTTATCACATACAGGTACAGCTCGTTATCACATACAGCTTGTTATCACATACAGGTACAGTTAGTTATCACATACAACTTGTTATCACATACAGGTACAGTTAGTTATCACATACATGTACGGCTTGTTATCACATACATGTACGGCTTGTTATCACATACATTTGTACATGTACAGCTTGTTATCACATACAGGTACAGCTTGTTATCACATACAGGTACAGTTAGTTATCACATACAGGTACAGCTTGTTATCACATACAGCTTGTTATCTCATACAGCTTGTTATCACATACAGGTACAGTTAGGTATCACATACAGCTTGTTATCACATACAGGTACAGTTAGTTATCACATACAGCATGTTATCACATACAGGTACAGTTAGGTATCACATACAGCTTGTTATCACATACAGCATGTTATCACATACAGGTACAGCTTGTTATCACATACAGGTACAGCTTGTTATCACATACAGGTACAGCTTGTTATCACATGCAGCTTGTTATCTCATACAGCTTGTTATCACATACAGGTACAGTTAGGTATCACATACAGCTTGTTATCACATACAGGTACAGCTTATTATCACATACAGGTACAGCTTGTTATCACATACAGGTACAGCTTATTATCACATACAGGTACAGCTTGTTATCACATACAGGTACAGCTTGTTATCACATACAGGTACAGCTTATTATCACATACAGGTACAGCTTGTTATCACATACAGGTACAGCTTGTTATCTCATACAGGTACAGCTTATTATCACATACAGGTACAGCTTGTTATCACATACAGGTACAGCTTGTTATCTCATACAGCTTGTTATCACATACAGGTACAGTTAGTTATCACATACAGGTACAGCTTGTTATCACATACAGGTACAGTTAGTTATCACATACATGTACGGCTTGTTATCACATACAGCTTGTTATTACATACAGGTACAATTAGTTATCACATACATGTACGGCTTGTTATCACATACAGGTACAGCTTGTTATCTCATACAGGTACAGCTTGTTATCACATACAGCTTGTTATCACATACAGGTACAGTTAGTTATCACATACATGTACGGCTTGTAATCACATACATGTACGGCTTGTTATCACATATATTTGTACATGTACAGCTTGTTATCACATACAGGTACAGCTTATTATCTCATACAGGAACAGCTTGTTATTTCATACAGGTACAGCTTATTATCACATACAGGTACAGCTTGTTATCACATAAAAGTACAGCTTGTTATCACATACAGGTACAGCTTGTTATCACATACAGGTACAGCTTGTTATCACATACAGGTACAGCTTGTTATCACATACAGGTACAGCTTGTTATCACATGCAGCTTGTTATCTCATACAGGTACAGCTTGTTATCACATACAGGTACAGCTTGTTATCACATACAGGTACAGCTTGTTATCACATACAGCTTGTTATCACATACAGCTTGTTATCTCATACAGGTACAGCTTATGATCTCATACAGGTACAGCTTATCACATACATGTACAGCTTGTTATCACATACAGGTACAGCTTATTATATCATACAGGTACAGCTTGTTATCACATACAGGTACAGCTTATTATCTCATACAGGTACAGCTTGTTTTCACATACAGGTACAGCTTGTTTTCACATAAAGGTACAGCTTGTTTTCACATACAGGTACAGCTTGTTTTCACATAAAGGTACAGCTTGTTTTTACATACAGGTACAGCTTGTTTTCACATAAAGGTACAGCTTATTATCTCATACAGGTACAGCTTGTTATCACATACAGGTACAGCTTGTTTTCACATAAAGGTACAGCTTGTTTTTACATAAAGGTACTGCTTGTTTTCACATACAGGTACAGCTTGCTATCACATAAAGGTACTGCTTGCTATCACATAAAGGTACTGCTTGTTTTCACATAAAGGTACAGCTTGTTATCACATACAGGTACAGCTTGTTATCACATACAGGTACAGCTTGTTATCACATACAGGTACAGTTAGTTATCACATACAGGTACAGTTAGTTATCACATACAGGTACAGCTTGTTATCACATACAGGTACAGCTTGTTATCACATACAGGTACAGCTTGTTATCACATACAGGTACAGCTTGTTTTCACATAAAGGTACTGCTTGTTATCACATATGGCTTGTACTCACTTTGATCCTACTGATACTTACTTTTCTGCCAATAGCCCTGTTGACAGGTTTCATGACTAGGGATGTGAAGAGTCCACTGACAAACACAACCAATGGCATAATGGCAACATTCACCTGTAAACAAACAGTTTAAATCGTTTGATGATGTTAACATCAGTACTATAGTTAATATCTAACCTGTCACAGGATAATTTCAGGTAAGCTCATTGGGTAGAGTGTTTCTCTAGTAAATCAGAGGTCATGGGTTTGATTCCTAGAAGAGTCACTGAAAAACAAGATTACCATGGTCAGAGTAATACCTGTCAAATGCCAAAGTGACATAAATTCTTTTATCAAAAAGTATGAAATATAGCAAGTAACAAAAAGTACGAGCTTTCAATGGAGTTTGCCGGAAAAAATGTTACTTTACGTTCTTCATTTGACAAGTTCGAACTATCCGAAATGGTGTCTGTTATAATCAGCCAGAGTTCGAACTATTACTAGCTAAGAAATTACTGTTTTTCTAGAAAAAAATGTGTGTTCAAACTATCCGCGTGTTCGAATTAATCGGAGGTTTACCGTACCTTAAAGGTAGGTCAAAAAATGCCTCCTGAAAAAATAAACTTACTGAAATATCCAAAGGGCAATAACTCTTATAAAAAATTAAGAGATCAAAATTATACTAAGAAAACAAACAACAACTTAATATGATGATTATCAAGCCCAATATGTTTCAAAAGAGATCAGGTGAAAAATGAGAGAGGAACTATTCAAATAAACAACAGCTTATTCTGGATAGACAGACAATGGCATACTACCGAAGTGTCAACAGGCATATGAAAATTTCCTCTAAAGCACATATATGATTCTGTACACACTCAAATTGGTATGCTTACAATCTCTTAAAGAAATTATCTCAAAACTCAAAAGTAATTCTGTTAAGAAAGTAGTTTCATAGTTAAGGAAACATATAATTCATTTATTCCACAAAATTGTTAAGCAAGTTATATCAACTATTACTATTGTAACAGGAGAGGAGAAAATGTAGCGGCCAGACCGGGGTTCGAACCCGGGACCTCCGAACACTAGCCGGATGCTCTACCGATTGAGCTACCTGGTCACCGATGATCGACCCAGTCCAGTCCCGCTACACTATCATACTTACTCTTGGTCGCCCCGCCAACTGAGTGAGGGGGTCTTACTGTGGGAGGCAACCTGAGTAAACCCTGAGAAAACCCACATGGTCGGGCAGCTAGGTGACCCCAAACCTTTTCAAAACCATGTCAGGGAATCAAGCCCCGGGTACATAGGTAAAATGGCAAATGAGTTACTACTTTGCAACCCGACCACCCAAATATTTCATGCTGGGTTATTTTTAAAGGCCATAATTACCTTAGACATCTGTAAAGTCTCTGTGACATACAAAGGGAGATAAATCTGTGATACATTTACAAACAACCTTGTACACATGTACATCACAGCAACCTGCAAAAGAGAATTTTTTTTACTGATTATGTGTACATTGAATGCAAATGGTAACAAATAAAAACTTGTAAAACACAAAACTTCATGTAAAAACTGGATTAATTAACAATGAGTTTATATCCATAAATTGACTATCAAGTACATAATCTGACCATTTCGCTATGTGGCTTCTACACTTTAATGGTATATACATCTCCACAAATTTACCTGCCCTAGAGGAACCATCATATAATAACTTAAAGAGGCTTATCCGCAGACGGACCGGTAAACGGCACATCTCCGATCACTAAATAAACTTCAGTACACGTTTCTATGTGACAAAATTAGAGGCTTTCCGACTTTATTTCTTGAAAACAATTACAGAATATGTATTTAAAAGACGTTTTAAAACTCAACCTGAGAGGGAAATGTATGGAATATAATGGCAAATCTTCTTTGTAAATCGCCGCTGCCTTTGAAGTTATCACTGTGCGGCACTGTACACGTGCTTGTTTCTTTGATGTGTCAATCAAATTAGACTCCACTTTATAGCGGGGACTTATTGCGGGTTGCGATTAAATAAATAATATTTAAAAAATGAGGTTTTAATATCACTTTTCAGCATTTTATAAGGAAAATAAAATGAAAAACTCAACAATTCCAACAATCTGTCATGTTTAAAAAATCTTTTTCTATAAGCCAATTTTTCTGATCTCTCTGCGGGCAAGCCTCTTTAAGGCTATATCCAAGATAAAACACTGTCTTTAAATGTCTGATGAGTTGAGGACAATTTAAGAGACTTATATGTACAACTGACATGCATGCATGTAATTGCCAATGCCAATTAATATCCAATCATCTATTGATTATAAATGGCCTTACTTGATAAAACTGCTTTTCTTTGAGCCAGTCCTTCCAGGACATGAGGGATTTCCTCAACATGGAGATTTCTATGGTTTGACAACTCTCGCCAGTGGAGGAAGACATTGACGAACATGTTTTTAGAGACTTGGAAATGGCTTCATCTGCCTCTACATGAGACAAAGTCTTCACACCCTCCTTCACACCGATTTGGAAAAGGAAACTGACCACTACTCCAAGACTGACCACAATAAATACAAGGTCCTAAAATGAAATGGAGGCCAATACTTTAGTCATGTCTATATCAATTTCTACAAATAATACAAAATATAGAAGTTTTTACTGTTGTCATGTCAATACTAGGTCCTAGAAATAAAATGGAGGTTATTACTGTTGTCATGTCAATACTAGGTCCTAGAAATAAAATGGAGGTTATACTGTAGTCAGGTCAATACTAAGTCTTAGAAATAAAATGGAGGTTATTACTGTTGTCAAGTCAATACTAAGGTCCTAGAAATACAAGAGGCCCATGGGCCTTAACGGTCACCTGAGTTTCGAAATATTTTTGTAAATTTGACCCTTTTGAATTTGCCCACCAGCACCTGGGCACCATGCAATAACTGCATACCAGCAAACTGCCTTCCAAAACTGCTAATTCCAATAGAAATGACACAAATGATGGTCAAACATGTGATTTCCTTATATAAACAACAATAAAGGGTATCCTCTCCAAAGGGGCAAACATGAGACCCCATGCAGGGCCATGAAATTCACAATTTTTGGTAAAGCACCTTATGACCCTTCCACATATTAAAAGTATTTGATTCTATCTTATTTGAGTCTTGAGAAGAAGATTTCTGAATTTTCAACTAATTTTTGGCCCCACCCATCAGCCCCTGGGGGTCAGTCAGGGCCAACATGTGCATACCGTTAAATTGTCATCACATGCTGATAATGTTAAGAAAGTATGAGTGAATTCCAATAGAAATGAAACAAATGATAGTCAAAAATGTGATTTTCCTATATAACTTTAGTAAAAGTTTACCCTCTCCTTAGGGGCAAACGTGAGACCTCAGGGTCATGAAATACACAATTTTGGTAAAGCACCTTAAGACCTTTCTATCTGTAAAGAGTATTTGATTCTACCAAATCTGGAAGTTGAGAAGAAGATTTTTGAAATTTTAGTCAATTTGACCCTTTTAGGCCCTGCCCCTCAGGCCCCTGAGGGGTGGGGACCATATATTTCACAATTTTGGTTGACATTTGGCAATGGAATCTTCCTGCCAAATTTCATTGAATATGGTGAGCGGTTTTGGAGAAGAAGTCGAAATGTAAATTGTTTATGACGGACGACGGACAAAGGACATAAAACTGG
Organism: Pecten maximus; assembly: GCF_902652985.1. Classification (NCBI taxonomy): domain Eukaryota; kingdom Metazoa; phylum Mollusca; class Bivalvia; order Pectinida; family Pectinidae; genus Pecten; species Pecten maximus. The sequence continues at coordinate 6,365,548 of NC_047023.1, read as the reverse complement.
AGGTTAAAATTACTACTGTAATCATGTCAATACTAGGTCCTAGAAATAAAATGGAAGTTATTACTCTAGTCAAGTCGATACTAAGTCCTAGAAATAAAATGGAGGTTATTACTGTTGTCAAGTCAATACTAAGTCCTAGACGTTATACCAAACATGTTAATTAACAGGGTTTATGCACCAGGTGTAGTACAACTCATTTAAATAATTCAAACTTTATAACAATGAAGTATAAGCTTTACTCTGAATTTGTTATTGTCCACTGGAGACAGCATGTTACTATTTCCAATTCCACCTTCTGTGTTGAGGTAAAACAGGAGGGCAAACAATCCGAACACCGTTAGGTTGGACAGCACTGTGAAAGCATACCTGTAAATACATTTCATACATGGTAACGCATATAACACCTGTAAATACATGTCATTCCTGTAAATACATGTACATGTCATACAATACATGTAATACATTTGTGTCTGCAAATACATGTTGTATCTGTAAATACATGTCATACCTGTCAACACTTGTAATATTTGTAAACATATGTCATACATGTAAACATGTGTCATACCTGTAAATACATGTAATACCTTTAAATACATTCATTCCTGGGGGTCAGGACCCCCCCTCCCCTTTTTGGACATTTTTTTTTGTATAGCCTTAAAAAACCCCTATGCCAAACACAACCCCCCACCCTACCACGCTTATCGAAAATCTTCTCCCCGAAATATTGCAAAATTTGCTATAATCATTTCATTTTCCAAAATTTTGGCCACCAGATCCCCCGCCAAAAAAAATTTGGATCGCGGCTACGGCGCTCGCATTACCACTTAATTCCTGGATTCCCCACCCTTTCAAATTCCTGGATCCGCACCTGCTTAATTCCCTCTCTCACCTACCTACAGATGACTGACTTCAACATTATACCTTGTACAAATAGTAATTGATACTTCTTTACCTTGTGCCATTTAACTCAACACGTTCATCCTCTTTAGCAGTGAGATCAGGTATAAGTGACAGGTGAGAGATCTGAGTCGATGCCCAACCAAACTGAAATATGATCACGAACGGTGCATAGTAGATAAACTGGTATATGTCCTTGGTATGGTCACAGGTGATACACTTGTTAAAGATGAAGGGGAAACTGCAGGCCACACAGACAGTACCTAACAAACAAAATCATGACAAACACATCACAATACAGGGGATACAATGTAATTACTGTACAGATTCATCTTATGTGTCCAGAATATTAAGTAAACTTGACCCAAAAGAACTCTGATGTAAAATTTTCAGAAAACATGGTTTGCATATATACGTGTACCTGTATTACAAAAACGGCACAAATGAAGATGTTTTTTCTTGATCTGTCACTTGGCAGCGATGCAGGATTATAATTTTATGCTGTTCATATCAAATGTATTTTTGTAGTCAATGTACTGACTATTTTGTGATGGTAATTGTGTACAGTGGAACCTCTATATTCTGACACTTTTGTGGTTGTGATTGTGTACAGTGGAACCTCTATATTCTGACACCTTTGTGGTTGTGATTGTGTACAGTGGAACCTCTATATTCTGACTATTTTGTGATGGTAATTGTTTACAGTGGAACCTCTATATTCTGACACTTTTGTGGTTGTGATTGTGTACAGTGGAACCTCTATATTCTGACACTTTTGTGGTTGTGATTGTGTAAAGTGGAACCTCTATATTCCAACATTGGTGTAAAGTACATCTATACAGTGAAACCTCTTTTCTAACATTTACTTAAAGTACATGAGTATAGTTGAACCTCTATATACTGACATTGATATAAAGTGGATCTGTACAATTTAAACTCTGTATTCTGACACTTTCATTTCCCTGTTTTATCACAGACTACACATACAATATTTTGAAGGATACCGCTGATAAAATCATACCTACCTATCAAATGCCATGTTTTTCGCTTCCCGATCTTGAGTATTCCTTGACTACGATCAGACTCAATACCAACAAATGGAGTAAACAATGCATCACTGATTTGGCCAATCATCATCAGGTATCCCGCCAAAGTGTTGTCAAACTGTTTTACTTGGTGGAAGTAGATGATCAGGTAACTGAACCACATAGAAGCTGTGAGGTCATTCAGAACATGCCCAATACTGTACAGAAGTCGTTGGCATAAAGATAGATTTTTATGACTACTTGAAGACTTCTTCAGCAATGGCGCGGACTCTAACATTTTGAAATGTTATTAAACAAATGCTTTATATATATATATCTGTGTATAAAATTGTGATCTATCAATAGAGATTGTCCTTAACCTACCATTAAACTTAACAGTTATGTGAACAAAATTATTTTAAAAACGAGATTTAGCCGATACATATCCTGATAATCCGACATGGTTTACATTCCTGGTAATGTTCCTGGAGGTCGCTTAGATGTACCTGTAAAATTGAGAGAAAAGTTCATCGAGTAATAACCAATTTAAGCTCAAGTTAACCATGTGTAGTTAATTGTAATAAAGGCACATGACATGTACATTGTACATAATTATATATCATTTTCAAAATGGGAATTTTAGCAGTCTGGTTATAAAAAGTTTCCTTGTAAAGATTGATGTACAAATATGAAAATTAGAATAAAAATGACTCACTACATGTTGTCTGTACAACAAATGAATCATTCATTTATGCTAAAAAAAATAGTATAAAATTATATGTAGCAGTAATCATGTATCTGTTGAAACTGTTCTATGTTTGATTCCTCTGATTTTTTTATTTCTATTATAGCTGTTGGTGATATATATAAAATATTTCAAGTACTATAAAAAGTTATTTTAATTCAATTACACAATATACATTGTATTGTTCAACTCTAGTTGCAATTGAATTTACATGCAAGCAAAGGGCATCAATTACGATTAGATTTAGCAAACCTTTCTCATCCCAAATAAAATGCATTAAAGACCCATATGTGGCCAGCGCACTAACCGACGGAGCTATTTCAGCCCCCTCACCTGAGGTTATGTGGCCAGCGCACTAACCGACAGAGCTATTTCAGCCCCTCACCTGAGGTGATGTGGCCAGCGCACTAACCGACGGAGCTATTTCAGCCCCCTCACCTGAGGTTATGTGGCCAGCGCACTAACCGACGGAGTTATTTCAGCCACCTCACCTGAGGTTATGTGGCCAGCGCACTAACCGACGGAGCTATTTCAGCCCCCTCACCTGAGGTCATGTGGCCAGCGCACTAACCGACGGAGCAATTTCAGCTACCTCACCTGAGGTCATGTGGCCAGCGCACTAACCGACGGAGCTATTTCAGCCCCCTCACCTGAGGTCATGTAGCCCGCGCACTAACCGACGGAGCTATTTCAGCCCCCTCACCTGAGGTCATGTGGCCCGCGCACTAACCGACGGAGCTATTTCAGCCCCCTCACCTGAGGTTATGTGGCCAGCGCACTAACCGACGGAGCTATTTCAGCCCCCTCACCTGAGGTGATGTGGCCAGCGCACTAACCGACGGAGCTATTTCAGCCCCCTCACCTGAGGTTATGTGGCCAGCGCACTAACCGATGGAGCTATTTCAGCCCCCTCACCTGAGGTTATGTGGCCAGCACTATATAGCTGACCTAAGGTAACGTTGCTGGAAACTATGACCAACTGATCTTTTGCGGCCCCCTCACCTGAGGATACATGGTCAGCCTGACTGAGCTATTGCGGCACACCACTAGATATATGTTAATTTTCTGTCAATAACGAATCATGGCAATTTTGCTTGCAACCATTAATTGCCTATTAACTCCATGTTAATGTAGTAATTGTCTTTCTATAGTTGCCACATTTTTTTTGTTTGACCTCCATTCAGAAGACAACCATAACTCTAGCTAGCTCCATTAGGAAGCCTCTGAATCATACACTTGGAGTCAACGGCACCAATCTGTTGTAATGTTTTTCAGAACTAATAATGAAAAAATTCACCCTAGGTGCTGCTGCCCGGGAACAAACTACAAGGTTCTGACCTCTCAATCTACACAAACATTAGTTTTACCACAAGGCTGATGGGAAATGAATTCCCACCAGTTAGTGTTTGTTATAGGCAAGTACATGTAAATATTATGGCTCCTCTATATTAAGCACAATAATTAGCTTGTGCTTGCACATCATTTTTCTAAGTTTGTTTGTTTGTTTGTTTATGTTTAACGTCCTATTAACAGCCAGGGTCATTTAAGGACGTGCCAGGTTTGAAGGTGGAGCAAAGCCGGAGTACCCGGAGAAAAACCACCGGCCTACGGTCAGTACCTGGCAACTGCCCCACGTAGGTTTCGAACTCGCAACCCAGAGGTGGAAGGCTAGCGTTAAAGTGTCGGGACACCTTAACCACTCGGCCACTGCGGCCCCTAAGTAGGTGTATTAAATTAAAAACATGGTAACATTAAACATAATAATAAAAAAGTTGTTCAGTCATCTTTAACTATTTTAGTCGTCATTATATACGTATATATATTATATACACCCAATATAATATGAGTGAATTGACAGTCAAGGGGAGTGCTTATGGACCGTGATGTAAATTTAATGTTTGACGTGTATACATTGACTAATCCAGATGTTGTTAAAAACTAAAATATGATGTTACTATACAGTGATGAAAGTAATTTCTACAATGAACTATCTCAATACCAGGGCCTGGCCATCACTCAGGTGATTGCAATATCAGTTCAAGTTGTGCTAAAAATGAATTCTTGTTTGAATAATAATGAATAAATATACTATAGCATTACCCTGGACCCAGTCAGTATAATGTGACCGGGTGGGGTGTGCTGCTGGGTGTCTTCGGCAGTATGCTTCAGTGAGATAGCACTTTAAATCGGCAAAAGTTCCGGCCTATCACAAGGAGACTTAACACGAACATACCACAGCCTCCAAAAACACACATACGCACTCACCACACTCATACATGTCGCACGCACGGGAGGCCATCCTTAAATGACCTTAGCTGTTAATAGGACGTTAAACAAAATAAACCAAACCAAACCAAACCAAACCCAGTAAAAAGGGTAAAAGGGGACACTATAAGCACCTAGGTGCTTGTTTAATTTACATGTCCCTGCTTATAAATCATTAACCATCCTGCTACATTCCTGCATGGCAATTCATATCATATCTCTTCACTTTTAAAATTACAGTCAAATGTCACTATGAGGGCTGTAGCATATCCATTAAATTACCAACTGTTGCATTAGAAATTATAAGCTTGGCGGATTTTTGTTTTTTTTTTGTTTAACGTCCTTTTAACATCCAGGGTCATTAATAAGGACGTGCCAGGTTTTGGAGGTGGAGGAAAGCCGGAGTAACCCGGAGAAAAACCACCGGCCTACGGTCAGTACCTGGCAACTGCCCCACGTAGGTTTCGAACTCGCAACCCAGTGGTGGAGGGCTAGTGATAAAGTGTCGGTACACCTTAACCACTCGGCCACCGCGGCCCCCAAGCTTGGCGGAAAAAGCAGTGTACAGCTACTCACCTAATCATAAACTCAATATATATTGAGTGTATTGACAGATGATCATGGTGAGTACTTGTATGGCTGTAGCTAACAGCAGGCCTGAGGTCAGAGGTCAATAACAATTAATAACTGATTAAGAATGTCAATCTTGACAGAACTAATAAAGAAGTTTGACAGTTGAATCACATCATGCAGGTCTGCAGGCTCAGTTTCAGGATTTTAAGTAACAGATGACATCAATTAACAACCACAACACTTTAGATAAAGTATTCATATATATTCTGAGTCCTTATAAAATCGGTTATCAATGCTTAAAAAAATTCTTTGACTATCAAATTAGAATCCTAAATTTAAGATCTGTGATTCTGAATGGTTTATTCAAAATGTCTTCATTTTATATTTGCACAAACAAGTTCAGACATTTCACTTATTTTTTAAGCCCAGTGTGTTCAAACTTTATTGTTACATTGTAGCTAATATCTATCTAAAACAAAAGAAGACAGATAAAATGCCATACAAATTATAAGAAAAATTGATGTCCAATGTGTAGTGCATTTCAGCTGACAGCTGTCAATTGCACAACATGATCACTGAAAACAAAATACAGTTAATTAAAATTGAATAACTGTTAAATACACACCCCAAACCACAGATTTTCATTAGATATCGAGCTTCTTTGCTGTGACTTCACCTGTTCACCTGTGACATCGAGTTGAGTAGTGTATACGTATAGTCTTACCTTTACTGGGGAGGGTGACTGTCTGGTCATGTCTATCACGTACACACGTTAGCAGGTCAGCTGACAGCTGTCCACGAGGTACTGATAAGTGTATGTCACCAGGTGTTTCAGAAGCTGACGGCATATTTCCATACACATACCATCCTGACTTATTTGTGTTCGGCTATCTATATACTCCCACTGCACTCATGTGATCAGTCATGTGACCGATCGCGAGTAAATATGTCTATGGCTGTACGAGTAGTCTCCCTTACACAATTTATAACGTGTTCTGAAAATACATTTTGACAGTGATAACTATTTGCATTCCGATACAGCATTTTATAAATACTTTTTATTGTGGTCCATGCTCCATCCTTATGCAATTCTCCATTTTCAAATAAAAGTAATTTAAAGCAATTAGAGCCTAATTAATATTCTTACGGACAGTTGACTATTTAAGGTTACACAAAGTGCACTCCGTTTGGACGCCAAGTTTATTCAACTTGAAGCCTTACGGCTCATAAGTATAACATAGAAGCATCAACATACACATATATACAATACGTAACTAATTGTTATAGAGGATGAACAAAACAGTAGGCGTAACTGGTGAAAAACATCCGCAAACATTGATTTTAACAACAAAAGCACAATTTGTCAGAGTAGTCAGGGGGTGGACAAAACAATAAACATAACTGGAGACGAGTACCTTAAGTCATTAATAAAAAGTAAATAATACAGTTTATAAGAGTAGATAGATAGTAGTTATCAAACAATAGGTATAACTAATATAAGTATCTAGGATTTTTCAAATGCAAATATATACTTTGTGAGAATAATTAGATGATGAACAAACAATATATATAAATAGAGATAAGTAACTAACATCGTTAATTCAACACTAAATACAATGTGTACATAATTTAGATGAATAGTTAGGGTATGAACAAAAGATAGGTATAGCTGGAGATAAACACGTACAATACGATATTGATCTATACTAAAGGTTGGAATCCCGACCGTAGTAACCAGCTTGATTGTAAATATTTTCCAAGATTACATAACTCTTTTTTATTGTGAACAGAAAGCATTTGGACAAGTTTAAAAGAACACGGGTGATTCCAATAATATTTTTAATGAATCTTTTTCGAATATCAACATATAGTGGACAAATAAGGATGAAATGGAATTCGTCCTCTACTTGGTTCTGGTTGCAATAACGACATAACCTATTTGACCTTGGAATATTACGATACCGGCCTTCTTTTATATAAAGCTTATGCGATGAAAGTCTTGTAAAACTTGAAAACTTGAAGTGGACTCCGAGTGCACTCCAAGTTTACCTGGAGTCCTTTCAGGCTCCAATTCTACCTGGGTCCACATGTATCACATGTACCTGTAACCCAATATCGTACACCTATTAAATGGCGAAGATTCAGATTCTTTATTTGCTTAAGTTTTACAACTTATCACAATAAAACAAGACATGATACAATATATACAAAGGCAAAAGTAACAGCACAAGTATCTACCTGGCACACAACTTTCACCATACGCCTCTCGCCCATTCAGTCTATTTGAAATTAGATGTAATTAGTGTGTTTGATGGAAACTTAATTACACATAACTTCAATCAGATTATGCCCATACTCACTATTCATACAAAGTATACCAAGTACATATATACATAATGTTTATAGATAGATGTATACTCATATACATTTATACTCATAAAAAATGTAACAATAAGATATCAATATGTGTTACTGTTTTATATTTGTATATACATATGTATCATCTTATTATTCTGTTGGTTCGTTTTTATGTTGGTTAACTAGGCATGCATGTAATATAATTTTTTTTGTAATTCAGATAAATGATTTTTTTTATTAGAAACCCTAAATGAAATAACTGAATAGATCTGGCACTTCATTGAAAAATATATGATAGCATTCCTTTAATTTGAAGAGTTTTAACAAGCCACGTAAATAAATAGAAATTGGGAATAAACAAAAACGTATTTGGCAAGTTGTTTGTGATCTCTAAAAATGTAGAGTCTGAATATGTACTGACATTATTTTGTACTCGAAGTACTATTGTTTGTAACATTCCAGATACTTTACTTCCAACAGTTTATATAATTTGTCTGAACATACAATACAAAAGAAGGTTGTTGTTAGGTTTTTTGTCACCTTGGTAGCATATTCCGGATTCAATGTGTTTTGATTTACAGTTTAACATCAGACTTACATTTTGTTTTCATGTTATACCTGCCTCATTAAATTAAGGTCACACATTGAGTTCTTTTAACAGTTATATCAGAGACATATATACAGAGAGATTGGCAGCTCTCTATTTGCCCTTGTGTTTACATAGTGGCCCCTGACCTTCCCACAATCCTTTGCGGTCGCTCGGTTCAGTCTGTATATATGTCTCTGGTTATATAAGATATTAGTGGACACCAGTGGACATGCGTGGGCAAAGTCCACGTGATTCCGCGATTCGTGATGGATTGGCAGATACCGTGGGTGTCCACGCAACAGCGCGGCCCGTCGAGGAACGCTAGATATCGTGGTCCGCCGGATGCCGTGTATGTCCACGTAACAGCGCAATCCGTCGAGGAATGCTAGATAGCGTGGCTCGCTCATTTGTTTGGGGTATGCTTACTTTACCGTGCCTTCCAATCACGGTCGAAGGCAGGATGTCCTGATGTATAATAGTTTCTTCCCTTTCTTTTTACTGGCGGTAGAATGATTCGTGCTTTGAACCATAGACCTAGACGTTTCTGTTTGAACATATTTTCAAAGTTCGCACCAATCACAACACGCCTTTATATAATTCATGTGTATGTAAATACAATGCATTTAACCCTATGTTTCATTTGTTGTACGTGTCCTTTTCGAAATGTTAATGTACGTTTAGCGGTCCAAGTTGACATCGGAAAAAATCACAATGAAGTAAAATAAGTATACCCATATCACAAAATTACCTTGTCGTTGCTGTAGAAGAAAAATTAGGATGATCATGTGACTTGGTGTTATATACTTCTGTGCATTCGGGTGTTCTAATGGACCGAGACCACAATTAGCTTCGCTATATGTTTCATTGTAACATTAAAATTCATCATAAATTCCCAAAATCTCATATGCAACTTTCCATCTCACCTGGCCAAGACCAACATCTGAGAAGCAAAATATAAAAGTTTCAACCCAGCATGTTGGGCATTTTCTGGACATAGTTGTCAAAATGTGTCACCAAACGTGGATTATATACATCCGGGTCAGGGGTAGAGGTCAAATCAGGACTCATCACACAGGGTCCTGGAGCACATAATAAATGATCAATATTATTATTTTACATCACAAAACCTAGATTGACATCTCTACTATAAATCCACATTAAATTCATCAACAGAAATCAAGTTCAAAGAGGCATTTGATTTGTTTTCCTGAAATACATACATTTTTGAGGGGACTTCATTCGTGGGGCCTGAACCCGGAAGTACTTAATTGTGGTCTCAGTCCTAATCGGAACCCGTCGATAATTGCTTGTGAGTTGACGCGTATGGTTTCCGTGCACGTCAAAAATGTTCCGAATATATGCTTTTACAGGTTGTACTGTACGTATATTTACCTTGAAATTTGCTAAGAATTTCGTTTTTAATATAGGGATTCGTATTCAAATTAAACACATCACTTACATTTGAATTCCGTTGAGTTTCGTTTTCCCTACAAACAATAAAAATTCGTATCACAAATGTTTGCCTGTAAAATAATTAACGTAAACCTCACTATTAAGACCACCTGGGGGTCCGGGTTAAAGTGGTCTTAATAGCGAGGTGGTCTCAATACCGAGGTGGACCAAATTGAACTAGACCATCAGGAACCGTAACTCTTAATTGACTGAACTCAGGTGCAAGTTGTATAGATTTGGCTAAATACATGACATAGTCTTAACTTTAAATAAAAACAAAGACAATTGTTTGTTTCTTACAATTTAATTAATAATAATCTTCATTTAATAAAATAATAATATTTCAATATATGCTCTTAAATCATAACAAGTTTGAAAAGACACCAATGACACTATGTCTTATACATGTACTGTATGTCCATTTCAAAAAACTGTTTATTTTGATGACACAATCACTGAGTGTTCATTTCATATGGTGTAATCCATTTAAACATAATAATTTTCTCTATTAATGTCCATTTTACGTATCATTTGTGTTGATTACTGTAAAACACTGTAAACTAATGTCTCTCGATTGAATTATGGTTTTGATTTTAAAGAGGCTTGCCCGCAGAGAGATCAGAAAAATTGGCTAATAGAAAAAGATTTTTTACACATGACAGATTGTTGGAATTGTTGAGTTTTTAATTTAATTTTCCTTATAAAACGCTGAAAAGTGATATTAAAACCTCATTTTTTAAATATTATTTATTTAATCGCAACCCGCAATAAGTCCCCGCTATAAAGTGGAGTCTAATTTGATTGACACATCAAAGAAACAAACACGTGCACAGTGCCGCACAGTGATAACTTCAAAGGCAGCGGCGATTTACAAAGAAGATTTGCCGTTATATTCCATACATTTCCCTCTCAGGTTGAGTTTTAAAACGTCTTTTAAATACATATTCTGTAATTGTTTTCAAGAAATAAAGTCGGAAAGCCTCTAATTTTGTCACATAGAAACGTGTACTGAAGTTTATTTAGTGATCGGAGATGTGCCGTTTACCGGTCCGTCTGCGGGTAAGCCTCTTTAAAGAACACATACACGTGTATTTATCCAATGAATGTTTTAAATAGTCACTTGCACAAAAATGAGTCCAGTGTACACTGTCTAGCTGAAGCACGACCTGTGTTTTGCCGATCCCAAACTGTTCAGCAAGTTGATGCTGGCTACGACCATTGCCACATTGAATCAGTTCAACTTTCTTTTTTAGTGATAACTCGTTACATTTACGTGGTGTGGCCATCATGAGCGAAAATAGAAATGAAGTTAAAAAGAATAGCATAATTCTACTGAAATATTTGAAATCAAAGATGTTTTTTTTTTTAAGTTTTAATAACACCTATGTATTACACATCCTATTCGGCATTGATACAAAAACATCGAGATCGCTGTAAACACTTGCGCTTGACCAGAACAAAATCAAACGTTACGATGTTTATTTACTCATCTGTATGTAATCGGGTCTTAAAACGACCAACAGCCACAGATCAATTATTTTAATACCATAATTAATAAACAAATGTACGGTTTTTACAATTTTCAAGCCCAGATAGATAATCTGATCACTTGTGTATTCCGTCACAGCGCCACCTAGGAAGGGCGATCACCCGTAACGGCCAGGACTACAAACCAAAACCCGGCACATGCTGGCTTGTTACGAACAATGAAAGACTGGATGTTTAAATTACCTTCCGGTCAGTGCGAAGATTTCAAAGAGATTATTAGCCATTCTACTCACCTGTCGATACACTGGTCAGTAAACAAAAGATCGATAATTACGTATACACACGCCAATGGCCAGTTTGACACGAATTACCGTAAGTTGTTCATGGCTCGCTACACACCAGGTAAATTTTTAGACACGACCAACTGGTCGTAATTGTGGGGGTACTTAACGTTAATTAGTGGTCGTTGGGACTGCCCAAGGTGGTCGTAATACGGAATAGCGGGGTGGTCGTAAAAGTGAAGCGACCAATACAAAGATATATAGAGAAAAAATCGGGACTGAAAAAAAGTGCCGTAATAGCGGGGTGGTCGTAATTTTTAGGTGGTCGTAAGGTGAGGTTTCACTGTAGCCTCAGTTTGCACATTCACATACCCACGATGTTGAAATTTTTACTCTAAGCATTTATTTCATGTACGAATTCAATTTTAAACTTATATTATTAGTTTAAATTGTATTTTATTTGTGATACGATACAACATGTAGTACAGCAACATAAATGAAAATGATCGGATTCAGAAACAAGTACAGTGTACTTATATTAATCTGTCTCCATAAGTTGTAACATATTGGCAAAATGACGGTACTGACAAAGTGGACTACATTAATTAATACAGGTAGCGAGAGGGTGCGAGGGAGGGGAGGAAAGCGTGTGGGGTTGAGAAGAGGAAACTGTTACATGGATTTACCGATAGGATTAATTTGTTAATATATATATATGTATATAAATATATTTGCACATGTATTAACCGAAATAATTGTATTAAAACCTTACAACCTTATATCGGTAACCAGCCTGTCTGTGGTATGGAATCGTATGGTGTTTTCGGTACATATAGATATTGCGCATATAAAAATCACACATTATAAGAATGTGATGTTAGACGTGTACCAGTGACTCTAGAATCTGAACAATATCAAAGATATTTTCGTTATACTGGTCTGGCATATCAGGGTTACCATATAATAAAATGCTAACATTGTAGTCGAAAGGTAAGTTTCTAAAACATTGAATTCTGATGTGCTGGTAGTTTGGACAGTGAAGAAGGAAGTGCTCTGTAGTTTCGTCAGATAAGTTGCATGAACACAGGGGGCTGTTAACTAGATTGCGTATATATAAATGACTGTTCAGAGAACTACAATGCATCCTGAGTCGTGCTAGGTGAATCTGACTGTGTCTAGTTTTACAACGATAGTAATATAGGGGTACGGTTTCAGTGCCAGCATTGAGGAATTTTTTAAGATTAATAATAGAGGGGTTAGTTTTTATGACCTCAGGGAGTGCGTTCCACAGAACAACAGAAGAGGGAAGGAAAGAGTCTTTGAAGAGATTAGTTCGGCAGGGAATTAATTTGAAGGAGTGGGCTCTTCTTGTGTTGTAGGAGTGGATATTGGAGTGGCGAGCTGGAAGCAAGTTTGTTAAGTAGGTAGGACGTACATTGGTCATGAACCATCTGATGAAATTTAATAATGTTTTGTTTTCTTCTTCTGTTAACAAGAGTATCTAAACCAGACTCTAAATATAGGCGGTCGTGACTTGTAAATTTTGTAGCCCCGGTAATGATCCTAGCAGCTTCAAGTTGTATACTTTCCAATAATTTACTTTAGCCTAATGTTATATTGCCCCAGACAATGTCTCCATATTCTAGTAAAGTCTAATAAATGAACTGTATAAAGTTTGAAGGGATTTCCGATCAATGCTAAATTTGCGATTTCTAAGGACAGCAAGTTTTTTAGAGGCTTTACTTATAATGTGCTGTAAATGATCGGTCCAGTTTCCGTTAGCTGAGAGTGTGATACCTAGATGTGTGTGTGAAGTGACTTCCGTAAGTATGGTATTATTCATGAATAGGGAGGGGTGGATCGGTTTGTTAGTTTTTTTGCTTACGGTCATTGTTAGAGTTTTAGAAGGGTTAAAGTTAACAAGCCATGTTTTAGACCATTCGTTAATTTTACTAAGGTTATCATTTAACAGGTTAGCGATAGGATGTGGATATTCAACGATGACATACAGAGATGTGTCATCTGCAAAAAGGTTTTATGGCACAGCTAATGTTATTAACAATGTCATTTATGAAAATTAAGAAAAGTAGTGGGCCAAGGATTGAACCTTGTGGAACACCCGCTGTAATATAGGCTAAGTTGGATTGCTTACCGTTGATAACTACACTTTGGCAACGATTACGTAAATAATTTGAGAACGATAAAAAGAGATTTCCAGTTATTCCGAAAGATTTTAATTTGGATAGTAGGCCTCGTTGCCAAACCCGGTCAAACGCCTTGCTTATGTCACAGAATATCAATCTGATTTCGTTACCCTTATCAAGATTAGAGAAAATATCGTGGGGAATTGATAGAAGTTAATTGATGGTAGAATCACCAGATCAGAAGCCAGATTAGTACGTGGTTAGAAGTGATTTATCGATAAGGAAATTGTAGACATATTTATGCACACATCTTTCCATTAATTTGCCAATAATAGACAATAAAGATATTGGACTGTAGTTACTGATAACAGAGGGGTCATCTTTTTTAAAAACAGGTGTGACATGTGCTTTTTTCCAGGGAGACGGAAATGTAGATGAGGTAAGTGACAGGTTAAACAATAGTAGTAGAGGGTAACATAAAATACCGGCGGCTTCCTTTATGAATCGAGGACTTATCAAGTTAGGACCAGCCGCCTTTCTGGTGTTTAGAGAGTGTATTGCGTCGAGAACGTCTTGTCGCGACATAACAATGTTAGCAAGGGTGTGAGGAGGTTGAAGTAGGTCAGGAGGGTGAATATTTGTGTCATTAATGGTAGATTGAGAGGAGAAGAAATTGTTGAATGCATTAGCTTTTTCCAGATCGTCATATATAATGCTATTGTTTACAGTGATAGGGTGAATTGAGCTTTTTTTAAAAGAGTTAGACATGAAGTTATTTACAATTTTCCACCAATCCCTTGCACTAGTGTTCAACTAGTGTTTAACTTATTATAGAGTTTATTAAAGTTATTACTTTTGGATTTACGAATAGTATTAACACATAGATTTCGGAGTTTTCTAAAATTAGCCCAATCGTCTTCATCTCCAGATCGTTTAGCTTTACGATGTAGGTATTTTCTTTTGCGTATCATTCTCCTTACCATGTTGGTTAACCATGCAGGAGAATTATTTCTTACGGTTATAGTCTTGAATGGTATACATTTTTTGACTGTACTGAGTATAATATCGGTAAGTTGGTTTGTGCTTTTGTCAATGTCAGCATCATTATAGTCACCATGGTCGTATAGCCATATACTGCGTTTAAAACATTTTTGGGTAGGTTTAGATATATTGATACTACCATAAATAGGACAGTGGTATCTCAAAGGTTTGTCGAGAAAGCTTTCGCCAACATGACAAATGTTAACTAATGATGGATCGCTAGCGCATACTATATCAAGGAGGGAGGAGGATGATTCAGTGAAGACGGTGGGGCTCGCGACGCTCTGCGTGAGGTTTAAAGTAGTTAGTAATTATATAGTTACGAGTTGTGGAGTGGTTGTTATCGCTTAAGAGATTTGCATTGAAGTCGCCAGTAATTATAATATTGGAAATTCCAGTGTTAAATGCAAGTTCAATGGAATGGGCAATGTGATCCCAGCAAGAGACATGGGCGTTGGGGGGTCTATAAAACGTTCCATATAAAGTAGGTTTTCCAGCTAAACTAAGTTCTAGCCATACACATTCAATAGAGGGTAGTTCTAGATCGGGTCTACGTTTTGACGATAAGTTGTTACTGATATATAGAGACACTCCCCCTCCTTGTCTATTTGGTCTACAGTAACAATAAGGAGAAGAGAACCCGGGGAAATCTGAGTCTGAAGCAATATCATCGGGAGTGAGTAACTCTTTGGTTTTGTCAAATAATGTTCCATCTTATACCTTCGAAATAGGTTAAAATTAATTTACTTTCAAAAGATAAAAAAAAATACGTGGCATCTCTGTACACCCAAAGTAACTTCTTTTACTTAATGCGACTTAATAATTGACAATATGTTAGCTTACATTTGTCAGAACTGCTTTCTTGCATATTTTTTCCTTGGTGCATGGAAATGAAAGGTTTAAATATATTGTTTGGTATTTGAGGCAAATATATTTGAAAATTTACTTCATGTATATATTAATGCAAAAGATGATATAATTTGACCCTATCCTAAGAACCATCTCAATAAAGGGCAGGTCAGGGACTTTAACACTTTTGTATTTCCAAATTTAAAGCATTTGAATATAAATATTACATTAAAAATTGAAAAAAAACTCTATTATTGAAAACACATTGTTCAATATACTGTTAGTGTGTACTGAAGTACATATACAGTAGATCTAGTCCCTGAAAGTTCGTGTCATCGTAAGCTAAAAATTTGTATGTAATGTCCGTGATATGATTCTCGAAACGTTGCTACTCGACATAAACAAATATCAACTGAACAAGATATCAAAACATCAACATTCATCAACTAACGAAACAGCAATTTTATCAAACAAATAAACAATAATGAAAATAAATATTACATATTTAAACGTCGCCAGTCTCTAAAACGTTAATGAACACGTATGACATTTACAGACGTCCTACCCGTACATGTGATAGAACTCACTTTGACTGCAACTTAAGCCTGAAGTTGAACGAGTAAGCGGCGTGAAGTCTTCGGTGTTATTCCCTCCGGAACTCCTCGGGGAAACATTTCAGCGACAATACCCGATAAGTTCAGGATGGCGCAATCCTTGCGTCATCAAAACAGACTGTCTATTTATAGTAAAATACCCCAGTCAATTGGGAAAATACTGAAAAGGTCTAAAAAAATAGGTCATTTTCGAAACAATCTTGTGACCGTTCTGTTAAAGATATCGAAAAAACTAAACAGACCGTTTTCTTCAGGAAACATATCTATTTATATATGCATTGTATATGTTTCTGATTTTTTTTCTTAATTTTGAGGGCGATTTAAACAGAACCTCTCAGTCAAAATGACGATTTTGGCATGTTTGACCAAAAATATTTCATAAATACAACTTTCCACAGGGATACCAGATACATCCAGACCTAGATCGAGTTTTACAATTGTTCAAAAAAACATATAAAGGTGCTGTTGCAGGAATGCTCTAAAACCGCCCACGAAGGAAATCGACCCTTTACCTAATGCCGGATAGACATATCCATGGGGCATCTGATGGTACATATGAAGACCTTGTTCCGTTCCGGACATGCCAGAACGAGGCCATTTTGTACCAAAGTCGTAAATACTCACAAGCACACTTTATCAAGTATTTATAAGGTCAAAATGTTATTTGTTTGTAAGGAAAATTGTACTAAAATTACATTTATATATCGGGCAACGATCGGATATCGATTGTATGAAACTTTTCGTTAGTTTCTGTGAAATTTGACATCAAACATAAAAAATGATATTTCTCATAAAGTTGAATTCACGTTTAAACGGCATTTTGTCTAATTCAAACCCCGAGTACTATCGAATTTTGTCGATAGAAAATATCTCCATTCATTTGTGTAATCCATGAAACAAAAATTGCGCTTCAGAATTACTGGATATGCCTCGTTTTTGCAACTTCTACTAGTCAACCCCCCATAAATCTTCATATAGATCAAAGTGCTGAAAGAACTGCATGCTAGTGAAGACATCTCGTCCGGACAAGAAATACGTTGAAATATTATAGGAAACACGATTGGACGAATTCGCCTTCAAGGAAACTATTTGTTTCAAGATTTTTGTCAGGATAATGTTAGTCCCTTTACCAATTTTCCTATCTCCATGACTTTGTTGTACAACTAATGTGCTTTGTTCTTGCTCATTCAGCTCATCATGTATTATTTGTGTATTTAGAACTTAATATCACATATATATGAGTATTATATTCCTTCACAGTTACATTCTAGACACTGTCGATCATTTTTGAAGAGTGACAATGACGCTACGTTGTGTATATCAGAAACATTCAATGTAGTATATTCCCTACATTCTGGATTATATGTATTAGCGGGCTATTTACTTCATCAGTGGCATAAACCTGGTTGGTCGAAGTGGTTTTCGAGACAGACTATAGACATAGACCCCAAGGTAGAAGAGAACAATGGCGATATGAGCACACATACCAACAGTCCTCTGACTGGTTGGACACGTACAGTAGTAAGTCTGTATTGGTGGCTGTTCGGTAACTGAGTACTGAATCCATATGTTGAATTTCGTTTGCGATTGATGACGAGATCGGATTTGACATCGAATCAGGTCAGAAGAGTGTTGGTATGCCATGACTTCATAATCTCCATCTGCTGTTAAATGTTCCGATATGTATCCGGGGGCCAACTTCACCTGTTACGTCCCACATGCCAGAGTTTCTAGATATTCTTGGTCAAGACGTGGGAACTCGAGCTGGGCTGCCTCTAGCTTCTGCCATCGGGATTTGGCTCTCCGTGATAGGTCTGGCTCTTTCTCAACACGCTCTGCTAGGATGTTGGACTTGTTTAGAAGTGACTTCATCTCCAGAGCAACTTTTTCATCTTCGGCTGCTTTTGTTGATGAAGGCTGATATATGGGTCCACGTAGCCAATTCAGACATGTCGTGACACTTTTCAGAAGACTTTCGAGATTTTTGATGAAGTAGTTTGATGTGAGTTCAGTTTTAAAAAATCTGAATTGCTTGAAACGAGAGTGATAACTTTCGACCACCCATCTTGTTTTAGTGATACACCTGTCTGCGTTTACCATCATGTTGACTCTGTCCAGGTTTGAGAAATGTCGGCATGTGAGTCTCGTATCCCTCGTCTAATAGTTTGCTCAAAATGTCTCGGAAACCCCTGTCTACCATTACCTGATCATCTTCCTCTAGGGTACCTGACAGACTTTGTAATGAGGTAAGTATCTTGTCAGTGATTTTGGCGTCATTATCACTACCAAGAAATGGGCCGACAGTGTCTAGAACGTAACCGTTGGGGAACACAATACTCATAAACTTCACGTAGTTGCGTTTTTTGTGACCGCAGTAACTTTTCCGCTGAAACTCATGTTCTTCACTTTTGCCGATATGTATGTACCATCCAATATTACAGTGACGTTGTTGCCGAATAATGTTTTTGTGAAAGCTGTATTGTGATCCAACACTTGCGCCCTAGACACGTGATCCGGACCAAGATGTGTGGGAACTACGGCTTGATTTAGAGCATCTGTAACGATCTGGAAAATTCTGCTGACGCTCGATTTGTGAATGCGGAAAAGAGAAGCCAACTGAGTGAAAGATATGTCTGTTTTGAGTTTAACCCACAACAGCAGAAGGACATTCTTAGATGACAATGATTTTGTACCAGTAATATGTTCGGAACATGCATCGTGTATTTGATTGAATTGATTACAATCCCGGCCTGTCCAGGCTTGGCAATCTTCATCATCCATGTTGTCGAAGTTTAATACAAGCGGTGACAAGTTATTGGACATGTTCTGTATGATTTTGAGTAAATCGTTGATAACAGCTGGTGACTTGGTGGCTAAGTGATTAACAAGTTTATCCCTCCCTGTCAAAACCGGCTCAATGTCAGGACTGATATCCTTACCAAGAAGATGACTTGAACACACCCTGGAATTCTGAGGCATGTACAGTTTATGTTTGATAAGCAGCTGGTGTCTTGCTTTCTCACTGATGCAGCTAGAACTCTTCATGTTGTAAGTTCGACAAATGCTACATTTTCTGTTCGAAGAAGGGGCATAGTATAAATCATCTACAGAAAGATACCCGTCCAGAGTGTCAGATTCGTCAACAGAATCATCATTGTCTACGGAAGCTTTTTCCGTTCCGGTTCATTGGCATTCCCGGATGCAGGACGTTTCTTGAGGTATCTGAGGAAGCATTTTGGACACATCTTTGCTTCTGTTGATTCAGAAAGTATGACGCCTTCAGAAAGGAGAACATCCTTCATCCAGTCCTGAATTTTTCGCGGATTTTTACCATCGCCAACCTGGTTGTACTTGAACTTAACTTTACATCCCAACCCAACGCAAGAGTTCTCCATTTTCCTATTTGAGACAAAGACAACTTTACTACAGAATAACTGAACTAAATAGAATTGTAAAACGTAACAGCAATTATAACAACACGCCGAGCACCATTCGCGATGAGTAGTCAAAAGACCAAGTGGCAAAGGGAACTTTTGTGTGGCACACCCCAACGGAGCAGAAGCTTTGAAGAAGTACTGAAGACGAAGATGGTCAAGTGAGAAAAATGAGAAAAAAACATAATACATTGCCATGGACATTGTATCAAATCATTTTCATAATAAATTGATACGTTGTATTATTGTGTACGACAAGGACCACTTGTATCGCCCGTGCATTTTTTCCACATGCATTTTTCAACATTGAATTACTGCCCTTATCCAGTGATTCGGCACGACTTCCTTTTGCTGGTATACAGAGGGATAGTCAGATATGTTTTTAAAACACTAACATCGATAGTACTCGCATATTATCGTGCCGAATTTGCCGCTTGATTTTAAAAATGATATTTTGAATTTGATGAAAATTTTCGAATTTTGGTTTTCTACGTCATCTTGTACTAAACTCGTTTGTTTTTTCATGGTCAACTGTTTATCATTTTTAACTACAATGTATGTACAATACCTAGTCGTGAGAAAACCTCTCAGTGACAAACAGAAATACCACTTATGGGTCTGTGAAAAACACAGGTATGCTTGTAAACGAAAAAGTGAAGTACAAATGTAGATGGCGCTATGGGCGCGCTTTTGGGTCAAGTGGAAAATAACATCTTGTTCCATATGTATTTTTCATAGCTTTACTGGAAAATATAGTCGATTTCAAGAAATCGCTGTGGGCGGTTCTGCAACAGCACCTTTGTCGCGCACCTCCGGACACATCAGCAAATCCGTATTTTTTTCCGTTTTCGTCTTTTTTCTTGGTCATTTATAATACACCTAGACGTTTAAAACAGGAGTCGTGTGTAAGCGTCTCGTTGATTCCGATGAATAATAATAAAAATGGATGACGAGATATAAGTCCACAGCTTAATAGATAATACAAGAAACCGTCTTCGGGGTATTTGATAGTAAGTGTATATAGGGGGCAGCTGCACAAATGTCTGACACGGCCATAGATGCTAACGGTGATGAAACATTTTGCGATTTATTCATCAAGCAGCGCAGCATCTGACATGCCATTCGATAATCTGGAGAAGATTAAAATATCAGCTACGCCTTTGAAACTTGAATTGATAGAAAAATCTTATAACACCATTGCTCTGTCTGTGTGTGCAGCGTTGAAATGTAAATTTGTTGTAATATAATAGTCAGTATTGTTTTCCTTCAGGCGGTCTATCTTCCAGGATGTATGCAATTTCGCTTTGAGATCTAGTAGTAGTATTGCGATTTAATGTAATGTGGCCAAGAGTAATTATTATTGTTCATTTACTTCCTCTGTTCTGTTAAGGTTTAGTTTAAACATATTTACACAAAATGACATTAGAATGAACATAAAGTGATTTTATTTTTGAAAATGTTAGTTTAAGAAGAGTAGAGATAGGGTGATAATTAGAGGGAAATGGAGGAAGATAATTTAGAAGTCTCCTTCGTTTACAATTTAATTTACAATTTTTGAAGAATAATAATTAATCATTTTTATCAAGAAAGTTTAAAAGTATTGTTTTAAGACAGAGTGAGTGATCTTTCTCGACTCAGCTGACAATTTTTTGACGTTACAATTTTCCATACTTTCAGGTGTTCAATGTTCATTCTATCTCGTGCCATGTTTTGCTTTCACTATTGTCTTTCCTTTCCTTCTGATATATCCGTTTCGCAAATGCCATATGAATCGAGAAAGATCAAAGACGCTGTCGATAGTTATATATATATATATATCATTGAAGGGACATATTTGACTAAAGGAAGAGAAAGAGAGCTGATAGGGAGGGAGTGATAGAGGGAGAAGACTAGTGCGGAGGGATATACAGAAATCAATACCTGTTTGTATCACGATTATATTGCTGAGTGTGCAGACATATTTTTTCGTTTTTTCCTTTAATAAATCAGGACTAATCCCCCGACTGCCATGTAATAGTAGTTGCAGGTCTAGTGGGATGAACTCATTTAACTCGCGATACCATTTTTCTGTTTAAGTATGATATTACTCATGTTGTACATTACACTGCATTACATGATTGGAAAATGTAGCTCAATGATATTTTATGGCTATTTCATATAAGTTATCATTGTGGGGTGGATGGAAAATTGGTTATTTGAGTCAACTATTCAATATTTCACATTTGTTGTGAATTCTTCAAAAACATCCTCTCATTCACCAATATTCTACTTTTTTATACGGTATCTTTTATTTTTTTTTATAAATGACACAAGCATAATTTAATCCAGAAACAGTATATCCATAAATAGCTGTTGGATTTTTAAAAATGTAAATTATTGTTTTTTAGTTATTTGTGCATGAAATCTGGATTAATATACAAGTTAAAAAAAATATAT
This sequence comes from Pecten maximus, assembly GCF_902652985.1. NCBI lineage: Eukaryota > Metazoa > Mollusca > Bivalvia > Pectinida > Pectinidae > Pecten > Pecten maximus. The sequence goes on along the minus strand of NC_047023.1, from coordinate 6,343,357 downwards.
ATCATTGGCACGACATCAGGACCCTTCGCCTCTTAAAATCTCTAAATGAAATTTCCGGCAAAAAAAAATATATTAAAATCGCTCCCTTGCTCCCTTTTATTTTTCCAATTTCCCAAAGAACAACTCATCAATTTGGCGTGGCCCAAAGATCAAAGGCAACGTCATGTTCCGTTAAACATGTAGATGTTATACATTACACGTGTATAAGTGTAATTTCAACTCCTTATTATAGTTCGTTATACATATCAGGATAGATTAAAGAAAGTTGAAATAAATAGTTCCGTTTTAAACACTTTCGGTGTGAACACTGTTGTTGACTATTTTCACAAAAAAATAGCTGTACTCCCTGTTTGTACAGAGCGAACATTTGCACTAAATCTGCTGTAAGATTTAAGGTTGAGGTTTATTTGTGCATGTACATTCATCATTTCCATTGCTAATTTATTTCCAGTTTGGTGCATCACTCGTCCTCAAAACTGTCAGACAGGTATGGGGCGACACGGTAAAGGCAGAAGTATATAATCATAGGGACTGTGAGGAAAATAACCAGAAATATCCACTCTATAACAACAACGGCACAAGTCATGAAAAACTCCACTTCACATAGGGTGTTCTCCCATGACGGCCCCACCCAGTAATGTCGGTATACCAGCAAGGTCGTGCCTGTAAAATAACATATATTCTGTATGAGGAATCAATAAATCAGTCCATAAAAATGTAATGAACAATACAAATTTATGTTACAAAATGTTGGTATGATACAGTATGATGCATACATTTTGAAGGCATAGGAAGCTAAATTTCAAACACGCTTGTTACATTTATTTATAATTTATAGAAAACTATTGAGGCTATACACGTATTACAAAGCGAAAAGCAAGTGTTCGTTGACAAACTCTCAATCATTAAGATATTACCGATGATTGTCGAAGCTATTCGGCACGTGAGAGCGACGATGAAGAAAGCCGGACTCTCTTTCTGCGCCTCCTCCTTCTTTGACTCGTTTACACACCCACCGATACGCTTGTTCCACGCCATAATGACAGTGGGGAAGAAAAAAACTGACAACAAGCCGTTGATAAGGACATACACCGACATCATCAACTCGTCCCGGCAGTGGATAAAACACAGCACTCCTGTCAAATACAATTCACCCATGTATCAATAAACACGTGTTTACAACAACCAAGGTACTGTTTACTGAGCCTTTTCATGCAGGATACTTATGCATTGTGTTGATGGTGAGTGTACACAATGTCGACTAAAGAAAGACAGAATCAGAGCTGAAGACCTATCAACGTATTTAAAACAAACATCTTCATTCTAAATCGAATAGTGACGCACATGATGAATATTACATACCCAAACATGTGATAAACATGCCTAAAGCCACGTTGACGAACAAAAACGGCGTACTCGTGATTCTGCAACCTACAAGGTAAATTAGATAAGTATAAACTGATTTTTACAGTACCCCTCAAATATCTCTAGATAGGGATAGGGTGTGAAGTGGAATATTCCAACAAAAATTGGTAGGATATGACGAAGAACATTCGAATCTATGTGAGGACAAAGACTTGAAAATATCAGTAAGACATGAATGCCCCTCGCTCTTATGCAAACATGTATCTAACTTTGTACACAATATTCATTCTTATTTCAGATGTTCAAACGTGACATTTGTCACTTGATTTCAGGCAGATGACCACCAGGCTCTGATCAGGTGAAGATTGTGAATATAAACCTTTTAATGTGAATGTGAACAGTTGATATTGCTACTAGCTATATAAACATACATCAACTTTGGTTTATCATTGGACATTTTCGAGCATAGGATCTAGACCAAAATCTTTAAAAGCCAAGTTACGAAGACACTGTCACCGTCGGAGAAAGACATCACAGGCGAGACCAAACACAAATTCTGAAATGGTTCGTATTAGTCTCCTCTAACGATAGCATACACTTGTTTTCTGTATCGGAGATAGTTGGGATAAGGTGCACTTGTGAAATAGCCATTTTCGGTCTACTTCGTCTACTTTGATATTGTCCCTGTCAAAAATGTTTTCAGTGCTACCAGATGAAAATGGATCTATACATTTGACTTAGATGTTATGACCGTTAGTGATGGCAATATCTAAGACATGCATTTTATAGGTAACACATCGTTGGATCCTTAGCATCATGTCTTATTTACATACACATGCAATACTTGTGACGGACATGTCCACCAAGTCTGGACCGGAAGCTGATAAAGTCATTCTGGCTACCTTCCCAGCTCTTGAAGAGAAGTGACCGAAACGACTGACTCATGATACTGTCCTGACGTGACATAACAGGCTGTGGAGTTCCCATGGTAGGTTGACCGGAGGTTGCACTGGTGACGCTTTCTTCCTCCAGCCTAACAGACTCGCCTCCTATACATGACAAGATGATTGAAAGTGAAAAATTGTCAATGATTGCATTATTATTGGCACTGTTTAGCTCCAAATAATGTCTGGTGAACATGCATCACGAATTGAAGTGCAGATTAAAACAAAATGAAAATTACGTGTTTTCCAAAACAAAAAACAAAAAAACATGTACAATTCATAATTAATACCTGCGTGCTAGGGCATTACGTGTACATTTGTATACAACATTACATGGATATATATAGCATTGACAGATAAAACTTTGACAATGTTGTGACATTACCACATTATCAAACTCTTTTTATCAACTCTTTCCGTACTTTGTGTTCTTTCCGGAATCCGTACCGGAAGTAGTTATTAGGTTCGCCCCCAGAAGTTTAAACAAAATGGCAGACTACATATGCATTTTTGTTGTGTTGTTTTTCCATATAGAAACAGAAAGGTCAGTGGTATCTGTGTACATTTAATAAAATAAGATATAGATGTCAGATTGAACACACTGAAACGTCATAGACTCTGATAACTAAGATGTAAATGTAGCAAGCCGTCATATTACATTAACAACATATTGAGAAAATATCACCTATTACTCTAATCGAAAAACATGTAACACAAACAAAATAAAAACGAATTTTTGAATGGGGGGGGGGGGGGGGGGGGGGGGGGGGGGGGGGGGGGAGAGAGAATGAGCTTGAAATTATGTCGACTATAGTCGACAACGTGGAAGAGGGAGGACATTGTTATGTCGACTATAGTCATACATGCCATACCTCCCGGCGTGAGACAAAATCTTCCTTATTTTCAAGTCATTTATTTCCTCCCGGGAGGAGAGCCTAAATTCCCGTATTTTAAAATTCCCTGCGGTATTTTTGTTGACGCCATTTTTGTTTACAATTCAGTAGTTTTTCTCGCGAGATTTAATGAGATTCGGCTAAATTTAGAGATCCATCTGTTCGAGTGATCACTCAATCAAAATTGCGCCTGTTGGACATGGCTTTCACACGAAGCTCTGGCTAGTGTATATTAGTCGACAACGGTACTGAAAAAGTTAAAGGATAAAGAACATTCAATCTGAAATCTGAAAATCAAATAAATTCCAAGGAACGAATATGTAGCACGAGATGAAGTCATTTCCCTTTGTGTCGAATTATGTAGAGCTCGACATGGTTCCTGATTATGACTCGGACAACTTTCGTATTCTATTGAATATATATGAATGTATATATATGCCAGACAATAATTTGATGATTGTAAGTTGCTACAGGAAAATATTTAATTCAGTGTTAAATACATGTAACAGGCTATTGCAATGGTCAAAATCGTATCATACTAATCAGGTGACACTAAAGGAAGGTCACAGAAAGAATGAAGTGTAGTGAGGGGGCGAAAACTCTGTTTCAGCACAGTTTTCATCAAAATCGCTCAATATCTAAATTGCGGCCAAGAAGAAGAATTGTTCATATGGCAAAAAAGACCATAAGGTTGAATTTGCAGGCCCCTTATACACCTACATATCAAATTAAATCGAAAAATATCTAAATTTCGACCAATCAGAGACCAGGAACTGGAGACCATTTTTTAAAATGTTAAAGTGAGGTTACAAGAGTAGCCGGTGTTCCTTAATTTACGTAGCTACATATCAAATTTCATCAAATCAGACAATATATTTAATAGGACCAATAAGAGGCCCGGAAATGGCGGCCATTTCGCTAAATACGGAAGTGAGGTTATGAGAGTGACTGGTGTCCCATGATGTACCTACCAAATTTCATTGAAATTAGACGATATCTAAATTTTGACCAATTAGAGGTTAGTAAACGGCGGCCATTTTGTTAAAAAGTTAAAGTGATGTGTCGAGAGTAATAGTGTCCCATTATGCACTTGTATCATTATCAAATTTCATCAATATCTAAATTTAGACCAATCAGAGGCCAATTAATGGCGGCCATTTTCTTTAAATGTGGATGTGAGGTTTCAAGAGTTACTGGTGTCCATAGATGTACTTCCATACCGAATTTCATCCAAGTCGGACAATATCTAAATTTTGACCAATCAGAACCCAGGGAATGGCAACCATATTGTTAAAATGTGAAAATGAGGTTCGAGGGACCGGGGTCCCATGATGTACCAATCAGAGGCAATGGCGGCATTTTTGTAAAGAAAGTTAAAGTGAGGTTACAAGACATACAACTCGTAAGCTTCCAGTATGTCTACTGGCAATGTCATACGTGTTTATTAACGTTTAGGGACAGGCAGCGTTTAAATACCGGTATGTTCTATTTATTTTCTTTATTGTTTGTTTGTTTAATGCATTACTGTTTCGTTACCTGATGGATGTTTATGTTTTGATATCTTCGACGATCAGCTCATGATTAGAGACTTGTATAACTAAATTATATATATATATGATGAAAGACTTATATTACAAAAGTATATAGATCTTTGATCTGAGACTTATATCACTAAAGTATATAGATGCCTGATCAGCGATTTTATATAACTTAAGTATACAGATCTGTAATCAAAAACTTATATCACTTAAGTATATATACCTCTGATCGGAGACTTATATAACTAGAGTGTATATATTTCTGATCAGAAACTTATATAACTAAAGTAAATCTTTTCAGCTTTGGGTATCAAAGGTCAAGGTTACTTACGAGGGCTGATTGATAATTTGTGAGCCTCATATTGGGGTATTTCTTTTGCTAAACATATTGCATTATATTTTCAACATAATACTCTTCAGTATCTATACACTTTTGCCAGCGATGTTAAAGGGCCTCAGTGCCACTTTTATAGAACTTCTTTTCTTGGTTGTGCAGAAAGTCAATGTTAGGGTTAGAATTAAGGTGCCTGAAATAGCTGTTTTCAGTATTGGAAAAGGATGAAAGTCTGATGGAGCGTGTATAAGGCGGATGCTCAATCCATTTAAAGCCTCAATCGCGAACGGCAGCCATGGCAATGACAGACTTTTTCACCCTAACCGATTTTGTCCATTTTGCAAAAGCCGCCTGTCTTTTTTACTTTAGAGTGCTACCTCGTCGATATAAACTAAACAAATGAGACCAGTCCTTGGATACACAACCAGAGAATAACAAATAGAAAATCAGTTTATGCACTGTGTTTCGAAATTGGTTGGGCTGATTACACGCGGATTTTATCTAGTGCTTCCTGGAAAAAAAACAGCATGTCTGCTACAAATTTTGAAGTCAAGTGGTCAATGGGTCATACTAAGCCAAAATTATTTCGCCCTGGCACCAGGATTGGACATTCTGACAGCTGTATTTCTGAATATTAAGGCCAGGGGAAACTCGGGCGATATAGTTCACTGCAATCAGTTTAATGAGCTAATCTACTCTTCCTTATTAAGTATTTCTTCAAAGGCAGTCATGTCTCTATCACTGTTACTGTATACATGTAGATAGAGAAAAAAATAGTTAATCTAATGCACTATATTTTTTATTTATGTTGGGTTGATTACACTCAGACGTTATCCATGTAATGTTTTTATAAAAGCACTTAATTGCTTTAACTAGAATGTGTTTGCTACATGTATACCTACTCACTGTTTCTTTTAAATCTTCAGTGTATATATGGCCGGTAGGTACCCTGTAAATATTTAAATTAAATCTGGTCTGATAATGCTTTTGTATCAACTTATAACAGGTGAGAACAACCTAATAGTTCTGAAATACTTCGCATGACCAATTTATACAACAGTGGTACACAAATATCAAGAATTCTCCCGGGACCAAATAGACGCAATATTTTAAAATCAATTTGAATTTAAAAAGACATCCTACCAGACACAACCGAAACGACAGATAAACTATTTCTATTTTTAGAACTAATAACCTACTGTTATGACTGTGTTTTTTCCCTTTTCCTGATTGGCCAATTCTAAACATTTTCACCTTGCTCAAATATTATATCGACCCCGAATCCGAGCTACAGGGTAATATAACAATCCAACAACTCGAGTTTGTATCCAAATACAGTAACAAGAGACTTTCTCACAATCCGTGACGTCATAAATGTATGGTCACATATACATGTATGTATGTACTGCCAGACAGGGTTAAATAGACTGAATTCGTAAATGTTTACGTTTTGTTGAATTTTAAGCAATATTGAATATCGAAGTTTAAATTTTTTGCTGATTTAGTGTTAATTATTGTCATTTCTTCAGTCGGTCACTATTACCTATGACATGTCATGAGAATAATTCTGTCATGTTAAAATGTTGTCATATAATAAAGCAGTTATCGACCTTTTTTTCGAAAATCATATTTCCTTCGGCCTCGGAAAATATCACTTTTTTCAAGTTGATAAATCATTGCATTCACCTGAAAACAGGTCGATAATTGTATATTATAATACGGCTTGAATGTTGCCTAATTTCCATTGGCCAATTTCCAGTTTTCCTCATAGGACGTCGATCTTTGCCTGCAATCACGCAACATGTTACTTTGGCAGCCAACAGCCAATCAGAATGTTGGAAACAAGCGATACCTCGTCATCACTTAGTTTACACTTTGGCAGACGAGATACAATGTTTCGCTACAATAAACGAAGAGGAATTACAAGATATTTTTATGAAAAGGGACTTGCTGAACAACCGGGAAATACTTCAGGTGCAACAAAACTATTCCGCAATATCTAAGTGGCATTAAAGGGCCAGAGGTCAGTCTGCATGTCGACTTTGAAAACTTTAGTCATCATGATATGGACTGGAACCATGGGATCTTTTATGCATTTGTTTCAGTTGGCCGTATTAAAAAAAAACAGCTATTGCATTTTGTGTTCGGTGTACGGTGACACGAGATTATGCGGCCTCGATGTGCAAACTCTTGACCAGGTCCGTATAGTCTCGTGTACACCTAAACAAAAATAAATAATGGTATAATATTATTTCATTACACGATGCGTGTATTTGCAATGGATTATACTATATATGACCTTCTTCATACAATAGTGTGTCAGGGTTTGCGAATACAATATTGAATCATTGTAACCTCATTACTTGTTGATTTGATTTACCACAAAGCGTTGTCCCTTCATGACCTTCGGGGATATCATGCAAGAAAGGAAACATTATCTACGTTTTGGTATATGCAGATTCGCTCTTACTCTTAATGTTGGATTCACGAAAATGGTTGCTTTCCACGGGTCCTTTTAAAATAACAACATATGACTACATCTGTATAGCATAATGTAATGTGTAGTACATCTACAAAACCTTTGTGTACTACCGCTTTAGCAGATTCGAAGTTTTCATCAACTCCTTGAAACGCCCTTGCGAAAGGACTGACCTACTATGTTTCTCTGCACTAAGACGCTATGGCCTTTTCTATATTGAATCGACATTGTTGGACAAACTGAACTTAACTGAGTTTGTCCATCGGTAGCCTCCTATGTTCAGTTTACTTAAGGGTCCTGACAACTGATCCTGACCTTAACACTGTTAAAAATATTGGCCTTTACCCGTTGGCCTATATGAATACTGAACATACTTTAACGTTTGATGTCATTGTATGCACACATACAAATGTAACATGTCTTGCATGAACGAACTCGAGTCAAATTAAATTAATTAATTTCGGATTCGGCTTTTGACATCAATTGGTTATAGACGGGTGATATCTTATCAAATGCTATAACCAGATTCATTTAAAAGTCTTAAAGTGACCTATGTAACAGGCTGTGATAGGTCAATATATACCTACCTAATGACGACGTGCTGGTCGGGGATCTCGGTATGACGTCACTAATGGAAGTAGGGGACCGGTGCAGGGCGAATCTAGCTTTACCGCCATTGTCGAACAATTCGTCAAATGAGGGGAAATCCCAAAATGGCTGCGAGGTGGAAGAAAGCGAGATATTCCGGGAAAAGCGACTCCATCGACTGTTGGAACGAGGTTGCCATGACTGTGTGGTGGAGCATCCATCCTCTTCAGACTTAACGCCGCTGTCTACAAGAGATGAATCGACAAAACTCACAAATAAACCTCGACCCGATTGGTTAGGCCAAAAATATATTTCATTTCAATATCAGCTGTAATATTTATTGCACCTACAGTAATTTATGTTTGCTTTGAGTAAAAGCGGCGGTCATTTAGATACTTGTTTAATTTTAGATCACGTCATTGATAAGTGTAATGTACCATAGTTTTTACCTGTATTGTGTCAAACGTGTGTTATCTGTATTGTTACCTGTAAAGGATTGCGTCTTATTATGTGGGCTCATTCATGCGTATATATACCGCTGGCCGTGGAGAGCAGACCAGCGACCAGCGAGTAAGATTCAGGTGAGCGAGACAATAGAGCTAAGCACTCGGTGACGTGAGGAAAACCACCGGACCGGAACGGCAGAGGGTTGACGTCGGCGGGTGGGCACGGGTTGTCGCCAGATACGCCGTAGGGGCGTTTGGGAACGCCAGGGCCTCATGTAGGGTCCTCCTCATGGCACCGAGTGTCAGTAACTATTATAACGCCGGGCCAGAATACTGTCCGGTACCCACATAATAGGACGCACTATTCCTAGACGCTGTTGTTTAAATATGCTGTCTATGTAAATAAATGTTAGTAACTGTCAGTTGAGTGTTGGGTATTTTGTCGCACTACAGACTCTAAAAGTACACAACGTCACCTTACCCTAGAACCCGGAAGGACAACGGTGAAGGAGGACGAAAGAAACGAACCGTTACAATAAGCACTGATTTTGTACCACGTGACCTGGACCTGAGATAAATGATTTTTCTTGTGTTACTGTATAATGCAGCGTATCACTCTTCTATATTTACCGAAGTAGAACCGAGGCTGAGTATTGCTACATTGGCAAGCTTATCTCGTTATAACAAGATGGCATACGAGACAGATATTTCGTTGTCACAAGATAGTTGCTTAGTAATAACGAGATAAAAATGCAATTGTCTTAATATAGTTATTTACCGATATAAGTATATCACTTGTGCTGTCCTTGCCGGAAAAAGATATGCCACTTGATCTGACATACCACTAATATAATGGTGATATACTAGTATATTCATGATTCATGTAAACACAACAAATCAAAATCTGGTATGTCTTGGCCCAAATTACCGGTAAATGCACAGAAAATAAAACAAAATCCAAACAATTTGGAGTATCGAGATGTCCATACCTGTACAACAATGTAGCTATATATGTTCCAAGCATGGTTGTAATTACAGAATTAGTTAGAAACCAAGAGGATATCTAACTGTGTCTTCAGAAATACCACATATATTTCACGAGCCTGGCTAATATTTCGATATTTTTCACGAGTTCGTAGCACGAGTTAACAAAATCAAAACATTAGCCATACGAGTGAAATACATTTGGTACATGTATTACTGAAGACACTGTTAGATATTCTGTTTATTACATGGTATTTACATTTGTCTGGCATTGTCACTATATAGTCTTTTTGAGATCTCTGGCGTTGATGTACGTTTAGTTGCCACCCATCACGCGCTACACTTATCAGCGTATTAATACAACACAAACCAGAACTACAATATCCAGGATAATTCTGTTTAACGACTAATTATTTTATCTACATTATTTGTTATAAAAAATATGCCATTTGCGCATTACGTTGATAATAAAATGATTAACAAAACTGAGTGTTTTTTTTTAATTTTCCATGTACTATTTTGTTTGACAAAAAACACGCGACCATGTTCCGGCTGTTCCAACGACTGACAAAAAAGCTGCTGACTGTCGATAAGGCGGGAATTCTGAATTTTAAATATGAATTATAGCATTTAAAAATGAAAAAAGTTAAAGGAATGTAAATATAAGCGTTGAACTGTTTTTGTATGGTATTTATGATCTATTTGAATGCCAGAGCTTTGCAAGCAAATAAATCATAATGTGCTAACGCAAATTATGTTTTTGTTTTTGTTTTTGTTTTTGTTTTTGCAAAGCTCTGGCATTCAAATAGATCATAAATACCATACAAAAACAGTTAAATGCTTAATTAAAGCAAAATGTACCGATGTAGACCAATCTCCCCCAGAATTCATTGCGGTCCCCTGTCAACGGCTTACAAATATATTTCATAAGGGAAATTTGTATTTTCCTATATTTTCCTTGTGAAACCAAAAGTCAAAATCATGTTGAATTTATGTATGTTTTTCTATTTCGAACATGGATGTTTAAAAGTTCATTATTAAATTCTTTATGAATTTAGACATTTCATATAAGAAATAGAGTTGTAAATCTTATCACTTCGTAAATATGTACAGGTTAGTTAAATACCCACTATACCAGATTATACTGACGTGTTGAAATATTTACAAGGTTAGCTTTTTGAACAAAAAATTGTCATGTCTACCCTTTGTATCATAAATTGACTTGTAGTTTGTCGTAAAATAATTCTGTTTGACCTAGTAATTTAAATGACATTTCATGGTCAGGCAGACAGTTGGCATCTGTCACTTTCTATGCTCAACAGGTAAACAAGGTTTTGTAATTCATAACCTAATTGTCATTATAGTGCAATAGGTATTGCCAAAACATTACCTACACATTAGGTACATGTATAGTGTCGCGTTAGGGTCCGTACACACGCGGTCGGCCTGCGCATTCCCGTAAGGGTCACCAGTCCCATCTTATTTACAAAACAAGAGAAAATCTAAAACATATCCATGGACTGATCAGTCAAATTGTAAGAAAAGAATTCACTTCGGAGCGGCTGAGTTTCACGTTTAAGGAATTGTTAAAGTCGATCTGCACTTTCGGACAGAAGAATAAAGCGAACACAACTAAAATTAACTGTTTCCAATTATCCTTTTAGGTGAGGACATTTTCTTTTTCTTAGTACGATTAAATTCATATTTTTTTGTAGACATATATTTTGTGTGTAGTTTCTATTCATCGCACTATGTATTGCTAGTTGAAAATCAATATTTTCTGCAAGAACCATCTTTGTATTTTAGAAACTGTTATATTAAGCTGATATTTTTTATGTCGAATTTTTCAAAGCCTTAAAAGTTATTTTCATTTATGAGTATGCTTTAATTGCGACTGAAACTTTACATTTCAGTTAAGTTAATTTTTTTGGCCGTTAGCTCATTATTTCAAAAAAATATATATGTCTATGTAATTACAATGATTAGGTTAACCCATATTGATTTACCTTGAGTTAGCTCCCCTTTATTCATGACGTACTATTTTGAACTGTTTGGTTTGTTTTTGTTTAACGTCCTATTAACAGCCAGGGTCATTTAAGGACGTGCCAGGTTTTGGAGGTGGAGGAAAGCCGGAGTACCCGGAGAAAAACCACCGGCTACGGTCAGTACCTGGCAACTGCCCCACGTAGGTTTCGAACTCGCAACCCAGAGGTGGATGGCTAGTGATAAAGTGTCGGTACACCTTAACCACTCGGCCACCGCGGCCCCAAACTGTAAATAGACATCCTTGCCAAAGTTACAGGTAAAATCATTAATTTTGGTAACATGTTTGAATGTCATGCATTTGATCCTGGGTGATGTTAAACAGGTAGTTGTTCGTTGCACCTAACAAATAATTGTGGAGTCCGGAAAGTCTGATTGATCGCTGTTGGGCAAACTTTCCCGTTCAACATTTTGACACAACATGGTCAGTCATTTTACATTATATACAAATATAAGTTTACCTTGCTTTGCTTTAGCCCTGTACTAGAATTCAGATAGATGGAATGGATGACTTACATTTAAAAAAAAAAGTTGAATGCTAATTTGCTATCGTTTCTTTATTAATTTTCACTTTTCACATTTAAACCTTGATTTGTAGAGGAAGATTACTTTGTTAAAAATTTAATTGGAAAATAACTATATTTGGACTTAGATTTTATGAACAGGAAGTACTCTGAGTTAGAGCAAACCTGATCTTCATATTATTCATTATGAATTGTTTTGATTTTAATGTTTGATTCAAATAAAGGATAGGGCTTAAGACAGAAGATCTTTTAGTAGATCATTTGCATGATTTTGAATATATTTGTATTTGTATTATGAAAGTATGAAACTTTTGTCTTCGTCATTCATCCTCACATATCAAGCTAATTCATATATTTCATTTTAATTCCAAATGTCATTATTTAATTAATCAGAATTGTATTTCCCGTTGTATCAGACATTGTATTGTGCTAAAATTATTTCATTGTCTGTATATTTGATGAAATTGTATGCACTTTCGGACAAAAGAATAAAGCGAACACAGCTGAAATTAGCTGTCTTCAATTATCTTGTCATGAAGACAAACGTCAAATCGTGACGCTTTGTAATTTTTCTTGCATGACGACGTCATATAATGACGGAGAGCTATATATGCAAATCTTAATTGTCCCCAGTGTCTTTTGTAAGCAGTGTTCTGATTCGTCAAATCAGCAAAAAAGTGATATTTTACTGGTGAAAGATAGCACTGTTATAGAATGAATGATTTTCGATATTTCACTGGATACAAATGTAATAAATCTCGTAATATTAGATGTTAGTATGAGTACAGTACATACAAACTCAGTGTTGAGAATTCCATTATTTGTTACATATTGTAAGTAAATTTTCACGAAGAAGTGCACATTCGGGTCTGTATGAGATATGAAATATTTGGAAAATATCTGTCTCACAGACAAGGATTTACAGGTCACTTTACCCGCATGAAATATTCAGCACCGATGTTTAACAGTAAAATGTGATAACTTTGTATATGTTCATCTGTAGTGAATCAATGTACTGTTCGTATTGCTAAGACAAATAATTATCAATGTCTCGCAAGCGTACGATTGATTGTGTCCCCAAGTCAAACAATATGTTTTAATGCATTTTCTCAGACTTATTATGAGCTAGCATTTGATTATGTTCAATGTATCACGGTGAAAAGTACATTTTCATAACAGGTATCAAAATTCCCATTTCGAGTTTTAAATACATTACTGTATTATTCATTATTAGAATGACTGACTTATACTGATAATTACGGAAGCCGAATAGGACCAATGAAAAAAATTAACTCAGTTGGTATCATTAAAAAATCAATAAAAAATCTCGTATATACGAGATTATTTCTCGTCATAACGAGATTATTTCTCGTAATAACGAGTTTCTATTTTTTATTTATTTTTTAATGATACCAACTGAGTTAATTTTTTTCATTGGTCCTATTCGGCTTCCGTAGATAATAGGACTTATTTCAAGTTAAGAATTTTGCATCAGCCACTTTACCGAAACAGACTATAGCCTTACCTGTAATCAACACTACCAGCGGGAAGACACTGTTACTGGAGTCTACAATGTAATACGTGTACCGTGACGATCGGCGACTATACAATTAATGTAAGTCTCACCGTCGTCCTTGTTTCTTGATTCGGGCCCATATCTAGATTATAAACCTGGACCACGTACATCGCTTCTTAATTCATCTAGTCATTTTATATAACTTGCACGCTGTGATATTATCGTGTTTTTGTTATAATTTTCATTGTATTTTACTTCTGTTTAGAAATAGCTCTACATAGCCTACATTGTATGTTCTTAATCGTGTTGTATCATGTATCTTGAGTTTACGAACACTAGAATTCACAAATAAGTATCGCGACGGCAACTATAAACCGAGTATATACTGCGTATATGTGGCTTTTGTTATGTTAAATGTCAGAATAAAAGTTATATTGTTCGGAACCCTGTCCTATAAACATACGTTGATCATAAATACCCTTTTGTTAGCGGTATCCTGTCATCAGAGAAGAGGGGGTGGGGTATAAGGGACGATTTCACATTTTCGATATAATATTAAGTATATACATACATATATATTCTTTAAATATCTTCGTTACCATGACGTGTAAGGCCATGAATTACCAACATTGTTAGGTAGTACCGGAAACCTAGTGTTGACCGTCATGTGTTTTCTCATTAATTACATCGGCGATAAGCTTAGCTGTAGTGCCTAATTCCGTGATGATATTTATTGTTTTCTCCTACTATATATGCATCTACGAATTTGCAGATATGATAAAAATTGACACACATTATTAAAATGTCCGATAGATGACAAATTATTGTACAATTACCTTCGGATTCAGCCTTTTTCCGGGTGATTATCAGTGAAGGTCTTTTATGGCTACTGCCGTTATTCTGGAAGGTTGCTGACGACGTTACTTCCTCTAGTGTTGGGGCTGGTCCCTCCCCCGGCCGACTGAGCACTGCCTCCTCATCTGGCTGATAGAATACAACTGTACTGAGCTTCCGTGTTTTATCCATGACAGATATGTTACACGACCGTCCAGAGTAATTCCATACTAATTTGATGACGAGCTATGTTTTTCATTTCACATTTCCATAATATTAAGTTGATGTTTCTTGTGTCGTCGCTCACATGTACATGTTAAAAAGTTGTATCACCTAGGTAAATTTCGACAGTGATTCACAGGCGTTTAAAATACAGGTTGTAATTTTAAATACAACAGCGTCAGTGGAGCGTGGCCACGCTATATCATTTATACCTGTAGCAACGTAGACACGTACCTTGATCAGGACTAGATATCTCGTAAGAATGTCCTTATGTAATGCTGCCTATGTGTCCTAGATCTAGATAGCCTCTGGCCGTGTAAATGAATAATCTCCACGGATTAATTTACTTAATTATGCAATTTATGTCTAATGTACAATCGTGTTCTTAGGTCAGCTTCAAGAACTCCTCCATACTGGATTATCCAGTTTGTAAATAAAGAAGTCAAAATGTGTCTTTCTCTTTAAAACGAAAACAAGTTTGACAAAACATGTGCACACACGCACACACTCACATTGTACTACAATATCATTCTGACCGGTGAAATTTGACCTTTTGACCCTTGTATATCGGTCTTACCTTAAACCCTATACTTTATAGACAACGGAAGTGTAAAACGTACATAATTTATCTAGCTGCCGCCAATGTTAACAGCTATATACATCCCTGGAAGCAACCCCACATGATTTACGTGTGATATAGGATCTTCGACTCGAGTAAAAGGAATAACAGATATGATACGTATCCATAAGCAAACAAAAATAGCCTCACGGAATAGAAGCATATCTAGGGATTTATAGATCAATTCCAATGAAGTGCTTAATTGTATGATATCCAGGTACCGATGTTCATTATCTACGCATGTCTAGAATTATTGAACAAGTTATTTGCAGTGAGTTGTTTTTGATCTGTACATTATAACAGAGACATATATAGATATATGTCTCTGATTATAACCGCATAGTGATAAGGTCAATGTTGACTGTTGGGTATCTTTGTGATATATTTTTCGGGTAGGGTCATTGTTCCAAATCTATTTCGCCAAGAGTAGGATTAGGGCTTATATATCTGGATCTCTGGATGACCAGTTGTTTGATACCCGTCTAACACCAAATGCTCTAGTATGTTTATGTATGTTATGATGTTGAATAGAAATGATGAATAAATCACAAACTGTCGTTTTTTTCTATTAATATAACGACCTTTTCAGTCCAATGAATGTGCTAGTTCATTTCATTGTTTCAACCGGAGACTTGTATATCAGAGATCTGAAGCATGGGTAAGTCTCGCTACATCACGCATGTCCCTTTTGTTAACTGGAGCGGGAGCTTTGTGTCGCGAGATTTGGCTGTGAGCCTGCACCTAACACTGAACCTAGTGTTAAATCAAGGCTCAGATCGTCCACCGACACAGTGACGGGCCGCAAATACTGTAAATAATAATAATTACTTCTGTCTTCAGATGAATTTTACCTAAAATCGCCGGGTGTAACAAAACAAAAAATCAAAGTTTTGACTGTCATATATAGTTTGTGACGTTAAAACAGTTTCGGGACAGATAATATTTTTACGATGACAAAAATATCACAAACATGAACATACATAAACCGACCGTGGGATCTTTCTCCTAATATTTTTTTCTGTGCATATTATTCCTGTTTTGATTTTCCTGAAAAGTTTGACATTTTATGTTTCTTAATGATTACTTGATAAAGGGACATATAAGATATGCATGTCCCTGCTTGATGATACCGCTGATAAAAATAGCGTTTGATACCTCCTGAAATTGGCTACAGACAATTATACAAATATCAGATTATCAGGAACATGTGTGAATTTGCTTGTGTACTCCTTTTTTTTTAAAATTTCAATATATGTTTTTAACAATGGTTATATCAAGTTCAATAAAGTGCTACATATATGTATACGTGACTTAAGCCACCAGTGGCTTCTGCAATGTAAACAACTGGTTCAAACAACAACTACTTGAGTTGTTACATTAACATTAATATGCTGTTAGACAGGTGTTTGGTAGGTTTTGCATTGATGTTGTATTCTCCTGAAAAGAAATATATCATTAATGGCTTCGTGTGTATCAACAGTGAAATGTCTATGTTTGCACAGGTAAACATTTGTTTTTATATTATTTCTATGATTTTAATCATTCCTAAATTAAAATAATTACAACACAGAGCAACACGTTTGGTTAGGCACTCATTGTAATTTGAGACACAGATACTGAAAAAGGGGATGTTCTAGGCACCTGATGGCACCATGTAATCGACGATTATTGATGAAATACTATTTTTATAATAACATAACTATTTACTATTTAAAGTATAGCAATTTATATAAAAGGGGGGGGGGGGGGGGGGGGGGGGGGCTTTTGTCCTACACTCATATATGTGCATGCTATAATGTCATATGTGCATTGCTCTACCCGAACTGACTTGTATTATTTTTGTATGCTTGTAATTGTATTATGTCCATGAGATGTAATTCTAAAGATTGATAAAGAATTGAACAACCCCCAACCCCAACCCCAACCCAACCCTAACCCCTCCGGCCACACCCCCAGCCGAGTGTAGTACAACATATATATACATATGTGTGTGACTCAATAAGGAAAATGAATAGTATGGATCAAACTACTAGTTACTAGGAGCCAACAGAGTAGAACGTAGTAACGATGCTTGGTATAAAAACTTGCCCATATTACTCAATTCTTTAACATAATCCGTTGATAGGGGATAGTATGTTGTTTTGAGTGGCTATACTAGCGATTGGAACATGACATTCGGTTTGAACTCGAGACCGACAGGTCGAGAGTTTTTACCAAATTTCATGTTCTTATCACCAGTTGCAAAACAACTTACTATCCCCATTTTATCCAATGACGCCTCGGTTTTACTTTGATCTTTTGTTGGCGTTATATTGCATACTATGTGATATTTCAAATATCACATGGCATTTTTGATTGGTCCATGCCTCAGTCTTGAGGCGGGGCCAATTTCAAATGTGGGCGTGACAAATGAACAAAGACAGGAAAACATTTTAAACAAAATTTAATGAAATACGAGTGCCGTTTAGAAATGTTCTTTGTTGTCTTCTTTCTTCACCTTGTATGCATACAGCCGTGCTGCGATGTTCCATCCTGTCCATATTGAGTTGTTAATCAAAACCTGACGAAACGGAATATAAAGCCCTGTTGAGTATATTTTAACAGATCAGTAAAAAAACGCATTCATGATTACATATAAAATTTCAGTCATTTAAAAAAAATGGTTATACAGATTACGCCAAATGTAACCATACATTTTCGTTGCACAAAAATCTTATCATAAACAAAATAGTGATGAAAATGATAACAGGACGAGTAGATAAAAATACCGATTAACCGATTCATCGATGTATTTAAACAATTTCATGGACTTTGAAAGATTCGTGACATCGTGAACGTCGAAATTTACGAAAAATATTTCATTTCACAATTTGTTCAAACAATATGATTTTAGACTTACCTGCTTGGTAAAGGGAAGTAGCGCAGGTCCTCTTTCCGGAGCAGTTACTGTTTGTGTAATTTCCCTCGAATCCTGCAGTCTTTCACATGTTTTTCACATTACCATTCAGTTTATTTACAACAATTGGTTACGTTAATTCCTTGGTATCAAATAATCCAATGTCACTAGCTACAGTGTCACTATCTTCCAGTTCATACTCATACTTGGTCGGTAAACACATCGACATCAATGATCAGTTCATGATCCGCCATGGTTGACAGTCTCACTAGAAATGAATGGACTACTGTGACAGAATGAAACGTGTCAGAAATTGGCGGGAAACATATCACAGTGACAGGTTTTGATCAATTTTATAGCTCCACCCCTAGGCACGTGGGTGACAAAACCTCGGCTGTCATTGGATAAAACTGATACAAAATGGGTACTCGTGACGTATCGCATATATATCACACTCGTGCTACGCACGAAACATTGTTTTACATCGCTACAAGTACGCTGTTAAGTACTCCGTGACCCCGGCTAATGACGTGTCATACTGTGGCGAATTGACCAATCAGAAAGAAGCTTTCAAAGTCGGTCAATTGGCCACGCCCATACTGGCGAGAGTTCGATCTGTATACATGTTGACGAAGCGGTGTATTTGGATTGCTGTGAAAGTCCTGTTACCGAAGATTTAACGACATATTTGTATTTACTCTGCAGTATTCAAAACGACATGTGCGTTTTGAGAAAGTCAGTGTTTATGTGTTTCTACAGGCTCAACCGTAATGTGAAGTTGTGTGCACTTGTTCCATTTCATTTCGGATTTTACTTGGCTAGATGCCTACACACGGACGAAATTCAACGTTTCAATCAATAAATGACGGTAAGAATGATGTTAACGATTTTTGTAAAATTTATTCAGTTCATTCATTCTTTTCGATTTCTTCACTTTCGATTCCAATCTCATGGGTCAACTCATCAATCATAAATGGTGATTGAATTTCGCTACGAGTCGAACTTGACGCCATATTGTTTTGATTAGAAACGGGGCGTGGCTTTAACACAATAGATCATGGTTCTATCGCAGATTAGAACATGGTCCGTAACCAATCAAAACATGCCTTGCAAACGAATCGTGTTAGAATAACTTATAGACTGAGGGATTAACCCGATAATGAGGCTTTATGTATTCTATTCTGAGACCGTTAAAGGAGGGACATTTTAAAATAAAATGGTATTCATCTTCTTTGTCATTTCCACAGAAAGGACACAATCTTAAATTGTGAGGAATTTGTCTATGTCGTCCAGTTTCAATTAACAGGTTATGTGAAGACAAACGTATTTTTACAATTGCCTTTTTATATTTAACAGGAAAAGGCTTACTTAAGTAAGGTTGCAGACATACATAGTCAATAATATGTTTATACAATGTGCATTTGGACGAGGTTAAAAAGAAAGACTCACAATCTTGCTTTAAAATGTCTAATCGCCGTTGTTTTACTAAGGCTAAAAAGGTTCTAGTATTAAAATTACCCTGCGCCTGCCAGTACTCGGCCAAGCCAATGGCACATAGTTCCTGTTTAACTGAAGCTACCCAATTTTTACAATGTGGATTTGATTCACAGCCTATGTACATATCTTGATAACACGCACTTAATATACAGTTATTGGACCTCAACAATTTACACCAGTACTTGAAGATTCGTATTTTGCGCAAAATGAGAAAAGGAAATCTACCAAGTTCAGAATAGATCATTGCGTTTGCTGTAGATTTACGAACTCCTAAAATATTTTTTACAAAAGTCTAAATGAATTTGTTCGATATCAGGCGCTTTGCGAAAACCCCACACCTCGCACGCATAGTTGGCTACACTGCCAACGTACGCGCCAAAAAGAGACAGCAAGGTACAGAAATTTAATAATATTGAATTACTTGTCTTTTAAGAGAAAATAGTGCTTTCCTACACTATTAAACTAACTGCTTCTGTGTTACATTGAAATTTCTATTGTAGTTAAGTTCAACCTCTAAATACGAAAAAGAATTTACGCACTTTTTTCATTTACTTGAAGCGACCACCTTCTAGTGTATAGCAACAATTCATCTACCATGTGTTGGAGGCCTTCTACACTTTCAGAAAGAAGCACCATGTCGTCGGCGTACATTAGTAAGAAGAGCGATAAGTCTTGTAACTCTAAAGGTTGAACACCACTATTTAGAAATTCCATCTCACAGTCGTTTACAAACATACTGAATAAAATCGGGGAGACAATTTCCCCTTGTAAGACCCCGGTTTTGTTGTCAAAAAAATCTGATAGTTTCCTATCTACAGTTACACATGATTGAATCACATTTAAAAGCTTGCCCCTGACACCAAGTTTAGAAATTTTATATCATAGCTTAAATCTATCGAATGCCTTACTATAATCTACGAGGCAGCAGTTCATTTTTTTCTTGCTCGAAAGCGACTTGTTGATGATACAGTGTAGGGCAAAAATAGCATCTACCGTACCGTACCTAAGCTGGAACGAAAACCAAACTGGGCATATGATCAGTTATTACGTTGTAACTGTCAGCTCATTGCACGTATCTGGTTTTCAGAATACAGGTAAATAGTTTCATGGCATTACTAAGTAAACGAATTCCACGGTAGTTACCTGGGTCTGATGTGTTACCTTTTTTTTTCAAAATAGGTACAATTAAGGCATTTTACAATGCTTACATTCATGTTTACATTCAATTAGGTATTCATTAAGAATTTCATCAGTACCATGATTTTTTTTCTTTCTTTTTTCAGTTTCTTAATAGCAGCTTCTATCTCAACTTCCGGGATTTCAGAATCTAATTCCTCGAATAAAGTATTTGAATCATCAATTTCCCGTGTATCGCCTCCTCCTGCAGCAGGAATAGTTAGGTTTTTAAAATGTTGATAAAAATCGTCAATACTAGCGTTAACCTTTGATTTGGAACCTTTTTTGAATTTCTTGTAAAATAACTTAGGATTATGAACTTTGATATAGTCCATCATATCACACTGCACGTTCAAATAAGAAAGTTTTAGTCTAAGGTCTGTTATCTTATAAACCCTTGTATAAACCCTTGAAATTTTTTCAATGCCCGCTTATAACACCTACATATAAAAACTTACAATTACCGTCAAATCAAGGTTTGTCACTAGACTGCCTCGGATTTTTACTGTGATCTTGTCTCGCAACTCTAGGTGGGGTTGAGGAATGAAGAGGCGACATAAGATCAGTGATAGCGTCAATAAAACCAGTAAAACAATCCTCAATACCCTGACTAACACGAAAGTCATTATCCACCACTAAGTTCTCCAAAATATGACGATTGTTTAAGAAATAATTAACGATGATTCGTGTATTGTTGCAGGATATACAACGAGGACGAGGATAGTTTGCAATTAAATTAATAACGAAGGCCGCAGATTATTGAAAGACTAACCCATTAGCCCACTCGGCTATAGTAACCTTTTATAAAACGGTTGAATATTAGGTATATAATAATTGTAACAGCTGTGACTCACGAGCGTGTATTATTGGCACGAGCGTGGGTTATTGGAAAATAATACATGGTTTTAAACCAATCAAAACTGGCGTTGCATAGCAAACATGGTAGAACATCTATTATATCATGACTCGCTACAGTGTTATGAGTATTCCAACGAAACACATTATGACTGCCACTTACATACGTATCTATATTGTTTATATCAGGTCTAATACCAGTGTTACATTAAATAACAATGTACAGCGGGGCCATGGTCTGTCTGAATAAGTGTTAAAACTGCATGTAGTAAATTTGGTAATACACGCAACAAATATCTGTCGTTGTTACAATATAATCAACGACGCTACAGCTCGTGGGGCCACAATACGTATACCCATCAGAAAAACCATCTGGGTGTCTTCCATTCAAAATGCGGACACCCGTTTCTATAAATAGTTGAAGCAATTTCAAACCAAAAGAATTTACATTTTTATCCGGACAGATGCGCAACGGCAATTCTTCGTCCGACATATAATCACTTAAGACAGAAATCCTTTCAGCTACATCAGATCTAATATAATCATTCCTTATAAAGTCGTCACCGACAGAACATCTACTATTTAAATCTCCTACTAAGACAATTTTACCTAAATTAGAAAAAAAAGGCGATTCCGTTTTCAAATTCGTAAAAAATATCACAATTGTACAGCCTATAAAAAAGACCTCTCTGGCGGGATATACAAGCAACATACGAACAAGTCTGAATTACATGGAATTATGGAGTGACTAATTTTGATCCACACGTGTCAAAATGGATTGAATAGATACTAACGTCAGTACTAAGATATTCCTTAATGAAAATCGCAATACCACACCCTGTTTATGCTTCGATAGAGAACGACTGACATATATACATGAAAAATTGGGAATATTCAAGTTAAAATCTTTCTCTATCCAACACTGGTGTAGGCAAACAATGTCATAGGTATCAATGTAGTTTATGAATGACTTATCGGAGAGCTTATGTTCTAGTCCACCATTAATGTTCCATACTACGATTTTTAGCCCCGACACGTGTGACGTTTACAGGGTCCGTATCAGTCACTACTGATGATGCATATTGTCTAACATATAATTAGGCTTTACTCGAGTCCTCAGTGCAAACATATACAGAAATATACAGCTGACCTGGCTGTGTTTATGTAATATACATCAAGTACCAACTAGCTATACAGCTGAAATATAACACAATGATTGCTCAGTTCCTCTGAGTAATCCTACAGTAGAAATACAAATATACCTAAACAGAGAGCTATTTATATTAACAGAACAGAATAATATCCTACATGAAATAATGAGTGCTCCCTGACCAAAATGAATCTTTCCTATCTGGGGTTTATTCAGGGTAATATCACATTATACAACTATAATTACTATAAGGGTAAGAGAGTTTCAACACTCATTGACCGAGTGAGCACTCACTTCGACTGAGTGCTCACTTTTACCGAGCGCTCACGTCACCGAGTACTCACTGCTACCGAGCACTCAAAATACCGAGCACTCACTGAGTACTCACTTCTTACTGAGCACTCCCTAGCATATATTTAACGTTAGGCATGTACGTACCACACTCTATGCTCTCAGACACTTTCTTATAAACGACGAGCAGACCCAAGGCTATTGAAATTGATAAACTTACAACTTATGTGATGTACCGATCACATAGACTAACTAGAGTCCCCACGGAGAAGGGAAGCCTTATTCAGGCACATCTACCTCCGTACTCTACCGTAAGTTATTATATACACAATACAGTCCTTTGATATAGGGAAGCCTTGTTCAGGCACGCCTATATCTTTACTACTACCTTTTTGTCCGGCCTTATCGGGTTCGTGTCAGACGAAGAAGTGCACACTATCTAGTTTCGACCGCCGACTTTTATACTCTCGCGAAAGGGAAACTAGCGCCACCTATTATAAAATCAGGATCTTAAGAATGCTTCTAAACCTCCTAGGTGTATATTACTTACAAACGTCTACCTGACGTCGAGACTAATAAACAAAGTGGAAGACGGACAGTCCGGAGCGACAGGTAACATATTACACAACAGTGGTTCACCACACTACCCACGCCTCCGAGCAACACGTGTCCCCACGTTCTAACACAAGTATAGCTAAAACAATAACTAACACTCAAGGGTTTATTCAGGAAGTTACATGAAAATCGATTTAGGAAAAGCGATTGAGGTTCTCCTGCTCAAAGAACTCGAAAAACTCGACTATCTGGATGTCCCGTCCTCCCTCTGAATACCGGGTAGTCTTCGTTACAGTCCTTCGGCTAGCAGGCGGCTCTTGCTCTGTCTGAGTGGCAACATTAACGTAAGTGCATGTTTTCTTTGCACTTGGGGCAGTGCTTACCACTGGCATTGGAACCATGTTGATAGGATCCCTCGGATTGGGCTTGACTGTAGTTGCAGTTTCTGATTTCCTCTTTGGGGCTCGAACTGGTTCTGGTCGCGTTGGTCTTCTGATAGTACGGCCGACCAGAAGACTGTCTCCCTCATCTTCAGAAGACAAGCCATTACCCTCAGAAGATTCCGATATCTCCCCCAGGAGGTCACCAGGATCTTGCGCCTTCCAGCTCTCTACATCAGTTTGTACAGCGGGAGCTTGGGATGACGTTGAAGGCCGGTCTTCCTCCAAACTCTGTTCCACAGCCTTGGGAGCACTCCTGTCGTTGTCAGTATGACGTTTACGGTGCCGATTCATATTAGCAGCACGGAAGGTTTTGTAACTGCAATCAGGGCACGTGAGAGTCTTTCTTTCCATTGTCTCTAGGCCACACTCCAGGATATGCTTCCTCATGTCATCCATGTTGTTGGCACGGAAGGAACACATAGGGCACTGTTTGACGGGAGTTGTCTTAGTCTTAACCATTATGGGGATGTCTGCAATGACAAAGAGAGGTAGTTTACTAAACAGTAGTGACCATTCTAGTAGCATGAAGTATAATCAGAATGCCACTGAGGTTTACGTCGCGTACGCCTTGGGTTTGCTCCATTAGGTTCACACTCATTATCACTACTGAATTTCTCACCTAATTCCTCAAGCACCAAGTTTTTCTCTACACTCTCATTCTGACTTTGCTCAAAACACGTTTCATCCACCTGAACTTGCACATCTGTTCGTCCGAATGCTTCCGCTCTACTTTCACCACGCAATACTTGGGGGTGTCTCGGTCTCATGCGGTCAGCATGGATCACTTCAGTCTTTCCCTTATAACCACACGGAACCCTATAGGTCACCTCTGTCAATCTAGTGAGTATCTTAAAAGGTCCCCGCCATCGACTTGCTTACTTGTGGGTGGTCCCAGCCGGAATATTTGGGAAGAAGACATAGACAGAATCACCTGGCTCAAACTTGGTCCAAGACAACTTCTGGTCATGGTAACGCTTTTGTCGGAGCATCGCACCTTTTGAGTGTTTCTTATGCCTAAATTATACCGTTCTGCACAATTACTTTTACATGATTTTAATATTTGTTCAATTTCGTTAAAACGAACTAATTTTAATATGGGATTTGCCACCCGATATTGTCACTGCTACCCGCTGTTTGGGCCGAGATTTGCGGGACGAAATGGACATATCGCGTAAAAAAAAAAAAAAAAAAAACATTCACGACATAGCACGCGCTGCCATCACATCGAATCAACCCGCGATGCTATTTGGTTAAACCTTAAAGTTATATTATTTATTTATTTATTTATTCATTTACTTCTAGCATCTGTACACCACCTAAGATGTTTCCTAATTAATCATAATAGGCCCTCGGCGAATTAAGTATCGGCCGAGGGGGATCGTTTTTACGACATTACGATATTTTTTGTTGTTTATATATTTGTGAAACTGTTCCATGTTCCCTGTTTATATGTGATCGTATGTAATTTACTTGTGTCTTGATAAAGGGGCAGATTGCTTCGAAAATTCGACAATTTACTTGTCTATACTGTCGTTATTACTACTTGACATATATATATAAAAAATATATGTATATATACTGTATATGCCGTAGATCGTGAGTCCGAGGCCCGGTCAGGGCACGAGTCAAAAAGTTGTCTTCCTTCGTCATTTGTGTTGCTAAGTTATATATCTATTTATTAGCACAATGTATCATATACACTATGTGTTCGTGATCCGAAGATATAGATTTGAATTTCCTGTCGTAGTTGTACCGAGAGAAATATATATAATATATGTACAGTTCGTATCCATGTATGTAAATACATTGCGATCCAGGTATTCATATCATCTTATAGACGACTTCCACAATGATTATGTCAGGGTATCGGGCCGACCATCACTGCGCCATTGAAACGTTCTTTTTATGTGGCGTGGCGGTATAGGCTGCGGGTATTTCTGGCTAGGCGATTGGGTGCCGTAGATCGTGAGTTCGAGGCCCGGTCAGGGCATGAGTCAAAAAGTTGTCTTCCTTCGTCATTTGTGTTGCTAAGTTATATATATAAACTCTCAATTAATTCAAATTATCCATATACCTGTATGGTAATTAACGTGGCAACAAGATAGATAAACCATTTTATATATCTAGATATATATATTTTAAAAATAAGTATAAATGATTTTCATCAGATATAAGACTTTAATCAGATAAAATTCAATCATAATTTTGAACACAACGATAATGTCCAGGCACAGAATATTGTATTGTCGTTTTGAATTAGAAACTAGATATCAAATAAGATGAATATTTTTGATGTACATATAAATGCACGGTGTTTAAAAGGTAGTATCTACCTGTTGGGATTGAGACTCCTTTTAAGGAAAAGACTATAGTTACTATAAAAACAAACTGCCCTACAGGTAAATTCAAAATGTTGGCGTTCAGATCTGATACCCTTTTAAAAGACCTAAATGTAGGAGGTGATATACAGGTACACTAGTAAACATGGACCATAGGCTAAAATCCTTCTGTAACAACATTCTGTCAACAGGTAAAATAAAGCCGTAAGGGTCCGATGAGGTCACTGCCAGACAGGTATACTCTCTATTGTAATCAAATTCTATGATTGGCAGGTGTTCACAGCAGGTGAAAAAAATTCTATAACGGTAACTACACGACCGGTAATTGTCCTGTTTATAGTGGAGTTCTCTATATCACATTAACTTCAATCGTGATTTGTAGATGACCCGATTTCAACCACGTGATCTCCATACACACAGTTTTATTTGGATACTTTAACACATGGAAATGTGTTACATGAGAAACATTACCATTGTATCACACGTAGCACTGGTTTTTTTCCCACATACATGTATATATAATTAATTTTCTTTGTTTTCATGGTAAATACTCAAATGTGATTGGTCGAAAAATTCTTTTCATTCTTCTATTATTTTATGGAATAATTGTCCACCTCAATTAAATACTTTCATTTCACTTCTGAATCGTCTCAATATTGAATATTCCCATGTACTATTTTACTGGGAAACGAATAGACTATTAGTCATGCCAGGCTTCCTATAAAAAAATGAGCTCTCTTCGAGATAATCTATTTTGGTAAAAAAAAAAAAATGATTGAAAATCTTTTCTCAACTTGCAATCAAACTGAAACCGTTAAATACTATTTCCTAGAGTGCAATAGGTATACTAAATTAGCATACTACGCCGTCAAAATATCAATCCTATCGACAATTTGACTTTATACCTCCTTCTCGTCGTTGATTCATTGCGTACCGAAGCAGAAAACGCCAACTTTTTAAGGCTGTCCACTGTTGAAGGTAAACGCTTCGATTATGTATTATGTTGCTTATCATAAAAAACAATATATGTCTTGTAATATATTTATACAGCTGTCACTACATTGTAATACGGTTGAAGAGTGTAATCTACTCTACTCTTCCAAGAAATCCATTCCACATCTTCCATCCCTTCTCTACCCTTGCCAATAACAACCACCATCTCCTAACCTTCTACCCCTTTTCGTTCAAAATGTTTTCTCTCCTCCTCAACAAATGTGTTAACGTTATTATTTTACTTATTTATATTACTATAATTACTGTTTTTCACTATTGTTACGTCATTATGTTGACTGCACAACATATTACACACGGACCTCTGCCATGCAGGTAGGGCGTAAGAATTATACCTGCTGCCCCCATTGCATGATCGTAAGAGGCGACTAAATTTGGGATCTTATCTTTTCTGTTCTTCCTGAACAACTTTCTTCTTCCTAATGTCTCTCTTGACACTGCCTCACTTTTGGTCTTCAGTTGAGCGTTCGCCCCTGTGAGGAAGGCTTTTGGTTGTGTCCCTTGGCCGAGACATACCAGAGTCATTAACAATGGTAGTTGCTACTCCTGCTTAGCGCTCAGCATATTATGAGTGGGACGACTGGTTCGCCCGTTGTCAGTATCAGGTGACCGGGTGGGGTTTCCTGATAGGTGACTTCGGCAGTATGCTTCAGTGAGGTAGCACTATAAATCGGCAAAAGTTCCGGCCTATCACAAGGAGACTTAACACGAACATACCGCAAGCTCTCAAAACACACATACAATGTACACACTCACCACACGCGTGCATGTCGCACGCACGGGAGGCCGTCCTTAAATGACCTTAGCTGTTAATAGGACGTTCAACAAAATAAACCAAACCAAACCAAACCAAACCAAACCCACGGACCTGGAGTCTTGTTGCGCCAGATACATATAAGATATACATTTTACCACAATACCCTGTGTTATTCCACTCTCAAACCACTGTAGATATGTGCCGAATGTTGGATTGGTCAAGAATTCGAATTTTGACCCGTGCTGCAGTTGAGTTTGACGTCATCAATAATCGAAGAACGTAACATCACCGGGTTCTGAGCGTCACCTTTACACATTATTTGCATACGTGAAATAAGGCTTTTCCACATTTCCCTTTGATTCAAGTCGATATTATTGTGGTAGAAACAGGTCACACGACTCGTATTTTTGGATATGGAATTTATTTGACATTCGTTAGTTTTTTTAAAGGTCGGGCCTATTGTAACTTTTAACAAATAACTTACTCGTGTGAAATAAATTCGATATCCAACAAGCCCCGGATGTGTAACCTCTATGTATATGTCCGTGGCTCACCATACTATCTTTTCTGTTTAACATGCCTGTTAGAGAAGACGGATTAATGTTAGTACATAGTACTTCTTTCCGAATTCTCCATTATTCTCTGTTGAGGCATTGTTTTATCATTTTGAACAAATATACACTGTTTAAATCACAGGTATCGGTAGTACGGCCACAAGTTGGATATTGGCTTATCAAAAGTGCAAAACATCTATAATTAGGTAGAATCAGATCAATCGAATTGCACATCATAAATATGTAGAGGATATTCAATATCTGTGCGTTTAATTCGAAAAATATTTCACTCGCATGGCAGATTTTTTTATTATTATTATTTTCACATGTCTGCCATACAAGTGAAATATATTGAATATTTAACGACAAATAACTGGATTTTCTTTTTATTACATTTCTTTCGAGAGAGGCTTTTAAAATGCTTTATAAACCTGTTTTTCTTTACCTGCCTACCGGAAAGTACATGTAACTAGGCCAATCAGTCGAATTGACAACCGATCGAGTCAACTGATCGGATAAATGCGCATTTCAAAATATGGTACGCTACAAAATATAGTTCCACATTTAAAAAAAATGAATTAAAAATAATAAACGGCACCTATAAATCCCGGTTCGTGTTTATTTATTCCTTGAACACAATATTTGATCCATTATTTAGTAGTTGGATTTAGATTATTAATTATAATAAACGTAGTCCGTCTGGCAGTGCTGCGCCTATGCTCAAGCGAAACGTTATACTCTCATTGCAAAATCTTATATTTTCATTGCTCATTGTTGTAATTAAAATATAAGTTTTATCAGTTCTTCATTGCATTTTTGCCAGTGAAATGTAGAAATTATCAAACGAATGAAACTGCAGCGACGAGTAGTGAACATACAAGTTTTGCATTGGAAATATCTTTCTGGTTTTTGATCAATCAGAAGGAAGCTTTGATTCCACCTCATTGAAGATAGATTAATTAGTTATTTTGTTGTATTTCTGTGTTCAGACTGGTTTTTGACAAAATACTCACAGATTCACCTATAACGACAGAAAACGCTGAAATTGCGTTGATCAGTCCTTTCAGCATGGATTTTAGACACTGTTAATTTTTCGATTGTTTAAATTTAAGTATGTAAAATACAATAAAAAAGAAAATTGAATGGTTTCCCGTTTAATATATTATATATTTCACTCGTATGACAAGATATTTCGTTTTTTCCTGATAATACCGATATTCTCTCAAACTCGAATCATATATTTCACTCGTGAAAATTTCGATATTCAGTCATACTCCTAAAATATATGTTATAGTCAACGAGAAACCATTTGATATCATCTATCTTTTAAACAGGCAAAAAAAGTAATGAATACATATATATTGATACAGTTAAGTTCAAATGTATAACGCACTCGTCACTAGGTTGAACACCTGTTTACTTCCGTTTATTCCGGAGAGTCCAGTCTTTTATATGTTAATTGAGTTGCTTATAGACGCACCGTAATCACTTAATTACACGATATTGTCCGAACAGTGATAGAATATGGGCGAATTATCTCATTTGCTGTACGTGTTGATGGTTGGTGAGAGAAACTACATTTGCCTATGTGTATACGGCCAAGAACAGGCCACTGTCCCAGTGCGACTACAATAAACTTGCATAGTACAAGTAAAGTAATTGTGCGCTTATCAACTAAACGGCCATAAAATTGACTACCGGTAGTTATCACATCCACACAGTGCCATTAGTTCAAAAGGTGATCGGGAACGTGTCTTCGGAAGTCATATTACATGTATGACTCTCATAATAGTGCTAATGTTAGATTGTTAAAAAGAAAAAAATATATACATTATATATATATACAGTGGAACTTCGTTAACTCGAAGTCGACGGGACCACGAAAAAACTTCGAGTTATCCGAGTGTTCGAATTAAGCGAGTTATCGTTTTTGGTGAAAAGTTTGGTCAATATTTGTCAACATTATATAATCATTATAACTTCGCTCTGTCGCTCATCAGTTTAGTGTGAAGACTGGTCAATACATGTAAATATATATGTAATGTTTCGTTATGTCACTTGTTATTTGGTGTAGTTTTGCCGATATACAGTCACGATAAAGTTTCTTTCACTTAGTCATTTCAATAACGATCTGATGTGCAAGTCATGTTTGCAAAAGGTAAACGATAAAACGGAATTCGACAAAATAACAAGTTATAAATGTCAAAACAAATAACCGTTTAAGTCTAACACAGATTGCATACAAAACGTAACAGAACCATTACCTTTATTGGACATATATAAAATACTGTTTGATCGGCCTACTTACTTTTTATTGATAACCACGCCATTTCCATGTGTATTAGCACCGGAAGTTGGGCTGCGCATGTGCGTATAAAATGTTACTGTAACTGAGTTGGCGTTTTATCCGATTTAATAGACAGCACTGACCGTTACAGTTGTACTCTGAACACCTCGGCAGTAATTACGCTATTGTTTCAGCAGTTTAAAGATTTAATAGGCGCCGGTGACTGTGTCATTCTACACCTGTAAAAACATCAGCCGGGTAGATCTACCGGTGTGTCAGAGATTAGTTCCGCTTGAGCGAACGGGTAGATGAGTTGTTGACTATCGTGTGTACTGATATCGGCGACCGCCTTGGGAAATTACCTGATGTAAGTAAAGCAGTACTTTTTATCAC
Source organism: Pecten maximus (assembly GCF_902652985.1). Lineage (NCBI taxonomy): Eukaryota > Metazoa > Mollusca > Bivalvia > Pectinida > Pectinidae > Pecten > Pecten maximus. The sequence goes on along the minus strand of NC_047023.1, from coordinate 6,311,824 downwards.
CAAGACTTGTTGTTAAAAAATTCAACCGACAATTTCTTTTTGAATTTATGAAACACTTATAATAGCATGTAGGTTAGTAGTGCCGATATGTTCAGTATTACAAACGGAATTTAGCTCTTAAAAAATGTCGGCGTTTGCCACCGATCGACGAAAATTATACTTCGAGTTATTCGAACATTTCAAGTAGGATTTTTATTGTTGGGACCAAATTTTTACTTCGTATTATCCGAGTTTTTCGAGTTATCCGAATTCGAATTATCCGAGTTTTTTTTTAGTAAGATAAAGAGAGAATTCGGCCGGGACCGGCGAGGTACTTCGAGTTAAGCGGGGTATTCGAGTTATCCGAGTTCGAGTTAACGAAGTTCCACTGTATATATAATTATACATACACTATATATTATTTATGAAAATAAACACTGTAAGCATAACGCAATGATTTTATATAAGAACAGGAAAAGAAAAATCCAGGTGAGACACAGTTTCCATAGATATCATGTACATATTAACTAAATGTAAAAGGGGTACATGGATGTCTTTTTCACCAGCTTAAACTTATTTCAAGAGTGGATTATCTGTAGTGTTTTACCACTTAACTTTTATATATAAATAGGATGATGTGTTACTAATGTATGTAGACGATTGTTTGCTATGATTAGTTACTATAGGTAACGAGTACTGATCATCATTGTGTATTTACAAATAGTCAACTACTTTACATGTCTTTCCATACCATGTCCAACGGTTTGATTGGTGAACTACATCATCTGGACCTGACCACATCAACACAATGTCAGTTGCTGCCTGCCCCATCACAGATTGCGACCGTCATTTGCGGTAGTCATACTATGCCAGTGCCAGGAAATTACTGAATATGATAAAGACGTCCAGCTGCTAGAATGCTGTGACGAATCAATGCAAAACACTTGAGAGGATCAGCCGGTGGTAGTCTCGCCGACAAAACCCCGGAGGAAGTTTTAGCTCACAATGAAAAAACTCGCGGTACGCGAGGGAAATTCTGGGAGTGTTCATAGCTACGGGCGATTGTATAATACCTATATTTATAAGTTTGGTTAGTCACATGGTAACGGGGATCTTTCATATCGAGCCCCAAACATACTTTCGACATATGTACTCCGTTGCCGCATGGAAAACTATTTCAAGTTTTGTCGGAATTTCTTCACCTGTGGTTGTAATGGTCGAGGGTTTTCCAGCGCCCTGTAATACCCAAGGTAGTACACATTCCCATCGTTCTCTCTCCAACTGGGCACTGGCAGTAGTAGTCCGTTATTGGGGCCTCATCATCGGGTGAAACGGAAGAACGTCCAGTGTTTCAGACGACCATGATAGGATTCCACAAACCACAATCCACCTCGATTTGGTGATAGTTCTGTCAAGTTTTGCTTGGACGTCAGAATGTTGACTTTGACCGGGTTTCAGGTATGACGGAAGGATATGGGACGGGGAGTAGTCTTCTTCCTCTATTTCCTGGTTCTGCTCGGGTTCAGGTTCAGGCTGATTTTTGTTCCGAAGATACTTCATGTAGCACTTCTGGCAAATAAGTGCTTGTTCCTTTGCTGACATCAATCCTTGTTGCACCAGCGTATCTAGGAGCCATTTATATTGTGGACTATTTACATTGCGTGCACTTCTGTTCTTATTGCCACTACGTTTCTTGAAGTATAGTTGAGAGCCTTCTCCAATACATTTGCCCTCCATCTTGAAACAATAACGATTGGTTTATGAAGCGTCGATAAAGTAACAAAATAGCAAGCCACCGATGATTGCTGTAAACAGCTAATACTTAGTAGTTTGGTACAATTATGCGAAAATGTGTGATAAATAACGAACAACTAACTACACAAAATAACAAGACAATATAATAAATCACATTCAATACCTCCTAGAAGCGCAGAATTGATTGATTACTTAGAACAAAATAAAGTATTTCATATGGATAATCTATCTATTCGATGTGGCGTGGTCGGCAGGTACAAAGAAAGTGAGACAAGTCAGGGTCCCAACCCTGACAGAGCCACAACGCTTTGGAGATGGGACAATAAAACAAGGAAAGTGAGACAAGAATAGCTAGCGTCGAGTCAATGATTCCGTAAACGTATAGACAAAGACAAGAAGATACGGATAAATGTACAAGGCCACACGATCAGAAAATTCAAAAGAGGACAACTTGAGATAGAACAGTATTCATGTATCAGGGTGTCCTCAGTGTAAATCTTTATATCGATACTGTTTATTTAGTCGTTAGATATCATAAATCTGTCATGAAAATATCCGCTCTGATATTCAATATAAAATTTTGTATATAATAAGCTATATAATAGGGTTTCAGACAAAGTTGTTACTCATTTCCCCTTTTCTTTCAATTTACAACCACATTCAGGCGGCGATATGAGAACGTTCCACCACATGGCATTAGCTGATTTTTGGTACACATATGAAACAAGTAAAGCTCTATCCGATTTTGTGATGGAAATCTGCATCCAAAACTATATAACGGGAGAAAATGGCAATTTTATGACATTTTTCTTCATAATTGTGTCTCTGCAAGTGCATTTTCATCCGAAAAATTTTTGTTTTATGTTTTATGAATAAACACGATGTTTTGGATATATTCATCAAAAGAAATTTATACTATGTTGCGAATTACAATTTCAAGATAACCTTCTTTTATTTACGACCTTATGTCTTTAATGCTCAAAATGACAGCTTTATAAAAATACATTTTCACTGACATTATGAAATCTGGGTGTCGGAAAGGTGTAAAATTATTCTTCGGAAAACAGAAAAACTGTAGTTGAGCTAGATAAGAAATTATACGGGGGCAGGCTCCTATGGAGAATTAACATTACTGGAAACAGGCCCTTTATAAACTGGGAAATATCTTTTTACTGTTCAGACAGTCTAATATATCATTTATATATATATATTAAAAAGAGTTGGACTGAGAACTGAGCCCTGAGGGATACCGTTCCCTAAATAATGGGTATCGGAGATTTACATTTACTCCATTTTTTTTCGTTTATAAACAACAAACCATCTCTCCACATCATGTGAAGGGCCTTTTCAAACTCTATAAACACTGATAGTAGCGACTTCTTGTTTAAATTGGCCTTTCTAATATCATTTTATAATTTTAGAAGTTCATCTATGGTGCTTCTATTTTCCCGGAACCCGCATTGATTTACTGACATAACACCTTTTTTTTCTAAAAAAAACATTTCGACCTGTTGTTTACCATTTTTTCCACAATTTTACATATTGTGGAGGTGAGTGATATTGGTCAGTATGATTGTGGTAAATTAGTTTTTTTTAACCCGATTTAAATATCGGTATTACAATTGAGTGTTTCTATTCAGTCGGGAGAACACGTTTTTCCCAAACCAGATTTATAAAATCCAAAACTACTTTTTGGACAGACACAAATAATTTCTTGTACATGTTATATGTTTTATTGTCTTCCCCCTGGCTAGTCTAACCTTTCCGTCAGGTCGATTTAATACCTGCGGATAAAGACCTGGAATGTCAAAACTTGTATTTTCTTTCAACCACTTTTCTTGTAAACAAATGACGTGTATATCGTGTCTATTTTCAATCAATTCTTTTAAAAATACCTCCAAACCATGTTTCGCTATGCTCCGGGCACTCCATTGTAGGATGCCTATACCCGTGGTGTTATTGGTAGACATATTATGTCATGAGTGTATCGAGTAACATTTTGTTGTCAAGCTTAATTCCGATTTTTTTTTTTGCATTTCTGTCCAACTTGAACCTTCATTGAATTTGGCGATGACAGTGACCGCCAAGTGGAGTAACTTTTTAATGGGTACTGTCACCACGGGTTGCTATGGGGCAGTAGCGTACGGACGCTCAGGCTGACTTTTTTTGGATATTGAAGTCAGTCCGGAATTTGTATACGGTACTGATTTCATTGTTTCCGGTGCATTTCCGAAAACAGCCCGTGAAAAAGTTGTTTTTTTCTGTACCGCCTCTCGGCGTGTACAGCGTTCCTTTTCCTAAATTTTCACTATGTCTAGCACCTTTCTCCTGGCCGAGCAACTCCCATAAGCAGCACTGTGTGCCCCTCCGCAGTTTACACACTTCAAGTCGTCTGACTTACACTCATTTATCTTGTGTTCCCCTCGCACTTTTGACATCATAATACCCCTTTACTTCGTGCAGCTATGTGCTCGTATCTACCTCAGAGTATATGGTATATATAGTTATACTTTATACGTACGGTTGCCAATGGCTACACATTCCGGCAGATCGCTACTGTTAAAGGTCTGTCGGACAGTGGTATTTGTTTCATTGTCTTACTGACGGTCCTTTCCTCACTTAAGACTCTTTACAAGTTATTTTTCGGTGAGATCAACACATACTTCATATACAACTTCCTCTGACATGTTGGAGGGTACCGCTATCGTCACTTTAAATTCCCCGAGTTGTTTCAGGGCGAGCAGCTTATTTTTTTCTGCATCCTGTCTCTGCAGATGATTAGCAGGTCATAATTTCCTAGTCCCCAGATGGCTTTAGGTGGATACTCCAGCTCTAATGGGTTTTGTGTAAGTATAGGGTTTTATTTAAGTAACGACCTCATCTGATGTATCACTCACCTGGCTATATATGGGTGACACCTGTCTCATCCTCTTCAGATCTTATTTCAGGGTAAAGCGTCCTCCCGTAAAGAGCTCAAAATCCTCTGACAGGGTGTTCTCGTTGGACAGTATACCTTCCAGTGTATTATCACTCTAATTTCTTTTCATCAAGTTTGGACAACGGACGATGGCCTTCAAGTGACGCATGTACGTAAGACTGTCTTGCACACTCAAACAGAGATGAGGACGGACAGAACACGAAAAATGACCAACCATGGATGATGCAGCACACATAAAATCGCAGTGAAAAAAGTACGCAATGCGTAAACGGTGAACGAAGACGTCGTTGTGGCCTACTGGCTCAAACCGGCGCCCACTCAAACACTGACTGAGTGCAGTTTTTATTCTACCGTTGAATTTCGACTGGCAACTTCAGAAACGGCTCGTAAGAGCGCCCCAGCCACCGGAGGAGTAAAGAAACTCACAGGTACAGGCCAGGAACAGTTGCTCTCCGTGAAATCCGTAGGTACCAGAAGAGCACCGAGCTCCTCATCAGGAAACTGCCATTCCAGCGTCTCGTCCGTGAAATCGCCTAGGATTTCAAGACCGACCTGAGGTTCCAGAGCTCTGCTGTTATGACTCTTCAGGAGGCTAGCGAAATAGAAGCTTACTTGGTCGGACTTTTCGAGGACACCAACCTGTGCGCAATCCATACCAAGCGTGTCACCATCATGCCCAAGGATATTCATCATGCTCAAAGGTTCCACTGCTCTCAAAACTACGCTATCATAAATCCGTATCCGTACAAAAAAAGTATAGAAACTTGAATTTCTGACCCCAATATGGTGAATAATAAAATAACACAAAAATAATGGCACGGAAAAGGGGGTACAAGGACCTCCCATTTGTAAGTTCATTTGATCTAATTTTTTTAAAAAATGTGTAATAGTAGAACGTTTTACATCGAACGTTAAATCTGCAAAAAAAAATGGTGAAATAAAAAGAGTAGTTTTCCATTAGATTTTAAGGAGACGGGGTAACTTAAATTGCTTCACATTTAATTGAGCAGGTTAAACAAAAATACTGTTTTTTTTCAGTTCTGCACGCATCCATGCATTTATTTTAATTAAAGATATATTCACGGTTGTTTTCCACTGATGATAATAACCTTCCGATTTTCATCAAAAAAAAAAATCGCATTTTTCGCTTAAAATTCCAGGTAATAAAGTGTCATACATTTTACATTATTATGTATAATAATACTATTCAGTCAAATATCCAAACAGTTCAAATCTAGGTCTGTCACAGAGAAACGAGATAAAAGTCCTGAACAAATTAACTATCTGGGCCAAAATTAATATCTAAAGTTAAATGTACCTAAGTTGGGTTTCCCTCAAGCACCATGCTAACGTCAATTAATGACCATACAACAGTTCAAGGTGTGATAATTAGAACTAATTCCGTTTATATTTTTGTGATATAGATTACATTTTACTTTAAAATGCCTCACTATCCGGATTTGTCCGGAAATAACAGATTTGGGGTATGATTATTGCGATCTAACTTCAAGCGTTATTAAATTCACGTAATGTTTTCTTACCTATAAGTTGGTGTATAACCAACCTTACTAAACTTAACAAAACATGTTTTAAAATTACTAACATGTATGCGCTGGTCTCAAAATGATATTAAATAATCAGTAATCGAGAAATTGTCAATGTTTAAATTAAAATCTATAAATGATTTCATTCTCTGCTCTTCCGTGAAAAGGGACGGGCAATCTTAGTACTCAGAAACACAAACAACATGTGTACTTATCTATCAAGATAAATATTTGTCAGTGCTGTTTGAAAACAAACAATAGCAGGTAAGATAAATCTAAAATAAAACCAAGCATTTTCAGTTAATTATTCTGTTTAAGAAAACAAGTATACTAAATGTGTATTGCAAACGTAAATTTACTTCCGACTTTGTTACTTGTAACAAACATTTCTTGCTCATATGTGTATGTCTTTCATAACATTTATCTAAGACCGTTGCTAATAAAAATAATCCTCATTCACACACCGCTTATTTTAAATGAAGATTATTTATTCAATGCATTTGATAACTTGTTGAAAAAACTGCGTGCTGTCATAGACTGCAATATACAATGAAATGATAAGGGTCTATTGGGTATTGGGGGTAATGCTATTCAGTCAAATATCCACACAGTTCAAATCTACGCTGTCACAGAGAACCGAGATAAAAGCCACGAACAAATTAACTATCTGGGCCAAAATTAACATCTAAAGTTAAATGTACTAAAGTTGCTCCCTCTCCCCTCCCCAGACCATGCTAATGTGTTAATAGCGTCAATCAATGACCTTACAGTAGTTCAATGTGTTATAATTAAGGCTAATTACGTTTATATTTTTAGGACACATTTTGCTAATATTCCGTAATATTTTCGCACTAATAACTCGGTGTATACTCGCGTAAACGTATTCATAATATATTCGCCGTAAGTAACCAAACTTGTTATACTGAACAAAACATGTTTTAAAATGACTAACATGTTAGCGCTGGTCTCAAAATGAAATAAAATATTCAGTAATGAAGAAATTTTCAATATTGAAATAAAAGCTCAGGGTAGGGGGATCTCAAAACAGACACCACGGTTCACGTATTAGCGGACGTACCCACATACGTGACGTAGCCGTGTCTATATAAACTTATTATCTACGAAAACCAACTCATTCGGACGAGCTGAATCGACCTGCGTATATTTGTTAAGGTAAGTCCGATTAGTAAGGTGACCTAAACAAACATCAGTATGAAAAAAACCTGACAATATATAACTAATATATACGGTGGCTGTGAACTTATTTATCTTAACGAGATACGATTGTTTTGATAACTTTATTTCGATTTTCTACAGTAGCATGTTACTTTACTACTGAAATTCAAAACGATTTCAAGTACTAGCTGGAGTTTAGTTTACTGTAAATCATTTATATTTCGCGTGGGATTTATTTTCGGGTTAATTTGCGAGGAGAGTCAAACGCGAATTCAAATCCCTCGCGAATATTTATATAAGAAGGACAAGAATAAGTGGCGTCCATTTTGAATCTACCGTAATCTTTAGTTGGTTAACAGACATCGCCGTTAAAGTAATAATAGAATGATAAATTATATACTTATATATCAGATTGTAATTTCATATCACAATACACTACATATGAACGGGCGTGAAAGCTTTATTTACATTGAAAACAACTCACTTCACTCTCCACATGGAAAATCGTCGACGTCATTCGCGAATTTAAAGTCATTTTGAGATCAGAATTCGCGAAATTATGTATTCACGAATAAGTCGAATGAGGTGATTTCGTGAAATTAAGTACTCGCGAAATATAAGTGATTTACAGTAGTCAGATAGCGTTTGTAGACAGGGGAAAACCAACTCGGCATACTCGGCCAAATCTACGTAAACATGGCCGAGGAAACTCTGGCCCAAACACAAGACGTAATACATTTTGACGGACTTGATATATACCCCTCTGTCCGTCAAAACGTTTACCGTCTGGTGTACGAGCCTAGAGGATATTCGATTTACATAATTATTGATTCTGTTGTTGCTAGTATATTGTCACTGTACCACAAGGCGGGGGATTCGATTCAAATATGATACAACTCATACATATACTTAAGCTCAATGAGATTAATTACTTGGTTCTCGGGATAAATTTTCTTAAAAGAGATTAGAGATGAAGTATCTTTTTCTATCGTTTTATTGGTGAAAAACAAGATGGGTCGATGTCTTTTTCAACCAATCATTTCATATAAACTGTTTCCAAATGTTCGAAACAATAATCACATCAATGAACATGTGCTCTATTTTGGTGAGATATAGAGACAGGTTTGTTGGTGACTGTTTTTTGCATACACATTCTTCTCCCTCAGAAAACGAAGGCATTTTGTTTATTTAACCAGGAAAAACCCATGTGATGCTCTTATTGACTTCAAAATGAGGAAGGGCATGAGAACCAAGAATGTTTTTGCCTGATACACATCACAGCGTAAATTAATCTCAGTCTGTCTTCCTGTGTCGCAGGGACTTCGCACCATACTCTGTGTCAAACCGCTGTTCACCTTTATACAGACTACAGAGGTATATGATGTTATAAAAAGGAGGCACAGGGACCTAGTCTTTATGTAAGATAAAGTCAGATAGATCAGGAACCTGGATCTATACATGTGGTAACTGGAAAACCATCTCACTATATATATATACTTTTGTATTTTATCACTACCAGTTTCAGAAAAAAACCCACAATGCAGATAATGGAATTCGACAGTTTATAAAGATTTATTCATTTGTGAGGTACCAACAGGAAGAAACTGCACAATTTGAATTGTTAGATATTGTTTACAGTCCAGTCCTATCAATACATTGAAGGACGGCGTCAACTTATCGAGGCCAACCTAAAGTCCATTTCCAAAGAAACTTCTTTTCGGAAGCACATTGCCATCTTTGCATGGGAATCATATTTGCTCGGGAATAGAAAATATCTGTTTCGATGGGGTTCTTTTTGATACAGGAATAGGGAAGTTCTTTTTCCTTACGGGCCCTTTCAGCACAGGAATAGAAAAGTTATTTTTCCTTGTTCCTTTCAGCATCGGAAAAGGAAAGTTGCATTTCCTTGCGGTTTCTTTTTTGCACAAGAAAAGTAAAATTTCTTTTTCTTTGCGGTTCCTTTCAGTTCAGGAATAAGAACAATCTATATACTTGTGGATTATTTAAGCAAGGAATAGGTAAGTTCTGTTTCTTTGTGGTTCCCCCTTAGCGAGGAAAAGGAAACGTCTGTTTCTTTGTGATTCCTTTCAAATCAGAAATATCAAAAATTATATTGCCTTGTGGTTCCTTCCAGTTCAGGAATAGGAAAGTTATATTGCCTTGGAGTTCCTTTCAGTCCATGATAGGAAAGTTCTTTTTCTTTGTGGTTCCTATCAGTTCAGGAATCGAAATGTTATATTGCCTTGTGGTTCCTTTCGTCCCAGGAATAGTTCGACACATAGGGTATTTTTCCATTTTCTGTTAGCCCGACCCCATAAATGTTGGCTGACACAGGTTTCCAACTCGTCTTACAAAACTAGTTATCTATTTTAGGCCAGTAGGGGGATATTGCTGCTGGTTGAAAAATTTTAACGAGCTAGGTGGTCACGTGGTCCGAGTCGTCATCTGGTTCATCTCACCAATATCACTAGGCGAGAATCTACCTAGTTATATGCATTTATAGAGGGAAACTTCAAAGAGCCCCATATTATTTTGTAAACATTGAAAGCAATGACAGTGAATGTCCTAATTTTATCATCTTACATGTTTAGATTTTCTTTCCACACCTCATATGTGATATATACATCTCTGGTCTACTATACAGTGAGGGGACAAAATGATCTCACTTGTGCAGTCTTTTTACGGTGATTAATTTTCCTAGCCTTGTTAACCATTTTATTTTTTGGCATAATTTGATCAGATTTTATACACATTTAAGAACATGTTTTACCCTTTCCTGACGTAATATTAACACAAAAGTATCCATTTCTTAATTTTGCAAGATAAAGATTTGATAAAAATGCAGTAGTTTGAAATACTGTTGTCTCATTCCTGGTGTAATTTAATTAGATAGTACGTAATCACAGAGCTGATTTTTTTTTATCTAAGACAATACATGAGTTTTTTGTACATCGAACTTTGAGGATTGTCTTTGTACATATTAAATCAAGAGTTTTTAAACATCGGTTGAAATTAAAGCGTCCAGATAATTGTTTACTCAAAGCATGGTATGATGACATGTTGGAATCTAAAGATCCTTGGATTCTTTATTAAGATAAGGAACTTTGAACTGTCAATCTTGGTATATGTTTGAAGAAATCAGTTACTGTTCTGATCAATTTTAAAGTAATGTATTCAAACAACGTCCTTTTTTGACAATTTCCTTTGACAAGAATGTTTTATGAAGGTTATGAAGGAAATGTATTTGATGTGGTGAAAATGTTACGCAGACATTCGTATTGATTTGATTAAAAAAATATCATTTAAAATACCCTAGTATTCAGTTACTTAAAACAAATTTAACACTAGCAAATAAACTAAAGGAAAGATTTTTTATAAGATTTTAATTAGAATATATTCACTTTTAATGATTATTTTTCTGTTTTCCTCTAACAAATCTGACAAATTAGCTTATTGAATTATAAATCATGTAAGAGCGGATGCCTTTGTCCATTAATGTTACATACTATTTTATCCAATAAGTTGTAAAACTTATGGAATAAAGTTGAATTGAATGCAGCTGTTTAATGACTAACGGGATCATCACTGGAGTACATGTAACCAATTCACTGTCATAATACAGTATATTAATGTAAAGTATTCCCACATTACACGACCGTTGCGTCGTCTTGGCAGCAGTGAACCTGTGACGTAGGAGGCTGACCGACCTCGTTATCAGAAATTTTGCATATAGGTCAGTTGTCCAACAAAGCGTGTGGTATCGATGAAATGCTGAATGAGTATTTTATCCATTGTTCTGAAGTGTTTGTACCTTGTCTTGTTATACTTTTTAACAATATTTTTAAATCAGGTATTTATCCTCGTACATGGTCATTTGGAAATATTGGTCCAGTATTTAAGAAAGGCGATCCAAGTAACCCTGATAACTACAGAGGTATTTCAATCGTCAGTTGTATTGGTAAACTTTTTACGTCTGTATTAAACGATAGGTTAGTGAAAATCGACATGGAGCACAATAAGATAACTGATGCTCAGTTTGGATTCAAGCGGAATCTTTTAACGACAGATGCTTTATTTACATTACAGGCGTTGATTAATCGTACTCTTAAAAGTAAAAAACGTCTATACTGCTGTTTCATCGACTATACCAAAGCTTTTGACATGATAAATAGACAGAATTTATGGTACAAGTTAATAAAAGAAGGTATCGAAGGTAAAATGTTAAATATTATCAGATCACTTTACAAAGATGTGAGATGTTGTGTAAAAAACAATGGCGTTTGCTCAGATTTTTTTGACTGTAATATCGGTCTTTTTCAAGGAGAAATTTTGTCTCCTCTGTTATTTTCATTATATGTGAACGATTTTGAAATGCAATTTATAGAAGACAACTGTCCTTCAATTGACTTACAACTAATTAACATATTCTTAATTATGTATGCTGATGATACTGTTATCTTTGCCGAAACACCCCATGGCTTGCAAATAATGCTAGACTCCCTGCTTAATTACATTACCAAGTGGGGCCTAACTGTTCACACTTCCAAGACAAAGATTGTTGTTTTTAGAAATGGGGGAAAAGTGAAAGATAATGAAAATTGGAAATATGACGGGTGTGTTTTAGAGATAGTGAATGAATTCAACTATCTAGGAGTTTTATTGAATTATAATGGAAAATTTAAACAAACACAGAAAAAAATATCTGAACAAGGTCGTAAAGCATTATTTGCATTAATGAGGGTATGTAAGAAACAGTATTTTAATATTGAGACTCAATTAGCAGTGTTTGATACATATGTCAGTAGCATAGTCAATTATGGTTCAGAAGTATGGGGATTCCATAAAGGCCCTGATATCGAAAAACTTCATGTCAATTTTTGTAAAAGGTTGTTAGGTGTGCGCAAATCTACTCCAAATATGATGGTATATTTGGAATTAGGCCGTTATCCATTGTACATAACAAGGAAACTTACAATTTTTAAATATTGGTTTAAATTGCTCAATACTGAAAATTGTATATTGAAATCGTGTTATGAAAATATACTCCTATTTAAGGACCAATGGGTCTGTGAAATCAAAGATGATTTGAATCGCTTAGGCTTAGGTTATATTTGGGACGCCCAGAATGGAAACGATTCTACTTTTGCAATAATTAAGGAAAGATTATTTGACATTTTTAATCAAAATGGATATAGCGCTATTATAGATATGTCGAAAGGTTTGCTTTACAGGGAATTAAATGATAAAATTCTATTACAATCGTATCTAACAAAATCAGTTAATATCAGCTATACGAAAGAAATTGCTCGGCTCAGACTGTCAGCTCACAAGTTGAATATTGAATCTGGGCGATATGTTGGCATTGATAGAAGTAACAGAGTTTGTACTCTATGTAATCTTAATGATATAGAAGACGAATTTCATTTTGTTTTAGTTTGTACTAGGTATTCTGATTTAAGACAGAAGTATTTAAAATATTATTATAGAAATAATCCAAGTGTATATAAGCTTACTCAATTACTTAATACAAATAATGTTAAAGACTTGTGTAATCTTGGGAAATATCTGTTAGCGGCAAATAAGTGCCGATCACAAGCATGAGATATATTGTAATGATAATATTGATTGATGTTACTATTATATTATATTATAGCTTTGTTCATTCTCATGTGGCCAATTTAACATTTTGTATATATGTAAATATCCTGTATACATATGTTTACACTGATGAGTCGTAAGACTTAAAGTAATAAATGAACTTGAACTTGAACTTGTCCAGATGGACCCATTATGTGCCCTGTATCTCAGCGTGTATATACACAGCCCCAGGAGTGTGGGGGTAATTTGACTGGCTTTTCAGAAAACCAACCTATAGACAACTTTAACCTTTTTTGTGTCTAAAACCCTTTTAAGGGAGACATTGATCAGAACAATGTAACCGAGAAACAAGACCCTAAATTTAGTCACCTTTTACAAATTATGCTACGGGGAGAGTAAAACCTTAAGTCAACCTGCACTTGCAGGGTATTCATTATGTTGAAGGTGCAGAAAATTGTTATGATTACATATAATATTGTTCCTTTGCAGCTGAAAGCCGATTGATAGTAAAATAAATAACTTATCCGGTTTAATGAAGTAGCTTAGTACAATGTACATAAATCTTCACAGCATTGATAGGCAGTGGTAGCTATGATTAAAGTACAACTAGTACCACTGTGTGTCAGGTCAGGGGGGCCGCGGTGGCCGAGTGGTTAAGGTGTCCCGACACTTTATCACTAGCCCTCCACCTCTGGGTTGCGAGTTCGAAACCTACGTGGGGCAGTTGCCAGGTACTGACTGTAGGCCGGTGGTTTTTCTCCGGGTACTCCGGCTTTCCTCCACCTCCAAACCTGGCACGTCCTTAAATGACCCTGGCTGTTAATAGGACGTTAAACAAAAACAAACCAAACAAACCAAAAGTGTCAGGTGACAATAAAACTGTCTATTGTGTAGACCTATTATTTCAGAGAGTCAACCTTATTATGAGTTCTAACTTTGGGTACCACTGGCTCTCCCATTAATACACATTTTTTATACATAAACATACCACTTAAGCTATGAAGAAATTGTTAACGATTTCGTATATAGTTTAAAAGCTTCAGAAAAGGTAAATACAAATACCAAGTATTAATCTGGTTTCCAATGGCACACATAGACAGTAACAACTCCCACAGAAAATGTCAATTCAAATTAACGACTCTCCATTTAACACTGATTTCCACTTAGCAGGAAAAAGAAACTCGCGGTTCTGAAGAGGGCCAGTGTTTGTCGCCACCTATCACAAATATATTGCGGGGTACTTATATATGAACAAAACAACCACATATTTGTATACTATTGATACTTTATTTATTTACTTTCAGGATGACGTGGGCAGTCGATGTCGTTCCAACTCCTCGTAAAACTTGGATAGCATTCGGGAAACCTTTTGACCCATAATGCATCTAATGATCCCGTCATCTACATTGTTGAATTCATACATATTCGTCATATGATCTAGCTGTTTTCGTCATACACGTCATATGATGTTGCGTTCATCGTCATATGATTTTGATGTCCTTATGATTCAACCGTCATTATCCCTGGATTAATTATTTGTAATAGAATTCAGATTAAGTAACAATATTTTTTCACGATGGGTAGTTTCCCGAGTCATGCGTTTCCTGGATCACTCTTCATTGTTTTAGCATTATGGTGGACTGTTAACATTGTGTATTACTTTAATAAAGCGCGATGGACAGGGCAGACCTTCATAGCTAGACCCAACTTCATAGTGTATCGACAAACTGGCAACGTCATACCTATAGAAGCCGTCTGTAAAGTAGCATTTGCAATTATTGGAATTCTTGGAGAGTTGATTTGGTCTCTGAAATATAATTTTGGATTACCTGTTGGAAATGCACAGCACATGACGATGTTTGCTTTCTTTGGGATTTCTGGCTTATGTGATCTAACCGCCCATTACAAAAGAAGTTATGTTCCACCAAATATTGACTATGCTGCTCTAATTATGGCTTTCCTGGTGGAGGCTCTTTTGTTTCATTTTCATTTACATGGGCGATCCTCCCTTGACGTCACAATACATACCATTCTTGTTTATACCATTCTGTCCAACGCTATCATCATCGGTGTGGAATTGAGGATGGTCAACAGTGCTCTGGTCAGTTTGGTCAAGGCATTGTTACTGCTCGTGCAAGGCACTTGGTTTTGGCAGATTGGATTTATTTTGTACAGTCCGTCACGTTCGCCATCCAAATGGCACGCGGAGGATCATGAACATATATTGCTAGCAGTGCTGATATTTGTTTGGCATGCGGCGATTGATTTAGCTGTTTTGGCAGGAACGGGTGTCATAGTGACCATCGTCCAGAGGCGGTTATTCTACGAAACGAGCGGCTACAGAATGGTGGATATATCTGATTCCCAGTACTCCATGACCATATTGACAGGGAAAGAGGATGTACTGACGGACGAGGCGGACTCAAGCCGGCAATCTTGAATTGTGTTGAAGGAAAGGCAGTCCATTTTACTGTATATTGTACATAGGTTGTTAATAGGGTGGTCATTTGTCTATTGTGTTGATATATACAGAGTGGGTCTGGAAAAATATTCTGTTATCGACAAGCCCCGACAAGCTGGAGCTGCTTACTGAAGAAAATAACGCTGCAAATAATATATTTAGATGTATTGTCAATAGCATGGTGTTTTGTTGTTGGGTCTATTAAAGCAGGTATTTGGCTACGGGTGTTTTGTTTGTTCATATTCTTTACATTTTTCCATATTTTTGCAATTGATGTATCTTTATTAATAAGGTTGCAATATTCTTTTCAATAGGTTCTTTTGTAATTTTAAAAAATTGCTTAGAAATGTTTTTCTCTGTATTCCTGCAGTCATCCCAAGGGTCAAGGAGGAGTAGGATTTTATAGAAAAGTTCCCCTTTTTGGGCCCCGCCCCTCTGGTCCTAGGGGTCGGGCCAGCTTCATTTATATGAAATATGATCGCCCTTTCCCAATGATGTTTTACACGAAATTTGGTTGTAGGTCACCCAAGGGTTAAGGAGAACATTTTATAGCAAAAAATCACCAAAGTTCCCCTTTTGGAGACCCGCCACTCGGGCCCCAGTGGTCGAATCAGCTTCATTTATACCAAATATTAATGCCCTGCCGCAATGATGTTTCACACAAAATTTGGTTGTCATCTACCAAAGGGTTAAGGAGGTTAGGATTTCAAAGCAAAAATTTACCTTTTTGGGCCCCTCTCCTCGGCCCCAGGTGTCACGCCAGCCTCATTTATAAATAAAATATGACCATCCTCCCCAATTAGTTTCACACCAAATTTAGTTGTAATACACCCATGGGTCAAGGAGTAGGATTTTATAGCAATTAATCACCAAAAAAAATATGACCGCCCTCTCCAAATTTAGTTGTAATCCATTCGAGGGTTATGGATGAGTACGATTTTATAGCAAAAAATCATCAGTTGTTCCCCTTTTTAGGCCCCGTTCCTCGGGCCATAGGGTTCATACCAGCCTCATTTATATAGAATTTAATTGCCCTCCCCAAATGATGTTTCACACCAAATTTGGCTGTAATCCATCCAAGGGTTAAGATGGAGTAGGGTTTTTAAGAAAAATGCATCAAAGTTCCTCTTTGGGGCCCCGCCCCTCTGGCCCCAGGGGTCAGACCAGCCATATTTATAGAAAATCTGATTGCCTTCCCCAATGATGCCTCAAACCAAATTTGGAAGTAATCCACCCAAGGATTAAGGAGGAGTAGCGTTTTGAAATAAAAAGTCTTACGCACGGCGGACGGCGACGGACGGAACACGATGGCTATAGGTCATTCTGACCTAAATATGGGAAAATAAACATACATGTACACTTTAATTGATATATGTATATGCCTCATGAAGTAGAACACACAGGCTTCACATTTGTTAAAACTAAAATAAATAAATTGGTTTGTGAAAGAGTGCTTACACAAGAAACATACATGTTGTTTTGCCCACAGTGAAAAATGGTGCCTCCGATCAAGGTATGAATACGGAAAAACTATGTCGAAACAAAATTAATTTTGTTTTTGGGTTAGATATAATTATTTTCGAATAGGTTTCAGAAAAAAGAATTTTGAAGAGAATTGTGTCATTCTGGGTGAACTATCTTGATATTTTGCAACTTGATTTTTTTTCTTCATTGGTTATACCATGGTAATCACATGTCTAAATAACAGAAAAAATAAGTTTACTTATCTTTTAGAGCTGTATTAAAATTGCAAATGTTGTATAGATTACAAATATGTATACTTTAGTACAGGTAATATGTAAACCTGGCTATATTTACATATTTAAAACGTGCGTTTTATTTTTTTCCAGAATTGGACATACATTGTATTTACTGTATACTGCTACCCTAGTCCATTACCGGCGGACTCATGATCAGTGGGCGTTCGAATCATCAACTTTCCACTCTTCACACGGATGTTCTCTCCCTACGTATGTTTATCAGTGGATGAGACTCAAAAGACCTTCGTCCACCATTCAACCGATCAGCATCAACCAAAACACAATCAACGGCACCCGTGTCTGAACTCCGGACCCATGATCTGTCCCACGTAGCTCGTCGCCAAAAATTACAGAAACCTCCTGACAACAGGAATCTCACTCGTTACATGGGTAATATTTCGGTCATTTCCGTTTTGTAACTGTCGTACAGCTTGACCCAGTGCTGGTTTAGTCATGATCGCCGAAGTTAGCGACAGGGCCATCTACCGGGAGTCAAAATAACTACGTGTTATGCTTGTATAAGGGAGATAACTCATTCTAACGCGTGTAACAAACCAATTTTTTAACGGTGGGTAATTTCGGTCACATGTAGTAATATTTCGGTCACTCCAAATAACATAGTTAAAATACATTCTCTTTGCTGTTTGTTTTGTATTTTTCTAGAAGATATTGAAAATAAACTTTTACGTATTAGTCACGATGACAATATGTGTGGTAAGTCACAGAAGCCATGCGACTAGAACAAAATAGTCATACTCTACTTCCCCGCTAGCATTGGGTTAGGTCGTGCACGTGAGGCAGAATGGAACTTAATATCACAGAACCTGTAGGTCCCTATGTATGTGCGTATATTGTTCAAGTAATCTCCAGTTGATCGTTATACACAAAATGCTTCATAATATTCTAAATCCAGTTATACCGGTGGTTTAACTTTATCATATGGTAATTACACGCGAACTTTAAAAAAAAAACGTTTTAGGTTGACGACTTCACAGGAATATTGAGAAGAGATTTTGAAATTAAAAGAAATTTCGAGCGGTCTATCATGCAATTTGGAACGTTGTTTCAATTTTTCAAAGGACAGTCAATATTTTCTCTTTAACCTAAGGGGAGCAGATATAAATCTGATCTGAACATATCATATACGAAGTATGATTAGCCAATGAAAACAAGAATGCCATGGATACCGTCTACACACTGTAATTATCGGCTGACTGATCAAAAAGTAATGCTCCGATTTCACAAAATAAACTGTAAGTCAATGATAGAGCTTTTAGTCAGGACAAAACTTGGTAATACTATAACTGAATGTATGATCAACTTCTGACTTTAGTTTTCAATCGAGTTTTTCAAGAAATCGTGACATTGACAATCGTGAAAACACATCACTTTTACATCATTTCAATCGAAGCAAAATGCAGCATACATTGACAACAAACTTCGTTGTTAAACTCGTACCTAAATGATGTATATCGATGAACATAAAAAAGTAAGTCATTTTGCTTATAAATTTTAAGATTTTGATCAAGTTGCAATGACTAAAAAGGAATTTCATTAAGAATGGTCGATCTGTATATTGTAAATTTGAAGCACATTTATAATACATGTATAGGCGATATTCTAATTTGCACAAGATAAGGTACTTTCAAAACTAATAAATCCATTGTTATTTTAGAAACAAATAACAATATTGACACAAGCCTATATTTGACCTTGGTTTGAGATAAGGTATGAAATACAAAATATGACTTTTACTGGTTTTCTACGAGTTTCTGAAATAATTCTCTGCAGCCTCCTGTTTTTTCTTTTCTTTTTCAATGTCTTTTTGACGTTTCTGTTCGACAATATCTGCACTCGTGAGAAGTCGACTCTTTGTGATAGATGGTCTATGAAATTTGGTTTTGATGGTATCCTTTTTATTAGCGGTTTTCATTTGTTTTGGTAGAACAATGTCCTCGATTTTGGTGTTCCAAGACACGGCGCTGATGGAAATATTAACATTTAAACAAGACCCTTCGGGAAGATCTGGAAAAAGGGGGAGGTTAACAATGGCAGGTACGCCTTTGGATGGGGTTATAGAAATGTCTTCTTGGACGCTAGTGATATTGTCGACTACAGCAGCTCGATCAACAACAGCAATATCGCCACCACCAAGTAAAGCAATACCAACTGCAGCATCAGTAGCACCACCACCAATAGGAGCAGCATCATCAATATCAGTAAGAGAAGCACCATTTCCAAGAGTAACACCTCCAAGAACAACATCACCATCCAGAGTAACACTATCATCGCCAACAGCAACACTATCCCCACCACCACCAGCAAAACTACTACCGCCACCAAAACAAAACTACTACCGCCACCAATAGCAACACCACCGCCACCAAAACAAAACTACTACCGCCACCAACAGCAACACCACCGCCACCAACACTACCACCACCGCCAAAAGCAGCACTACCACCGCCACCAACAGCAACACTACAGCCACCGTCAACAGCAACACTACCGCCACCGCCAACAGCAACACTACCGCCGCCGCCAACAGCAACACTACCGCCGCCACCAACAGCAATTTCTCCCCCACCCACTGCATAACTGAGTTGGGAAGCGAACCAAAGCCTTGCATTATATGTGATGAATTACATCACCACATGTTACAACAGACCTGAGTATTTGTTGCCACCAATGTTGTAAAAATATACAACGGGGCATAGTATGCCGATAATCTGAAGTGTAGGTTACTATCACGCTAGCGAAAGGTACGTAAATACGACCATATACAAGCTTGACAAGGTATATACATATGTACTACACCGATTGCGGTCACGCACGGCCGAATAACACCTTTAGGACGTGCCATCATAAAAAAATATTGCTTATAGAAGTCGGCTCATCACGTACACGTTCAGTCGTTGGAAAATTATCTCGAGCTCACCTCCCTTCAATGATATTAGCATACGATCGATCATCATCTTCTCCAATAGCAGCAAGCAGACGATAAGCGGCCATTCTGTCCTGAGCGCTACACTTCGTCATCGGTTAAAATCAACCAATAAAAGCAGTTCTTCCTTTACACATACTCGCAGTAATACCAAAGATAAGCATTACGTGTACATGTAGGCTACCGTACACGTGCACGTAAGGTTGCTAAACCTCTCTAATATCTCGTCAATACCGACAATGAGTGAAAACAAAATATGTTGATGTATATGTCATTCATTTATTCAACTTAAGTCTTTTCCTGGAAGTTGGACATTATGTTTTTTTACACGAATATCACAGATCCTATGACTTAAATCTTCACTACAAAAACAAATAAAAGTATACTCCTTAATCATATCTATCCCCTCAAATCATTTACAACACTACAATAAAACTGATTACCAAAGTCATATACTACATACATTGAGTAAAGAAAAAAAATCTCATGTTTGATTCAATTATGCTGCAATATCAAATGCTTGAAAAATATTATCTTATGTGTATGGTGAAACAAATAAAAAGTTTCTTAAATGTTATGGCACTCATTACAAAAATCAACAAATTTAATGAAAACCAAAAGGTAATTTTGTATCAAATTATTTGATAACACACAATGGACGGACACAAGGCTCTTCGTGTAGGGCATATATGCAATCAATCTGATTCTTAACATTTGATAACTTGGCATTAGATATGTACATATAAGAGTTTCACGATAATTTACATATACCAGAAAGTGTATACAATACAGCCCAATGAGCAATATAAAATGAACACTACATCCTCCACTAATCCCACAGCAATGATCAGTTTTGATACATTTGTATATCATACTTAACAAACTTCATCAAATCTTGTAAAAAAAACAAAATATTTCTGGAAACATCCTTGCGCTGCTTGTGTTGAAATTCTTTAGTTGATAGAAACATTTCTGCTAATACGTGTGATAGATAAGTCTTTAATGAGATTCGAAAGTAAACATCAAACACACAAAAATATACTTAGACAATAAAATAAAAAAGAAATGATGTTATAATAATATGATTATGACTAATTTATAGGAACCACATTAACTTATCCTCTCAATATATAATCATATAATTATAACTGTAATTCTGACGAGTGTTGTTTTCGAGAAAGTTGCCACAAGTCAGATGACAAAAGTCAAATTTCACGTCATGAATTTTATGCGCACCAACATGTACATGTATAACCCATACTGAATAATAATACAGAGAACTGTGTGTGATGGTAAAATGCAAGGTGAAACAAAATGCATATAAAACAGGTTATTACTTTTGAAGCCATGATTCTAATGAATTAATTCGGTGGACTAAAAACAAGTGCATAATAATGTTCAATTTCATTCCTCGAACGGAACCCGACGAGCAGTTCTCTTAGTCAATCAGTTCAAAACAACATTGGTCACCCCAGAAACTACATTTCTAGCGCGATAAGTGGTTTTATTCAGTTAGTATATATAGAAACAAGAGATCCCAGAGGGATCTTGGCTCCCATCATTGAATGATCTTTATATGTTCCATGTCAGATTGATCTTATCTCTATTTTCCCTTCCTCTTAATAATCTGTGTAAATTGAGAAACATCCTAGATTCCTTCCAGTACTTTTCAAACAAGGAGAACTTATATATGAAATTTGAGATTTAGCGATAATAGCTCTCTGTCGACCATGTTGTTTTCAGATTGTCTCAAAATCCAATATGACGGACCAAGGGGAACCTAAATATTAGATTTTAGAAAGATCCCTTCAGTACTTTCTGAGAAATAGCGATAACAAACTTCAATGGTCCAAATTCAAGATGGCTGCCTGTCGGCCATGTTGTTTTCCGATTGTTCTCAAAATGCAATATGCATAACAAGGGACCAAGGGGAACCTACATATGAAATTTGAGAAATATCCCTTCAGTACTTTCTGAGAAAAAGCGATAACAAACTTCAATTGTAAAAATCAAAGATGGCTATTTGTCGGCAAAGTTCTTATCCCACTGGTCCTCCAAAAAATAGCGATAACAAGAATTGTTTACAGACGGACAGCCGGCCGGATGACGGACCACGGACGCAAGGCCATTCGAAAAGCCAACCATCTGATAATGGTGGGCTAAAAATATTAGCCCTATTCTAAATCATACTAACCACATGAAGACACATGTGTTTTTTCCAACTATTTGGGCATCCATTAATGATTACAACTGGTTTATGAAAGTATAAATGCGTTCTAATTGTCTGACACAGTAAACTTTGAAAATGATAACACATAAAAACCACTTCGGAATATTTTTTTTTAAAATCTAGTATTGATTTCTATCCGATTGCAGATAACATTCTCGTTAATTACTTCTTTTGATTTGCAGTAAATTATTTCTTAATTCTTATTTCTGAAGCATATCTGCACTGATAAGGTATTAAGTGTACGATATCGTATACAAGAGACTTAACGGTTCCCTGGTTGTTTTTTTGTATATTTTGGTAGTTTTATTCCTGTGACCTTGACTTTGAGGTCAATGTCGTTCCCCCTAGCATGTAATAGGCCTAATATCGAGTATAAGGGACCCTTGCTTAATGAAAAGAAATCTTGTAAACGACATTAACTATTTTTTACCCCATGACCTTAAAAGAGGGTCAAGATCATTCTTTGAACAATCGTGATAGCGCTTTACCCTGCCAAGTTATAGGCCCAATATAGGGTATCTGAACATCTTGCTAAATAAGGAGTGGTTGCTTAAAGATTTTAGCATATTGGACACCTGCGAACTCGAATGAAGATCAAAGTCATTCATTTGAAATAATTTAAGCACAAGTAAATTAATTTTCACATTCAATTTGTTATGAGCTTAATATACTCATGTATATGGGATTGGATCTCAACTGGATCAAAGATATAACCCAGAAACGAAGTCCAGACTCAAGATGAATGTGTTTACAGAACCTTCAAGGTTCGGGCGGGGAAAGACCCCTGGACCTTTTTTTACAAGATGATTGTGTATATCTTTTGATGTTATATGTTCACAGTCAATAGAGTCTATTACAATCACCGTCAGTACAGGTCAGTGATAGTCAAACAGCTAAAACGTAACAATATCACAGGCATACTATTGGTATGGACGGATTAATGATTGGTATGTCTGTACAACTCCAAATTTCCTGAAACCAAAATATCCAAGTCCATGATATGACAACATAATTCATCTTGATGTGTGTTGGGTTGGTCTTGGCTCGAAGGACTTGTTATATCATAGGTGTGTATGGTTGGTCAAGCATAACCATTACATTAGAAATTGGTTGATCACAGTTATACAGATGTAAGATTAGCTGGTCATATAATTGTGTACAAGTTGCTTTATCACAACCTTATATGTAAAATTGACCGAACACATCATTATTAATAGTAGAAATTGATTTATCACAGGTGTGTAGTATTGGTCAGTCAAAGCTGTTACAATAGGAGTTGGTTTATCTCTGGTTGCTCCTCGCTAAGTTTTTCCAGTGCATCTGTAAATCTCATTAAATCTTCTAGGGACCGCAAGCAAAGCTTCTCTTCCAGGCACCGATAGAAAAACTCTGGAGCCTATATCAATAAAGGTCAAATTGTTATCAACTAAATTGGATGTAAATAAAAATGTCTTTATGAAGTTTATTAATGAACTGCAATATGGAATTCATGTTTCCATCACCCAAATACAAATTTGGGAAAAGGTATCACAACTTGCTGTTTAGAGCTTGATTGACCCAAAATATGTAAAAAAAATCTGTAGATACATTTTCTCAAGTTTCAATGTTGGGTATAATCATTAGTTTATACTGTAATATAATGTCTTAAAGCAAACAACGAAGAAGCCAGGAAACCATGCAGTTTCCTATATTGCCATTTCGACTTGCTTCAGGAAATTATACACAAGGCAAAGCATGGTAAACAAGAGGCCTATGGGCCTTAAAGGTCACCTGAGTTTTGATAAATTTTAGCATATTTGACCCCTGTGACCTAGCATAAATTTTAAGGTCATTCATTTGAACAATCTTGATATCATTTTACCCAAGAACGATACAACCCCAATATCAGGTCTCTCAGGACTCTTTGTTATGAATAAGACATTTAAAGACTGTGACATTGAATAAAAGTTAAGGTCATACATTTGAACAAACTGTACAGCCCTTCATCATAGCATGCAACAGACTTATATTTGACCCGAATGGAGGTCAAGGTAATTCATGTGAACAAACTTCGTAGCCCTTCATCACAGCTTGCCACATACCTGATATTGGGTATCTGGGCCTTTTGGTTGTCAAGAAAACGTTCTTAAAAGATTTTAACATATTTGACCCTTGTGGACATGAACGAAGGTCAAGGTCATCCATTTGAACAAACATGGTAGTCCTTCATTCCAACATGCTACATGATATTGGGTCTCCCGGCCTTTTTGTTATCATGAAGAAGTTGTTTGAAGATGTTAGCATATTTGACGCCTGTGACCTTGAATGAGGGTTAAGGTCATCCATTTGAACAAACTTTGTAGCCCTTAATCCCAGCTTGCTACATACCCGATAATAGGCCTCTGAGCATGATGGTTATTGAGAAGAAGTTGAAAATGTAAAATGAAAATGTATTGTTTAAGACGCACGATGGACAATGGACGACACTGGACAAAAGGCGATCGTAATAGGTCATCTAAGACAGGTGACCTAATAGATCCCATATCATTCCATGGGCATAACCATGCAATATTCTATTTTTACAGCATACATACACATGCATATCCTTAAATGCCAAATAAAATGTCAAGTCAAGGATACTCTATATTAAATTGGTTAAATTTCTTCAACTGCATGCTCCTGCAGCTCACAAGTTTTATCAATGTAAAACATTTTGTTTGTTTTTTTGTTTTTTGTTTTTTTAAGATAAAATCCACCTTAGCAATCTAATCTGTCTCCAAACTGATGTTGGTAATGTTTGACAATCAAATCTAAACATATTCAACTTACAGGATATGCTGCTTGTTGAGGTCACCTATTTTTCTTCCATTAATTTACAACATAAGTCTATCCATCTTACAAAACACATTATACAGATGATCAAATTGCTTTATGTTCTATCTTGGTCTGGCATAGACACATTGATAAATGAATACTCACTCTTCTAAACAGCTTATAGAGAAAGGCAAGCTGTGCTCCATTCAGTGACTTGAGACCATCTAACCTGTAATTCAATCATAAATCAGGAGTACAGTATACTGATAACTTGTTAGTTGATTAGTACAACATGATTCATATATGTGGCTGGGGTAAAGATATATAGGATAAAACACACACTGTAAATAATTAGGATACAAAACATTCCCTAAAACCTTGAAGGGTCTTTTTCTAAAGCCATGCACAAAACAACAGGCAGAATAGCTGAATTAACATTCCATCTGTGGAAAATATTCAGATCATTAAGAGTATCCTGTTTTGTTCAAAATTAAGGACACGTTATAACTACTGTATACCTGGTAATTTTCGTCCCCGTTTAATTTTCGCCATTTTTGCCCTTTGAAGATAGGGCGAATTTTATGATGTAGGCCAAACTTTCACGCTGAATACAAGGATTTATAGACCATAATACATGGGCAAAGTGTAGTCGGATCACAAACATACCCTCTTACTTTTCAACTGTAAAATAACGTACTAGGCTTATCATTTTCAATTAAACAAGAGTCCCAATGGCCTTAACGGTCATCTGACTCTAAATTAAAGACCCTTATACTATTGTAGTATGCATACTCTGTAGCGAGTATAGTGGCACTGTTGGCCATCTTGGATTTCAGACCGACCTGATAAATAACAACACTTGGTCAGGACCATCTTAGGACCGATTCAGGTAAGTAAGACCTAAATCCCACTGTTGGAATTTGAGAAGAAGTTTGAAGTAGTTGTTGTTCAGAAAAACCATGATTGCACAATCATGTTACAAAATAGCCGCCGTTGCTGCCATGTCAAAGTTTTTTACGAGGCCGAAAAATAACACCACTTTGTGTGCTCTCCTTCCTTAGAAACCTCACCAATTTCCAGCTCAACGGCACCAGTGGAACTGGAGAAGAAGTTTAAGACCCTTAAGGTCAGATGACCTAAAAATGATACATACTAAATTATTTTTAAAATTCAGTCATTTTTTTTTTATTATGTAGTCCGGTCATGATAAAAATGAAATACAGAGTGGCATCAAATTCCTGCGTAGGAAGACAAATTTGATGAGTTCCCCGTCACTTAATGGTGGCTTCCATTCATGTACTTTACATGTGAACAGGCGAAAACACTGGTCAGTCATTCGTCACAGCGCGGAGAAATTACAATTGCTTAAAATCCTCCATGCATATCCGATATTACTTGAATAAGAAGGGACTAAAAGAAAATCTTGGCACAGTTTTTTTTATTTCACACCTGATTTTATTTCACATCTCGTACTGGTAAGACAGTTGGGGAACTTGATGTGTTCCGAGTGCAACTGTATTGAGAATTCCAAACAGATTTTTTCGATTTTATAGACGAGGAAAAGGATATTACTTGAAAACCATTTAGGGCGAATTTAAAACGGGTCAAATATGTTATATGATGCTCAAGGGAGAAAATAACCTGGGGCAAAAATTACCAGACATACAGTATAGAGTTCGATAAACATAAATCATCAATAGGTATTTTTATGATTTATTACTGTAAGGTAAATGATACATAACCGTGTATGTTCGCAGTTCTGTATTATACGAAAACGTTACGGAAGTGCTACGGAAATGGTACATAAGTGCTACGGAAGTGCCACGGTATTACGACGGTAATGCTACGGAAGTGCTAAGGTTGACGCTCACAAATATTCGACCGTTTCTGAATAAATTGTCTGGTTCTAATAAAAAGCGGATCCTAGACGAAGCGAACAAGTAGAAACCACAGTGAAATGATGTCTGATGGAGTGAACGTTGTATCGAGAAGTGGGAGAAGCTCAGTATGCGAAAATGTGTACAACTTTTAGAAACCGGAAATATTAAGGTCATATAAGGATATTTCAGATTTAGGAAACTATAGCACAGTAAGGGTAATATTGTTTATTTGACACAATCTTCATCTTGGTTCTCATCGTAATGCGTCGACTCCTAGGATCCCCCATTTTTTATCACACTAAGATCGATGGACCACGTGACTTGACTTTTTTGTGGGTCTGCTATTTTTTTCTATACAAATATACAGACAGATTTATAGCCGTATCTATTTAATTCTCACCTCCTTATAAAATTATTTGCTGTCGCTACATTTTTTTTGACGTTGGTAAGTATTTTAAACTAAATTTCGTTTCGATATCAAATACACTCCGCAAAATATTCTACCGAACGGTTATGACATGGTCTGAGAGTTAAAATAGGTAAACGCAAGTGCTAGGGTAATGCTACGGTGAGTGGACACAAACGGTATGAAGGTGCTACGGAAGTGTGACGGTAATGCTACGCTTAAATCGGAACTGCGAACGTACACGGGTCTGTAGGTAACTCTCTTGTAAAGTGTGCAGCTAATTATACCTAATACCTAATTTTTCTACAATATTGTTAATCTGATGGTAAGATGGCACAGAGGTAACAACTGCCTTTTATATTGGCAACGGGGATTTGATTCCACAATCGAACGTAAAAAGGTATTGGGTCACATTCCCAACCAAATGGGTTTTCCAGTGGTTCTATGGTTTCCTCTTACACACTCTAAAAACACTTTTACTTAGTAATTCAAGTTCAGGATTTAAGTAAATATTTTACGTTTCATTTACTTACAATTGACATAAAATTGCATTTTTTACTTCAAAATCCAAGTTATTACTTTTCTTTCTTTACCGAGATTTAAGTAATAATAACACCATTATTAGTAATTAAAAAACAAACAGAATAAGTAATTGCATTATACCTTAAACTTAAATTTGGTAATACTGATATGATGTGTACAGATTAGGGTAGTTATATATGTATTTACAAACTATGTTACTCATCCAAGACTACATATACAGTACACTGTACATGTAAATAAAATAATCTTTTGCGTTCCTTTTTCAAGGCTACCTGCATAGGTATCATCAAAAACAAGAAAGTTTGTCGGTTTTATATTTTATTTTTTCAACAGTAAGACGCCTCGCTTATTCGATCAAGGCCAACAAGCGTGATTAATATAAATTGATATAACTTGTTTCGCAATTGTTGCTGTAAAACCAATAAAGTTTATATTTATCCACAATATTGTCCCAGAATACGCATCCCCTTCAGAAATATCCCCAGTTACTGTTCAAATAATTTCAAATAATTTTCAGATAACATTTTCTAAACAAGTAATGAAGCGAATGAATGTAAATATTGTTATTAATAAACGATCTGTAGCTGTAAAGTCTTGCTCAAGTCCTTGAATAGGTATGTGTTTGTAAGATCGATTCTGATTGTTTGATTCCACCTTGGCCGGGGGTATAAATTGAGGCTCCATCAAACGGGCAGGCTCACTTTCTCTCCAGCTCGCTCGGACGAAGGAACACACAGCGTTACAAAAAGGTTAATAAAGGTAAACAGTGACCAAGCTGAATAAGTTTGGGCCTAGCTGCATAAGTTAGGGTTCCACTGTTCTACCGGTATCACGTACAGTATCGTTACGGGGTATCACAGTACAGGGCGACGTACTGTGTTACGGTGACTGTGACAGGTACTGAGACAAGTGTTTGCCGTGTTTTGGTAAACGGGTGACTCGGTCAAAGTATGTCTCGGTAAAGGTAATCGCGGTCACTTACGGACAGAAATAATGTCGACGACGGTGTGACCATACGGAGGCGGAAAACAAGTGACCATGAAAAGGAGATACGTGACGAAGCTGAGATGAAACAGAAACCGATGACTAATTACATGAAGCCAGCGACATACGATGGAACGGGTTCTTGGTTGGATTCCCAGGCACATTTTGTTGAATCCTGTAGCAGTATCAATTACTGGACGGAGTCACAAACAAGGGTTATATCTCGCAGCGTCATTAAGGGGTTACGCACAGACTGTATTAGGTAACATGTCAAAGGACAAACCGTGTCAATATACCTCGTTAGCATCAGCACCCGAGGCGCGATTTGCTCCGAAAAATCAAACAGAGTTATATCGTTCGATGTTGAAACAGAAGAGATTTGGACCATCAGAGACAATTCCGGAGCTGGGTGAAGGAATTAAAAGACTGACATATATGGCTTACCCTACGGTATCTCGAGATGTAGCAGAGATGATGGCTAAGGATAATTTCCTTGATGCCCTACCCGATGGCGATATGCGACTGAGAATAAAACAGTCCAGACCAAAGTAATTGAGGTCGTTGGTTTAGCTGTCAGATAGAGTCATTCTGTAAGGTGGAAAGGGATAGACGGTATGAAATGAAATATGTTAGATCTGCCTCGGGTGTTAACCCAGATCATAATACCAATCACGGAGATAAGGCTATAGAAGAAACTACAGAAAGATATGCATGACTTAAAAACATGTAAAACAGACACAACGAGGAAGCAAACAAAGGAATCAGACGGCACTCCAAGTGACTCACAAAGGGAACGGTACAATGTACAGTGCTACTTGTGTAAGGAATTTGGTCATATGAAAAGGAAATGTCGCAAATATCTAGCAATTTTAGCTAAGAACACGAACGCCAGGCACATAAAATGTGTACAGGAATACAGTGGGGCTGAGTCGGGGCTTTTTGTACACTTGGATATTAATGGAGTCCATGCGAAGTTTCTAATAGATGCAGACGCTACTGTGTCATTGGTGTAACAAGGATGGGTAGTATTGCAACAACCATACAAAGTCCCCTGCCTGAGCTAGGACTGCACCTATTTATTTCGCATTTGTATAACTACATGTTATACTGAACATGTATACCAAGTTTTGTTAAAATCGGAGTAGTATTTTAGGAGGAGTTGTCCGGACAAGCCTCAACCAATGAGAAGCCGGTAGCCATTTAAAAAAATGAATTTTCGAGAAAAACAAATGTGGGATGCACAACTACATGTTATACTGAATATGTATACAAAGTTTTGTTAAAATCGGAGTAGTACTTTAGGAGGAGTTGTCCGGACAAGCCTGTACCAATGAGAAGCCGTCGGCCATTTTGAAACATGTTTTTTGTGAAAAAGAAAATGTGGGATGCACAACTACATGTTATACTGAATATGTATACAAAGTTTTGTTAAAATCGGATTAGTACTTTAGGAGGAGTTTTCCAGACAAGCCTCAACCAATGAGAAGCCGTCGGTCATTTTGAAAAATCTTTTTTTGTTAAGATGCACAACTACATGTTACACTGATCATGTATACCAAGTTTCGTTAAAATCGGAGTAGCACTTTAGGAGGAGTTGTCTGGACAACTACATTGTATTGCGTGACAGACAGACAGACGGACGGACGGGGGGTAAACCTATGACCTAAGCCCATGACATGAGATATACTTGGAGCAAATGAACTTGCCCATGGCTGCAGTGGGTAAAGGCCGTTTCCAGATAATATAGACTCTTACAGCTGCGAGTGTATGGCAGAAGTAGTCGATATGAAGCTAGATGGAATTATAGGCTTAGACTTCCTGAAGGAAAGCAGAAGTGTTATCGACTGTGTTCAAGGAAAAATGAGGATTGATCAGAAGGACAGCACATTGACTTGGTAGGGAACACTGGGATGTTACCGGGTTAGCATGAAGTATAGCTCCGAGATCAGAGATAATTTGTGAGGGAATAGCACAAGTTCCAGACAGCGAACAACTCCCAGACGACACATTTAGGGACGAACGGATATGGTAAAGCATGAAATAGATACTCGGAATGCGAGGCCTATTAAACAACCTCCACGACGGTTTCCCCACCACGCAGCGGAGGAAGTGGATCAACAAGTGCAAAGTATGCTAAACAAAGGAATAATAGAGCCATCGTCTAGCCCATGTGCATCGGGTGTTGTGTTGGTGCAGAAAAAGGACGGAAGTCTTAGGTTCTGTGTGGACTACCGTGCCTTAAATAAAGTGACAGTCAAAGATGCGTACACTTTGCCCCGAATGGGTGAATCATTGGACAGACTGTTGGGAGCAAAGCGGTTCTCGACATTGGATTTGTTTTCGGGATACTGGCAAGTGGAGATGGACGAGACTGATAAACAAAAGACGGTATTTGTCACCAGAAGCGGATTTTACCATTTCAATGTTATGCCTTTCGGGCTTTGTAATAGTCCGGCAACATTTGAACGGCTGATGGAGTCAGTGCTGGCCTACTTGAATTGGGAGATATGCTTGGTGTACATTGATGACGTCATAGTTTTAGGTAAAACGTTTGGTGAAGCAATCGCTTATTTAGAAATGGTTTTCAACAGACTGACCAAGGCAGGACTGAAACTCAAGGCGAATAAATGCCATCTATTTCGTAAGAAAGTGTTATTTCTCGGTCACATTGTTTCAGCAGATGGTATATCAACAGACCCAGAGAAGGTAAAAGTAGTAAGGGATTGGCTACTTCCTGTGACACAAATGGATGTCAGATCATTTCTCGGACTATGTAGTTATTATAGACATTTCAGTCACAAGTTTGCTGAGATAGCCAAACCCTTACACCAGCTGACGGAAAAAAGGGACAGTTTTCACATGGACAGAAAGATGCCAGGATGCATTCGACAGACTTAAGAGATGTTTGACTACAGCACCAATCCTAGCGTATCCAGACTTCACAAAACCATTCACCTTGGACGCAGACGCCAGTCAGTTTGCTGTTGGTGGAGCGTTGTCACAGTGCATTGATGGTAAAGAACATGTTATAGCTTACAGTAGTACGGCACTTAGCAAGAGTGAGAGGAAATACTGCGTGACACGGAAGGAGTTACTAGCAATGGTATATATACTGTATTACTCAGTTCCGCCCAAACAAACACAAAAGCCTAGTACGAACAGATCAAAGTGCGCTGAAATGGCTGGTGAGATTTAAAGAGCCAGAAGGACAATTAGCACGTTGGCTCGAGGTCATTTCAACATAAGATCTAGATAGTCAGGACAGAGCTGGAAAGCTGCATCAAAACGCTGACGCTATTAGCCGAAATCCGTGCCATCAATGCGGATTATATGAAGATTGGGAACGCGACCAGGAGGGAAAACACGTTCTCGTGCGAACGGCCCAGAAAGATGACAAATCAAAAATTGCGGTCGACAAACAAGAAGATGAAACAAACGTACTGCAGAAACAGCAATGGGCTGATATTGACCTGAAACTCGTTGCCAATTGGGTGAAAAATGGGATCAAGCCCAATTCGGATTCCGTGAGGCGTCGAAGCACCGCGGTGAGGTCACTTGATGCCCAATGAGATCAATTAACTATGAGAATGGATTGTTATGAAGGCGATGGGTAAACAAGTCCAAGCAGAAAAAGTGTCAAGTAGTCATACCATACGGAGAGAGACGAAGCATCCTGGAGATGTGTCGCGATTCGAGGAATAGTGGACATTTGGGAGTACACAAAAATCTAAGCCGTGTGAGACAGAGGTTCTATTGGCCTGGCTTACAAAGAGACGTACGGCAATACATTGCAGGATGCAAACATTGTACATGCAGGAAGGAATATGCGAAACGGCGAGCACCTATGCAAATAGAGCGTAACGCATATCCTATGGAGAGACTAGCTACCGACATACTCGGACCATTACCGGAATCAAGAAACGGTAACAGATATATTTTAGTGGTCAGTTTGGTTTGGTTTATTTTGTTTAACGTGCTATTAACAGCTAAGGTCATTTAAGGACGGCCCCCGTGCGTGCGACATGCATGCGTGTGTTGGGTGCGTATGTGTGTTTTGGGAGGCTGCGGTATGTTCGTGTCAAGTCTCCTTGTGATAGGCCGGATCTTTTGCCGATTTATAGTGCTACCTCACTGAAGCATACTGCCGAAGACGCCCAGCAGCACACCCCACCCGGTCACATTATACTGACAACGGGCGAACCAGTCGTCCCACTCCTAATTTGTTGAACGCTAAGCAGGAGCAGCAACTACCATTTTTAAAGACTCTGGTATGTCTCGGCCAGGGGACAGAACCCAAAGCCGTCCTCACAGCGGCGAACGCTCAACTAAAGGCCAAAAGTGAGGCATTGTCAAGGGAGACATTAGGAAGAAGAAAGTTTCTAAGAAAGAAGAGAAAAGATAAGATCCCAAATTCAGTCGCCTTTTACGATCATGCAATGGGGGCAGCAGGTACAATTCTAACGCCCTACCTGCAGGGCAGATTAGTGGTCAGTAACTACTTCTCTAAGTGGACCGAAGCATTTGCCATGCCAAATATGGATGCTACCACAGTTGCTGCACTGATCGTTGAGGAGGTTATTGTCCGTTTTGGTGTACCAAACACTATACATTCTGAGCAGGGCCGACAATATGAAAGCAGACTCTTCCATGAAAGGTGTCTGCTACTTGGCATCAAGAAAACAAGAAGTACGCCATATCACCCGAAATCGGATGGTATGGTCGAGAGATTCAACCGTACTCTTGCGAGCATGCTTAGCGCGTATGTCCATGAACGCCAGGATAACTGGGATGAGAATTTGCCTTCTGTCATGATGCCGTACCGGTCTACTGAGCAGGAAAGTACAGGGTTTACGCCAAACATGCTTATGTTAGGCAGAGAGGTTCAACTCCTGTAGATTTGTTTTATGATGTCCCTTGTGAATCCAAACAGTCTTCCATAATCAATGAACTTGGGAGCTTAGAGATAGACTAGTGACCGCTCATAGGGTGGCTAGGGAGAACTAAGGGGCAATGTTAAGGCAAAAACACTATCATGACCTGAAACTGAAATGGGATCATTATGAGAAAGGAGAGTTGGTTTATGTGTTTTTCCCTTGGAGGAAAGTTGGTAGGACGCCCAAGTTGATGAGTTTTTGGCAGGGTGCATTCAGGATAATTGATATGGTGTCTAATGTTATCTAAAAAGTAATCAGTGATGAAACTAAGAAGGAACATGTCATGCACGTTGATAGGATGCGAATGCGTCAAGCACAGATTCTGAAAGGTGAAAGTGAGACTCCAGCAGGGCCAGATGTTATCGAAGCTGACAGTAACACAGTAGAGTTGGATGTTGATTACATTCCAGATCTTCCAGAAAGTACGAAAGGTCGTGTCAGGAGAAGACCAGTTTGGATGACAGACTATGTGCTTTAAATGATTTTGTTCATTTATGTGTTGCAGGAAGATGCCTCAAGTTAAGACAATTTCTAAGAAGCCAGGGATGGTGTGTCCACTGTGCTCCCTTCTAATGAGGAATGGACAGCTCACTTAGTGAAGTGCGGTACAAACGCCAGAGAGAAGAAGTTTGAATGTGACAAATGCAATTTTGCTACGGAGAAGAACGTGTGCTTGAAAAGACATGTGGAAAGAAAACATCCTATATGCGATGAACTAGATGAACAGGATCCAGGGACTGTGCTAGACATACTGGGGTATGTGTCTGAGTATGAACCTGAACCTTCATCCAAGATATCCCAAGACAGATGAGATGGTCAGAAGGCAGCCGGTATATACACCAAGACAGCCAAGCATACATAAGAACTCTGAACGTGTCTCAGATATTGCAGCTACATCCGTCACAGATAGTGCACGGGAGCAGGAGGTGTAGACCGGGGAGTTTGGGACCCACTTGGGTAACAATAAAACTTCTGTGGATGCGGCCTTGCAAACGAACCTTATTAGCCACAAACGAACCGTAAAGCCAACATCCACGTACATGGAAAATGGGAAGTCGGTGGTGAGAGTTGAGGAGTAGAAATGGTTCGATTAAGACAGTACGTGAACTATTTTTATTTCTGATGTTCATAGTTGAATTATATGTATAAAAAAAGTCTGGTGTTTTGATTAATGTGCAATGCGGGACGCATTGAATCAGATGCGTGGGTAATGAAGCGAATGAATGTAAATATTGTGATTAATAAACGATCTGCAGCTGTATAGTCTTGCTCAAGTCCTTGAATAGGTATGTGTTTGTAAGGGCGATTCTGATTGGTTGATTCCATCCTGGCCGGGGGTATAAATAGAGGCTCCATCAGACGGGCAGGCTCAGTTTCTCTCCAGCTCGCTCAGACGAAGGAACACACAGTGTTACAAAAAGGTAAATAAAGGTAAACAGTGACCAAGCTGAATAAGTTTGGGCCTAGCTACCTAAGTTAGGGTTCCACTGTTGTACCGGTATCACGTATCGCTACGTGGTATCACAGTACAGGGCGACATACTACGGTGACTGTGACAGGTACCGAGACAAGTGTTTGCCGTGTTTTGGTAAACAGGTGACTCGGTCAAAGTGTGTCTCAGTAAAGGTAGTCACAGTCACGGTGTACATGTGTCGCGGTTAAGTTGACATGATCACATAGTGTTGCTGTACAGGGTGTACAGGTGTAGGTACATTGTGATACATTAGGTTTATCTAGGTATAGGTTGTATTCAGGCTATCACAGCGTTAAAAATTTACCAGGCGTAAATTAGGTAATCATTAATAATTGAAGTCAGGTAGATTAGACATATATTGTCGACAATGTTTATGTTTTCTTACAACACTTAGATATATACTGGGTCCAAGATGGAACTTGGTAACGGACTGTAGGCACGCAACTGTTACAGTATGATAAACTAAAATGATCTGATCACAATAATTTAATCATTTGCCTGATGTGAATTATATATATAATTTGTTACCTTTCAACACCTACAGTACATTGTGTATCTAATTACAACATTATGTTATAGACAGTAGACTTATATACATACGCTTCCAACTTGTTTTTAGATAGCCATTCATCCAGGTCATTCTTACTCCATGATATCATCAAAGTTTTTTTTGCCAAGTCTTCCTGTTAAGTAAGCAAAGTCAGTGATACATCTCAGTTCCTGATCACTTAACATTATGTTATAGGTAAAAAAAAGCAAAATAAATCAAAACTCATAACCCTGATTTGGAAGATTAAACCACTGCATGGCTAAACATAGAACTTTAAAGTTTACTTTCTGATAATCAATACGGTGTCCCATTTACTTAATGAACCGATGTTAA
The DNA here is from genome assembly GCF_902652985.1 of Pecten maximus. Taxonomy (NCBI): domain Eukaryota; kingdom Metazoa; phylum Mollusca; class Bivalvia; order Pectinida; family Pectinidae; genus Pecten; species Pecten maximus. The sequence continues at coordinate 6,275,542 of NC_047023.1, read as the reverse complement.
AAATAATATCTAATTATTCACATATATAATAAAATACGTGTAACAGTGTAACTATTCACAGTGTAGGTAATATAGAGGTTACACAATTAGTGGATGTATGATTAGGTAGTTATTTCACTCAAGGTTAGTTATTTTTAAAATTTAGACAGGAGTTTCTGGGATTGTCTTGAGAAACTTTAAAACAAAAATACTAGCTAAGGTTACAAGTATGTAACCTGTTTTTACTTGTAACCTGTTTCCACCACCACAGGCCCCTGGGTCATCAGAGTTCTGATGTGTACACTGAGAGATATTTTACTTTTAAACTAACATTCAACCCATATAGCCTTGTGACCTTGAAAGTAGGTAAAGGCCATTCATTTGAACAAACTTGATAGGCCTTCATCACATCATACTACTGGTTCAATATCATGACCTTTAGCCTCTTGGTTATTCATAAGAAGTTGTTTAAAGATTTTACTACATTTGACCCTTGTGACCTTGAATGTAGAATATGATCACCCTCATTCAATGATGTTTCACACCAAATTTAGATGCATTATTCATCAAAGTGTTAGGAAGGAGTGGGGATTTAAAGCAACAATTCTACAAAGTTCCCTGTTTTAGGCCCTCTGTCCCTAGGGCTAAGACCATCCACATTTATCTATGGTATGATTGCTGTCCCCCAATGATGTTCCACACCAAATTTGGTAGTAATCAACTTTGTGGTTATAAGGTGGATGGGGGACAGTAGGCAATTATAGACGGACCATGATGACATCCTGACGTTTTGAATGGCGGTCAAGGCCAACTATTTGAACAAACTTGGTCGCCCTTGGTCGCTCCATGCTACAGACCTAATATCGGTATCCGAGCCACCTTAATATTAAGAAGTAGTCACTTAAATATTTCAGCATTTCCCCCCCTGTGACCTTAATTGAAGGTCACTGTAGTTCATTTGAACACAATTGGTAGCCCTTCATCACAGAATGCTACATAACCAATATCAGGTATCTGCTTGGTTATCAGGAAGAAGTTGTTTAGGATTTTATGGATATAAGATCCCTGTGATCTTGAATGACGATCAAGGTCATCAATTTGAACAAACTTAGTAGCCTTTCATCACTACATACTATGACACTGAATGAAGGTCAAGGCTATCTATTTGAACAAAGTTGGTAGCTGATCATTCCAACATGCTACAAACTAAATGTCAGGTATCTGGGTCTCTTACTTATCAACTAAAAGTCCTTAATTTTAGTGTACCCAGAATGTAAAACAATATTGAAATATTATTCTAGGAACCATCTAAGAAATATGTTGCAAATTGCAACAAAATCGGTTGACCAAGTGCCAAGATATCACACGTCGAAGCATGCAATTTGCACCTGTTGGTTGACTGCTAATCAGTGTATCGGTCGACGGTCAGTCATGCTAATTTGGAACTCTTTAGTCTATGACGTCACAGGTTTATCAGAGTAACTGTAATGGTGGCCAGCAGTATTGACAACAATGTGATCAGCAGCAACACAGACATGTCTTAATACAAAATCTGCTTCGAATCAGCATGCTCCGATAATTGCTTGTGAGTTGCTGCGTTTGGTTTCCATGCACCAAATTGTCCTGTTGATATACTTTTACATTCTGTACGTAAATTCAGTTTGAGTTTTTGGTTAAGAATAGCGTTTATTTACTTCAACATAATCCTTCAATATCTATACACTTTTGCCAGTGGTGTTTAAGGGCCTCAATGCCACTTTTATAGAAATCCTTTTCTTGGTTGTTCAAAAAATAATCCACTGCATGTTAGGGTTAAGGTTAGGGTGCCTGAAATAGCTGTTTTGAGTTTTTGAAATAGATCAAAGTCTGGTGGAGCGAGATCAGGTAAATAAGGTGGATACTCAATCAATTTAAAGCCACAATCTTGAATGGCATCCATGGCAATTATATGACTCTTTCACCCTAACCCTAACCAATTTTGTCCATTTTGCAAAAGCCGCTTGTCTTGTTTATTTAGATGCTACCTACTCAATATAAACTAACCAAATGAGACCAGTCCTTGGGGTACACGGCCCCTGATATAGTCAGCTCCATTATATATATGAATTTTAATCCCAACCACCTAGGGATGCTACCACTAAAATATCAAAGTCATACATTGCTTAGGTTCAGAGAAGTCGTTAATTTCAATATTGGCAAATGGACTCCTTTTGGCCCTGCCCCTCAGGCCCTTGGGGGGTCAGCCCAATCATATGTATAAATCTGAACCCCAGCCACCTAGGGATGTTACCACTGAAATATCAATGTTAAACATTGCTTAGGTCCAGAGAAGTCGTTAATATAAATATTACCAAATGACTCCTTTTGGCCCCTCCCCTCGGGCCCTCTGGGGGTCTGCCCCATCATATGTATAAATTTAAATCCCATCCACCTAGGGATGTTACTGCTGAAATATCAATGTCATGCAATGCTTAAGTCCAGATAAGAAGTTGTTAATATCAATATAGCGGAATGGACGCCTTTTAGCCCCGCCCCTCGGGCCCCTGGGGGGTCAGCCCCATCATATGCATAAATTTGAATCCCATCCACCTAGGGATGCTTCCTACCAAATTTGGTTAAATTCTGATCAGTGGTTCAGAAGAAGAAGTCAATTGTTTGGACGGGCGAATGGGCACCACGATATGGCATAAGCTCACCTTGGTCCTTCGAACCAGTTGAGCTAATAAATCAGCCCAATTTTAATCGAAATCAATATTAGTATGCAACAAACCATGGCCTCATAATAAAGGCTATATAATGTAAGTTGTTACATGTTATCAACGGCCCGTTATAAGAGACCATTATTCATGGCAATGTTATATGTTATACATGACCCGTTATAACAGAAAATTATTCAAATTTTACATGTTATGCAAGACCCGCTATTATAATAGAAAATTAGTAAGATGATACACATTGTATTTGGTGTGTTATCATAGAAAATTAGTAAGATGTTACATATTACATAGGGCCCGTTATAATAGACAAGAGATCCCAGAGGGTTGTTGGCGCCCACCATTGAATGATCCTTATAGGTTTTCAGATTGGTCCAAAAATGCAATACGATGGACCAAGGGGAACCTACATGTCTGTCAGCCATGTTGTTTCAGATTGGCTGCAAAATGCAGGGACCATAGGGTTCATACATATGAAATTTCCGAAAGATCCCTTTAGCACTTTCTGAGAAATAACGATAACAAACTTCAGCTGTCAAAATCAAAGATGGCTGTCTGTTGCCCATGTTGTTATATCTGACTGGTCCCAAAATGAAATATGCATAACTAGGGACCAAGGGCAACCTATATATCAAATTTCAGAAAGATCCCTTCAGTTCTTTCTGGGAAATAGCGATAACAACCTTCAATTGTCAAAATCCAAGATGGCTGCCTGTCGGCCATGTTGTTTTTTGATCGGTCCCCAGAATGCAATATGCATAACTAGGGACAAAGGGGAACCTAAATATAAAATTTGAGAAAGATCCTTTCTGTACTTTCTGAGAAATAGCAATAGAAATCTTCAATTGTCAAAATCCAAGATGGCTGCCTGTAGGTCATGTTGTTTTCTTATCAGTCCCAAAATGCAATATGCATAACTAAAGACCAAGGGGAACTGTCATATGAAATTTGAGAAAGATCCCTTCCTTACTTTCTCAGAAATAGCGATAACAAGAATTGTTTATGGATGGATGGATGGACGGATGGACGGACCACGGACCACAGACGCAAGGCGATTTCAAAAGCCCACCATCAAAGCCAACCATCTGATGATGGTGGGTTAAAAGTTAGTAAAGTGTTACAACCTATATAGGGCCCATTATAAAATATGTTCCTGGCTTGGTAGCTCTTGTTATTAACTTATTCACACATATAACTTGAAAAAAAATATTCAGCTGTTTCTTGATTGTTGTTTAAGTCGCATTAATTGTAGGCATGTATTCAAGTGTCTTTTTGAGAAAAGTTGCACTTTTCAGCATTTTCAGTTTCATTCTTAAGTACATTTTATAAGCTTAATATAGCAAATCGTTCTGAGTACACTTCGAAGATTTTAGCGTATTTGACCCTTGTAAACTTGAATGGAGGTTAAGGTCATTCTTTAGAGCAAGTTCGGTAGCCCTTCATCCAAGCATGCTACAGACTCAATATCAAGCCGCTGGGCACCTTGGTTATTGGGAAGAAGTTATTGAACAATATCAGATTATTTAACCCTTGTGACCTTGGATTTTTGTCAAAGTCATTCATTTGAACAAACTTGGTATAGCCCTTTACCCCAGTATGCTATAGACCTAATATATGAAGTCCCTAGACCATTTGGTTATTGAGAAGATGTTTAAATACTTAAGCCTATTTGACCTCTGTGACCTTAAATGTGTATACAATGCTACAGGCCCAATACCAGATCTTTGTGCCGCAGGGTTATTGAGTAGAAGTGTTTCAAAGGAATAAGTTGACCCAGACAGGATGGTAGAATATAAATACATGTATATCCAAACTTAGCTCACTTTTTTATCTGTGGGGTTGTAATATTGCCTGTTGTCATATATATGTTTGTATACTTACTTGTTTGCCTTGCATTAGTTTTGCAGAAACAACGCTCTGTAATTTTGGTGTTGGATCTTTCTTGGACATGATTCTAAATCGATTCTCCAGTTCTCGTATCAGCTCTTTCATTTTGTTCTCGAAAGGGTATTTATTTGTAAACTCATAGAATAACTTGGATCCAACCAGAATACCAAGCCACCCATCAGGTTTGTACTTAGTCTGCATCAGTACCGGAATTATCTCCTTGCTAACCTGGTACGCATACTGAGCCTCTGTAACAAACAATTTATTTAGGAATTAACAGTTAATACATAACTTCAAATTTAGTAAAAAGTCATCACCGATAAAATTTAATGACAAAGGATAAGGTGAACATAAGGGATGGAAGGATGGTAAGATCAGGCAGTGACAAAAGTTGCCAAGAGAGATCACACAAACTAAATGGGTTTTGGGAAGTTGTGAACATGTTTTGAGAGACAAGACTCGTGAAATGTGCATGGTAATGATCAATTAGATGTTATAACAGTGCAGCTGTTGTAAAACAGCATAGCTTGTCTCCCACATGTTTGTCAATAAATAATTAAAATACATGTATATAAATCTGTATTGTTTTGCATATTGGATACATTAGAATTATATTGTGTACTTGACAGAATTAATTTATGACACTCAAACCTAATTGACATAATTCATAACTAGAACTGTAATCTGATGGCTGACTAATAGCTCCTCGCTCCCTGTTGTTTGCAAAATACAGTTTTGTAGTACTGACACTTTGTTTAGAATTTTTTCTACAAATGCAATGAATTTTGCATGCATATCTAAATGTCAAAGTCTTCAAATGAAATAAGAAAAGGAAAATGACTTTTCATAAGTGAAATTTATGAAGCCAGTTATTACATTCTTTACAACACACGTGTCTTACTTTCATGTTATGATTAAAGGTATAAGTTAGTCCATGGGAAAGCCAATGAGATGTGAAAATGGCCACTGTAGTGTTTTGGTTACCATAGTAACCATATAATATTAAGAAAAGACAAGTTGCATGAAAAAAAGAAATGTTGAATGCACATCTACACATGCATGGTCCTTTATATCTGTGTGACATTTCATTTCATTTTTCTGCAGAAAACCTGTTAGAGTGACCAGTTACCATAGCAACCATATATTTTGAGAAAAGAAGTGTTTCATGCACATCAACACATGGTCCTTTATATCTGTGTGACGTTTCATTGAAATTGGCCAAGCGGCTATAGAGGAGTTGTCCGGAAAACTTTTTCTACAAAAAACCTGTCTATAGTGTCCAGTTACCATAGTAACCATATTTTGAGGAAAGAAGTGTTGCATGCACATCTATACATGGTTCTTTATATCTGTGTGAAGTTTCACTGAACCTGGCCAAGCAGCTAAAGAGATGTTGTGTGGACAAAATTTTTCTATATGGCTGGTGCCATGTCAAAGTTTTTACGAGGCCAAAAAATAACAAGTGCAATCAATGATTGCGAAAGCTCACCGGCGACAGCATGTATAAGCATGTCATTTTGAAATTGTACGTCACATAATATCGCTCCTAGACCTCTAATGGATGTATAAACCAAATAAGAAGGGTGTGGACTTACAAGCTTTCTAAAACTAACCCCCAAAATCTTTAAAGTGAGTTTTTGTGTCAAAAAAAATCTTTAAAGTGAGTTTTTGTGTCAAAAAAATTAAGTCCACTAAATAGTAAAATGCCAAAGTGCCAATTTTTTTCTGCATGATTTGCCACAGCATCCCTCCTGGATCTCTAATGAATGTATTAACCAAATTAGAAGGGTGATAGGTGTATACTTTTGGACTTGCCCCCAAAACTTTAAAGTGAGTTTTGGTGCAAAAAAAGTTAAGTCCACAAAATGGTAAAATGCGAAAAAATCACAATTTTTTTCTGCATGATTTTGCCATAACATCACTCCTAGACCTCTAATAAATGTATGAACCAATCTAGAAGGGCATGAGGTGTATACTTTTGGACTTACAAACTTTCCAAAATCTTACCCAAAAAACTTTAAAGTGGGTTTTGGTGCCAAAAAAGTTAAGTCCACAAAATGGTAAAATGCGAAAAAATCACAATTTTTTTCTGCATGATTTTGCCATAACGTCATTCCTAGACCTCTACTGAATATATAAACCAAATAAGAAGGGCATGAGGTGTATACTTTTGGACTCACGAGCTTTCAAAAAACTTACTCCAAAAACTTTAAAGTGGGTTTTGGTGCCAAATAAGTTAAGTCCACAAAATGGTAAAATGCGAAAAAATCACATTTTTGTTTCTGCATAATTTTGCCATAACATCTCTCCTAGACCTCTAATGAATGTATAAACCAACTAAGAAGGGCATGAGGTGTATACTTTTGGACTTACAAGCTTTCCAAAAACTTACTCCAAAAACTTTAAAGTTTTGGGGTGGGACGCCGACACCGACGCCGACGCGGACGCCGGGGTGACAGCATTAGCTCTCGGTTACTCGTAACCGGTGAGCTAAAAACACTTTGTTGGCTACCCTTCTTTAACATCCACACAAATTCCCAGTTCAATGGCACCAGTGGAACTGGAGAAAAAGTCTACAATGTGTTTTTCAAGATGGCGACCATCTTGGATTTTGAACTGACCCGAAAAATAACAACACTTGGTCAGTCTCAGGGTCATACCAGATAAGTTAGTGCTTAATCCCACCGGTGGAACTTAAGAAGATTAGTTTGAAATAGGTGTTGTTCAGGAAAACCATGATTGCACAATCAGGTTAGAAAATGGCCGCCGTGGCTGCCATGTCAAAGGTTTTACGAGGCCGAAAAATAACAACACTTTGTTGGCATCTTTTCCTTAACATCCTCACCAATTTCCAGTTCATTGGCACCAGTGGATCGTGATCGAACTAGAGAAGAAGTTTAAAATGTGTTTCTCAAGATGGCGACCATAGCTGCCATATCTTTTGGATTGACCCGAAATATATCAACACTTCATTGGGATCATCTCGGGATGATTTCTGGCAATTTTCAGCTCAACCACTGGTGGAACTTGAGAAGAAGTTTAAAATGTGAAAAGTTTATGGACGGCGCACTGTGCTCGGTGGACAATGACAGACGAGGTTCATCGGACGAGGCACAATGGCTATACAAACAAAGTGGCATGTACATCTATATACATGGCCTTTTTATTTGCGTGAAGTTTCACTGAAATTGGAACACTAGTTTAGGAAAGTATTTTTCCCTCCCAAAGACATTGACAATGATATGCTTTGCTATTCTAAAAGCAATTAACAATAATTATATCATTGAAAATAAAAGAAATTGAAATGAACTTAAAAATAAATATTTTAACATCTTTGTACAAATGGAGATTTTTTTTTTACGTATACATGTATTGTTCAATATGATGGGGATTTTATTAAGTGAAGAGCAAATTTGTTAGGTTTTTTTTTTTTTTTGTATATTTATTACCTCGATCATAGAGGAAATGTTATACTTGTAGCTAGTACCTTATATCCTATAAATATGACATATGTGGCAGAATAATTATGAACTTTCCTTTTGGTGTCATTTTCCTTGAACCTGGATAAAGAAACCACCTGTACATGTCATACGTGACATTTATTCATTGGCTCCCATGGAAGGTCACATTTGATTGGTTTGACTGTACCTGTACTCTCGATTCCTTTATTCCTTATGCTAGATATCTGCAAGTTGTTTTAATCTCTTTGTTATAACATGCAGAGCATAGATAGGTTAAGGTATCCAAGATATCTTTGAAAATCAGTAAAATCTAAGAATTCATAAGAATTTTATTTCATACATTTAGAACAAAATTTCTCATATGAAGTGCTCTGATGGCTTTACCTGTTCAGGCAGATCTTTTCTAGATCTATAGTTATAAGATTTGTATCCCCCTTCTTTATGTTCGACATACTCATTTCTGTAGCCATATGGTTTGTATCTCCCTTTCTACCACAATACCCTGTATCATTCAACTCTCACGTTTCCCTTTGATTCAAGCCGATATTATTGTGGTAGAAACAGGTCACACGACTCGAAATTGTTGGATATGGAATTTATTTCACACTCGTAAGTTATTTTTTAAAAGTTGCAAAAAACACTTTCTAAAGCTTGTGTCTTTTGTAACTTTTAAAAAATAACTTACTCGTGTGAAATAAATTCCATATCCAACAACCTCTCATTGTTTAACCTCTATTTACGTAAGATACACCCATTTCTATAGCCATAGGATTTGTATTCCCTCTGCTTTTTCAAGACACAATCATTTCTATAGCCATAGGATTTGTATCTCCCTCCTTCATGCTAGACACACTCATTCCTATATAGCCATAGGATTTGTATCTCCCTCCTTCATACTAGACACACTCATTCCTATAGCCATAGGATTTGTATCTCCCTCCTTCATGCTACACAAACTCATTTCTATAGCCATAGGGTTTGTATCTCCCTCCTTCATGCTACACAAACTCATTCCTATAGCCATAGGATTTGTATCTCCCTCCTTCATGCTACACAAACTCATTCCTATAGCCATAGGGTTTGTATCTCCCTCCTTCATGCTACACAAACTCATTCCTATAGCCATAGGATTTGTATCTCCCTCCTTCATGCTACACAAACTCATTTCTATAGCCATAGGATTTGTATCTCCCTCCTTCATGCTACACAAACTCATTTCTATAGCCATAGGATTTGTATCTCCCTCCTTCATGCTACACAAACTCATTCCTATAGCCATAGGATTTGTCTCCGCTCCTTTATGTTCAACACACTCATTTCTATTTTGTATTCACTCTGCTTTTTCAATTCACAATCATTTCTACAGCCAAAGGACTTTTTATCACCCTACTATGTAAGGCATTCTCATTTCGATAGATGTGGGATTTGAATTCTCTATACTTTGTGCAAGACATATTATGCTCATTTCCCTAGCTGTAAAGGATTTGCATTTCCCCAACATTATTTAAGACATTCTCATTTCTATAGCCATAGGATTTGTGTCTCCCTATTTTATTTAGGATATCCTCTATTTCTTAGCTGTGGGATTTGTATCTCCCTAGCTACTTTATATAAGACATTCTCATTTCCATAGCTGTAGGATTTGTATTCCCTCAACGTTATTTAACAGCTCATGTCTATAGTCATATGATTTGTGTCAAACTACTTTAAGATATGCAGGATCTGTATCTCCCTACTTTGACCTGATTCCAGTATACCACCCTAACTTTGTTGCGGGAATATAATAAGTCAGACATGATAAAATGAAATGGAGCAAAAACAATGTGTCACCGAACTGATAATTTGTTCAATTTAGTAGTGATTATCATGACTCACAAACTCAGGATACATGGCTCAGCTTATACACACCACTTAATTGTTACATTTTAACATGGAAAGAAGACTAATTTCATATAAGTTACCTGTTCTACAATTTTTGCTTTCTTTGTATTTCTCGGAGTAACACATAAGGACAATGTGTGCATTCTCTACAGCACGAGCCATGGCATCCAGAATATCTCCTTCCATGTTGTCTACGTCCATCCAGACCTTGTATCCAACTTCCTGGAGGCAATCACGTACCTACAAATGCACATCAATAAAGTTCTGTATAAGTCATGATCAGTATATCATTAGAAAACAAGAGGCCCAGATGGCCTGCATCACTCACATAGATATTTCAGAAATAATGGAAAATACTCTAATCTTTGGTTTATTTTGTTTTATGTCCTATTAAGAGCCAGTCATTTTAGGACATGCAAGGTTCATGAGGTGAAGGAAAGCCAGGTTTTTGAGGTGGAGGAAAGCCAAACTGACCAAAGAAAAGGCAACCATTTATGCAAAATCTGTTCCCCTTCCCCCAAGGATGTTTCTGTCTAAATTGGGTTCAAATCCATTCATAACTTTATGACTAGTAGCGATTTAAAGGAATTACCTCTATTTCCCCTATTGGGCCCCACCCCTTTGGCCCCTTTGAGATCAGAGCCACCATTTATGCAAAATCTGTTCCCCTTCCCCCAAGTATGTTTCTGACTAAATTGTGCTCAAATCCATTCATAACTTTATGACTAGTAGCGATTTAAAGGAATCACCTCTATTTCCCCTATTGGGCCCTGCCCCTTTGGGCCCTTTGGGGTTAGAGCCACCATTTATGCAAAATCTGTTCCCCTTTTGCCAAGGATGTTTCTGGCCAAATTTGGTCAAAATCCAACTAGAACTGTCGCAAGGATGGCTGACTAATACCCCCGCAATCTGCACAAGTCAATGGTGAATTGGAACTGTTAATTAGAGGCTAACTAAGATAACTCAGTAATAGAGTGACCACTTGCCATAGCAACCATAATTTTGAAAAAAAAATAAAGTGGTATGCACATCTACACATGGTCCTCTATATTTGTGTGAAATTTCATTGAAATCGGCCATTTAGTTTAGGAGGAGTTGTCCGGACAAACTTAAAGTTATGGTTCTTATCGGGAAACCTGTTTATAGTGACCAGTTGCCATAGCAACCATAATTTTGAGAAAAATAATAAAGTGGCATGCACATCTACACATGATCATTAATATTTGTGTTAAGTTTCATCTGAATTGGAGGAGTTGTCCGGACAAAATGCATCTACAGACAGACGGACGGACGGACAGACAGACAGCCTGATTCCAGTATACCCCCCTAACTTCGTTGCGGGGGTATAATACAAGTGCAATCAATGATTGCGAAAGCTCACCGGTGGCAGCAATCACAATATTTTTTATGTATGTATAAGCATGTCATTTTGTATGTCACATAATATCGCTCCTAGACCTCTAATGGATGTATAAACCAAATATGAAGGGTGTGGACTTCCAAGCTTTTCAAAACTAACCCCCAAAATCTTTAAAGTGAGTTTTTGTGTCAAAAAAAGTAAGTCCACTAAATAGTAAAATGTCAAAAGGCCATTTTTTTTTCTCTATGATTTGCCACAGCATCACTCCTGAATCTCTAATGAATGTATAAACCAATTGGAAGGGCATGAGGTGTATACTTTTGGACTTACACGCTTTCAAAAAACTTACTCCAAAAACTTTAAAGTGGGTTTTGGTGCCAAAAAAGTTAAGTCCACTAAATGGTAAAATGAGAAAAAATCACAATTTTTTTCTGCATGATATTGCCATAACATCACTCCTACACCCCTAATGAATGCATAAACCAAATTAGACGGGCCTGAGGTGTATATTTTTGGACTTACAAGCTTTCAAAAAACTTACTCCAAAAACTTTAAAGTGGGTTTTGGTGTCAAAAAAGTTAAGTCCACTAAATGGTAAAATGAGAAAAAATCACAATTTTTTTCTGCATGATATTGCCATAACATCACTCCTACACCCCTAATGAATGCATAAACCAAATTAGACGGGCCTGAGGTGTATATTTTTGGACTTACAAGCTTTCAAAAAACTTACTCCAAAAACTTTAAAGTGGGTTTTGGTGTCAAAAAAGTTAAGTCCACTAAATGGTAAAATGCGAAAAAATCACAATTGTTTTCTGCATAATTTTGCCATAACATCACTCCTAGATCTCTAATGAATGCATAAACCAACTTAGAAGGGCCTGAGGTGTATACTTTTGGACTTACAAGCTTTCCAAAAACTTACTCCAAAAACTTTAAAGTTTTGGGGTGGGACGCCGACGCGGACGCCGACGCGGACGCCGGGGTGACAGCATTAGCTCTCGGTTACTCGTAACCGGTGAGCTAAAAACTCAATGACTGGTAGTGATTTAAAGAAATTACATGAATGTACCTCTATCTCATCTATTGGGCCACACCCTTTCAGGTCCCTGGGGTCAGACTCGCCATTAATACAAAAGGATCTCACAAGGATATTTCTGACCAATTGTGGTTAAAATCCATTCAGTATCTCATGACAAGTAGCAGATTTAAAGCAAATGTTGATGGACAAAGGATGGACTGGCTACGGACGGAAGACGGATGCCTTGCCATGTCATAGGCTCTTCTGACTAAACTATTGGTGATTGTGTATTTCATTGAATATCAAATAGAAAGAGGCCCGATAGACCTAAATCGCTGATTGGCTTTTTTGTTGAAAAGTATGTTGCTTGAAGAGTTGAGTCCTGTAATTTTAAAAGGAGGTAAAGTTCATTCATTTGAACAAACCAGGAACAATATGAAGTCCCTTGGCCTCTTGGTTATTAAGAAGAAGTTGTTTTAAGATTTTAGCCTAATTGACACCCATGACCTTGAAAGAAGGTCAAAGTCAACCATTTGAACAAACTTGGTAGCCCTTCACCCCAGCATGCTACAGGCCAAATATCAGCTCCCTGGCGCTAAAACATTTCAGCACATTTGATCCATGAGATCTTGAATGAGGGTCAAGGCCATTGATTTTAACAAACTTGGTAACCCTTTGGCCCAGCAAGCTATAGGAACAATATGAAGTTTCTTGGCCTCTTGGTTATTGAGAAGTTGTTTAAAGATTTTATTCTAGCATGCCTATATTTGACCCCAGTGACCTTGAACGTAGGTCAAGATCATCCATTTGAACAAATTTGGTAGCCCTTACCCAAGCAGTCTACAGGCCAAATATTAGTCTCTTGGCCTCTTAGTTATTGAGAGGAAATTGTTTAAAGATTTTGGCCTATTTGACCTTGTGACCTTGAGTATACAAATATTATGTCAAGGTAATTCATTTGAACAAACATGGTAGCCCTTTACCCAAGCAGGCTACAGACCCTGGGACTCTTGGTTATTGAGAAGACGTTGGTTAAAGATTTCAGTCTATTTGACCCATGTGACCTTGAATGAAGGTCAAAGTCAGGGCCTTGAATGAAGGTCACGGTCATTCCTTTGAACAACCTTGGTATCCCTTCACTCCAGCATTTTTTATTCATTTTCAAATTTAGTTTACAATACATGACATATACAAAATACATGAGTAAGGACAAAAGAAAAACATCCACACTTTATACATCAACACTTACACTCCACCCAAGACAAGTTTGTGATCTTCGTCAGTGAATAAGAGCATAAGTACACAAACCAAACAAACAGAAGAGAGAGAGAAAAAAGAAAGGAACAGACAAACAAACGAGTGTACAAAAACTACTGAAACATACACAGAAAGGACATAATAAACCTAGGTCAGAGATGTGAGACCCCAGGGTCATGAAATTCAGAATTTGGCAAAACACCTCATGACCCTTCCATCTATGAAGAGTATTTAATGCTACCTTATTTGGGTTTGAGAAGAATATTTTTGAAATTTCAGTCAATTTAACCCTTTTTAGCAGCTAGGTCCCATCAGCCCCTGGGGGTCAGTTAGGGTCAACATGTGCATACCATCAAATTGTCATTACATGCTAATAATGTTAACCTAAGTTAGAATGAATTCCAATACAAATCTAACAAATTGTTCGAAAATGTTATTTCTCTATATAAATTATTGTAAAGTTTACCCCCTCCCCGGGGCAAACGTGAGACTGAGGGTCATGATATTCACAATTATGGTAAAGCACCTTAAGACCCTTCCATCTACGAACAGTGTTTGATTTCACCATATCTAAAAGAGAAAAGAAGAAAATTTTAGAAGTGATTTGGTCAATTTGACCCTTTTTGATCATAACCCTGCCCCTCAGGACCCGTAGGGTTTGGGACCATATAATTCACAAGTTTGGTTGACCTTGAGCCATAGAAGCTTCCTGCTAAATTTCAATGAATTTAGTTAAGCACTTTTGGAGAAGAAGTGGAAAATGTAAAATTGTTAACGGACAGACAATGCACAATGACAGATAAAAGGGGATTAAAACAGGTCATTTAGCAAAGCTCAGTTGACCTAAAAATGTTAGCCTTTTTGACCCATGTGACATTGAATGGAGGTCAAGGTCATTCATTTGAACACCAACATGCTACAGCCTAATATCAAATCCGTTACTAAGGCCTCTTGGTTATTGAGAAGAAGTTGTTAAAAGGAAAAAGTTGACGCCTGATGGCCAGACGGGCAGGTGAGCTAAAATCAGCTAGCTAGTCATGTTCTTACCTTCAGTAACATCCTCTGATCTGCCCAGTTGTAGCTGATCATAATGTGCTGCTCTTCGTCTGCCTTCTCTGCCCTTGGTAAAACTAAGAAAATAGAAAATGATATGATAATTAATTACTTAAATCTTGGATGAATATGAAAAAGTGAAGAGGAAATCATCGAAGATATGTAGAAGTTGCAGTATTATACCAGGAAGAGTTTTCTGGAAACTTTTGATGCCGGGTGGAGCCTGTCTGCGGACATCACCATCAGTGATAACAAAGCAGGCACCCTGTGCAGCCTTTGCCATATCCTCATCACTGTCACTTTGTAGGGTGTAGATCTTCTTCCAGAAGTCTTTATCTCCCTGACAATGAGATAAAACACTGCTATTGGCATAATCAGTTAAAACTAACACAGGTACAGTGGTGTTGAACACTAATAACATATAATCTTCAAATACCATATAGTGTTATGTACTATGTGAAACTGAATGGTGTCCGTAGAGAGGGGGGTACCCTTGAGAGGTCATGGGAGCTGTAGATGCTGGCCTCAGGTACACCGGGTGGGGTGTGCTGCTGGGTGTCTTCGGCAGTATGCTTCAGTGAGGTAGCACTATAAATCGGCAAAAGTTCCGGCCTATCACAAGGAGACTTAACACGAACATACCGCAGCCTCCCAAAACACACATACGCACTCGCCACCCGCATACATGTCGCACGCACGGGAGGCCGTCCTTAAATGACCTTAGCTGTTAATAGGACGTTAAACAAAATAAACCAAACCAAACCAAACTCAGGTACACCTGAGTAATACATGTAGATGGTGGTGGAGGGGGAGAGACCAGCATGGGGTCCAGGGAGAGAAGGGAGATATCTGGGGAGTACAGAGGTGTACACCCAGACAGAGGCTGTCTCCAGTTGTTTTTGCTGAGGTGTATTAGCTAAGAGATTCTTTCAGGTGTTTTTTATGGAGTGGGCAGACCATGGTGTTTTATGTGTATAAATAAACTTGTAAGCAGAACTTAATTGTGGAATGTTGTAGTCTAGAAACCTCATCCTGATCATGTTACAATGAGCGCACTTGATTTAGCTACTGGAGTACACTGATCACTGACATCTCAAATAAAGTGTCTGCCATGGGTCACTGCTCCGATCACTGTTCAGTCTGCTCTTTCTTGCGAGGTGGTGTACGTGGAGCAAACCACAATTCAAAATGGTGGATGATAGTAACAGACGAACAATGTTCAAGTTAGATTTGCTGTGATAGCTCAATTTTTATGAAAATTGTATTTTCTAGAAAGACTTTTTGTCGTAGTAGGAATTGATCAAAAATTCATGAAATTTTTTTGAATAAAATTTTTCCTTCTTTGAGACTAGTAAGAAAACGGCCGAAATGTGTAACGTCATTATGTTACTCTCCATAATAAAATCTCTGCAGATTTTTACTAGTTTCAAGAAGGATTTTTTTTCATTGTCGGAATCATGATAAAAAGTTTAGAAAATTAAGTTAAGACAAGTGCTGTTCGATAATACAAATTATGTTAAGATATAGAGATAGTTATACAAATTTAACAGTGATTTTTCGTCAAACAAAACTTAAAGTTCACAGACAGTAGTCTAGCATTTAAATATAGTGTAATAACCACAGCGTAATAAGTAATAATGGCATTGAAAATAATCAGAGACTTGCACCAATAGCTGGAATGAAGATAGTCATAAGCTCTGTTTCATCTTTCCTCCTATCTCGTTGTTCATCTTTTCATCAACAATGAGATAGGAGACCACCGCTTTCGTGTCAGCCATGTTACTTCCGGTTCTGAATTGTGTTACCTACTTGATTTAATTAGTATCGGAGTGGTGATCCGAGCAGTAAATCAAGTGCACTCAATATGAAAGAAGATTCACTTCACCTTATGCTACTTAAATTTACATCCATGAAAATGTTGCCAAAAAAGCTGTTAGATATTGGTGAAAAGTTTAAAAAATGTCATGAAAATGGTTGTGAAATTTTGGATACATATTTGTTTCACAACTTGGAGGAAATTCAGTGAAAAATTATTTTCATATGCATGAAAAAAATAACTTCAAAGCTGTTAAATGTCTCCTCACAGTTGAGAACTTTTTTTTCCCGATGTATAGTGATTTTTTCCTTGAATTTTTTTCACTGCCATGGATTGTTTCACAACCGTGATTTCTTAATTTAATCAGTCAAAAATTATTCTGATCATGTCATGATTTATATATTTTTTTAATCAGGGTTGTGATAAAAAAAAGTACATGTAAAATCATGTTTTACTGTTGTTTTTTTATCACAGTTGTGAAAAATTAATCAAAATGCGGACATGAAATAACTGTCTACTACTGACAATAAAATCGTATCATAGAAATGAAAAAAATTAAGTGAAATAACAGTCACAACCTCATTCACTATATAAATTTTACAAGGAATAAGAAAAATTTATATTTCCTGACAAAAGTTTCCTGCCCAAGAACCACCAACTCTAGCTCCAACAGGAGAATTCCAATACAGGACTGCCATGAGCTCTTCTTCACACAGGGTGAAAAAAAGAATGTTATTTTATAACTGAAGATAAGTTTTTATCTTTCTTACTTGGTTTATGATCAATATAGTTAAGACAACCAGGGAATGAAATATTCAACACTTGTACTGGAAGTGTGTCAACAAGTGTACTGTCAGGTAAATATTAACTTTAAACCAATCACCATGCATATTCATGTGACCTAAATTTTCATAGTATACACAATTATCAAACAACTTCGTTGCATTTCTTAAATTTGTATCTCCCATTTAACTAAATTGTGCAAAATTAACATACATCTTTACAATGAGAATGTTTGCATTAATAAACAGAAATCATTCTTACCTATAGAATATTAAAAGGATTATGGGTCCCTGTGATTTGTTTACAATCTTGATTTCTCCTGTTCTACTTTTAGAAGTTGAACTTGAAATGAGTAATGTTTAAATATATGTATGCAATTAATAGAAGGACTATGGGGATTTTTTGGCAAACATGTATGACAGATAGAAAGAGCTGTTGGAGAAATATGTACGTCGACTTATATATTCATGTTGATAGATATAATAAAACACGAGGAATGGTGACATTTGACTGGTTTGATATTATGTGACACATAAGGTGACATCATGATGGAGAACAATTACATAAGGATTATGGCCGACAACGCCGGTCGGTCATACATGCACAGTAACAATGTTACAGTTAAAGATGAACATTAATGAAATTTATTGGTGAAATGCCTGCACATTTGCTCTTGAACTAGTTCATCATGAACTCATGATGAATGTCAATGAAATGAAAAGAAATCTTCTTTTTGGATTCATGAAAGTTCATTAAATATTACATTCATCATATAGATTTAAGTTCACGAAAATTCTTGTTTTTAAAAACATTCAAGAACTAATCATGAATTGTCATCAATGGAAAAGTTCATAAACTTTCATGAACTATGATGATTTCATGAATGAATATCTTGCTTTCAGGATTCATGAATCATCATTAACATAATTTGAAGAAATGATCATATCAAATTGCACCTGTAGAATAATTTATATGTAATAATTTGCTCATTTGCCAGGTAATTAAATTTTCAACTATCCAAGTCAAATCATATTGCACACTGTCCAGCCCATTGGGTATTGGTATATATATATTTATAGTAAAGTTTTGTGAACATTATCTACCAGACATACCATGAAGATTTTTTTGTTTTTGCTCATAAACGACAACTCCCAGATAACCTTCAGGGCCTCAGCCTTCTCCTTGCTACTCTTGCCTTTCATGATTATGTCCTTAAGAATAGGGAAGGCCTTTTTGTCCATGATGATAATTTTGTTGCGATCATTTTTTGCCAGATTGGCGAGGCCATCCAGCAGTTCCTCGACACTGAAACCATACTGTCGACGGTCCTTGTTCTTGATGGCAGTCTTCATTGTTTCCAGCAGAAAGTCAAACAATGAGGCATTAGCTGTCAACACCTCGTTCTGTTGCTCATTCACAATGTGGGCTAAGCCCAACAGTGTGATCAGCTTGATGTCTGGAAGAGAGACAATCATAACTAGAAATTGTCTGTTAACAATTTGACTTTACACATTACACACAAGACTTTAGGGCTTTTCAATAGCCAACACTAGTGTAAGATATCTGATAGGCAACCAAGTTCTAATTTTGTTTGAGGTCTGAAATATAGCCACTATTGACAATGTTATCAGTCAAGAAACAGTATTTAAGATAAATATGGGCAGTTTAATGTCTTGGACAAGGGGAGATAACCCTTAACCTTTCTCGCCATCCAGTAAGTCATTGTATCTTAAAAAAACTAAGTCAATACAATGGGCACTGATTAAAATTTTACAGCAAATGATTTTAAGCAAATTGCTCAAATTTTGCATTAATAATATTTGGGTTTTTTTAATAGACGCTTTAAGTGCTTGTAGTAGATAACAAATATTCTTGAAATATACTATCTTATTGTGAACCATATTTCTCCAAAAACACTCGTCCGATCTATTTCAATTTTAGATGAGTGAAAAAGCTGAATAAATGTCACAGGCAACGTTTAAGTTATGGATTTTTTTTTTTTTTAAGATCAATTTTTTTTAAATTTTGCATGAAATATAGTTTATTTTTGCAAATTTTCTATAAAAGTTCTCATCTATTCTTTTTTCATTAAATAATCAATTAGAAAACTGAATACATTAATTAACATCGCTTCATCAAATCAATAGCAAATGATTTTTGTAAAAAAAGTCACTTAATTTTACATCAAATATAAAGCAGACCTCTGATAAAAATTTTATTTCATTTTACCTAATGTCTGCAGGTATTTTCTTTTTTTTAAATAGGTACCAGTAATGTTCACAGGATCAGAAAGTTTGACCACTGTGACCTGTAATATGGTCAAGGTCATTCCTATATTTTTTTTGTTCGACAAGAAAAGTTTCAGGAGAAAAGTTATTTATTTGCCATTCTACAAATCATATCCAAATAGTTATCAATTGCATAATGTACTATTAATGAGGTAGGACTGTTAAGGTAAAAACAGATATGATGTCATTATGATGTCATTGTTTTCCAAAAAAGTCAAAAACCTAATCAAATTCAAAAGACTATTTGGGGAAACTTTAATGCTATAAAGAAATATAAAAATTACTCATAGATATGAGTGGAAAATAAATAATTTTAGCATATACATGGTTTACATTTTTTCACAAAAAAAAAAAGATCAAGGATATTTTTTAACAATACATTGTAGTGAATACGTCAAAAATCATCGTGATGACATTCTGCATTTTAAAAAAAAACATTTTATGTTATAATATATTACGGGAAAAAGCTGATGTTTGATCAATACAATGTAGGACTTACGTGTATTTTTTGTCTCTAAGAATGGCATTAGGACATCCAAGGCATTTGTCGGTGGCTTTTTATCATCCACGACAACAGTGAAGCAGGTTTTGGTAACACCTGAGCGAGCAACATTGTGTAGAATTCCCACTGCTGACAGATATGGAAAAGAATCCTCCTGGAATATAAAAAGTTACAAAACTGATTTCTTGTAAACTGTTTATATTTGCCAATTAAGTATGTGTTTTATAATCAACAGAAAAACTTCAGATCAACTTATGTAGGAAACAAAACACCCACTTGATTAAAGATTTAAATAAGAAACAATTCAGGAAACAGGAATATATACAGTAGGATATTTGACCTTATAGCTTGTTAGGGAATAGCTCCGAGAGGATGTAGATTCAAGTCAAACATATGTTTCTGTGTAACTTCCATTTTTATTTTCTCCAAAACTAAACATGGAAACAACTTCCGGTCACGGACAAAAATAATGTACAAAATGACGGATTCTAGATATGCGATTGATGGTTTATAATAATATATATATAAATGAATATGATATATATAACAAGCTACATCTGTTCCGTTTTTTAGAAAAGAGGATGAGTACACTAATTGAAACTGACATAAAACGTCCTTTACTTCACTGATATGCCAATGTAATCTTCTGTGTTTTAACAAAAGACTCTGGATAGTTTATAACCATAAATATTATTCTTTATTCTAGCATGTTTGCTATGCAACAACAGTTTTGATTGGTTTAAAACCATGTATTATTTTCCAATAATACACGCCCGTGTCAATAATACATGCTTGCGAGTCACGGCTGTTACAATATTTCCCCTCCGAAATCGTGCATTTGTAAACAAACATGCTGGCGCCAAAATGTTTGAACATCAGAGACCGTGTATTTTTCAACGGAGAAATTTAGCAGATTGTTAATTTCTATCCACCCAGAGCAGACTTTGCTTAACAATATGTTGTAAGGTCTATTTCCACAGCCAACCTTTGGAGAGCATTTCTACATGAATTGCTTGCCGACATCCCCGAAAGTTATCAAAACGGCTTGGAATTGACATCAGCTTTCAAATATTAATAAGCATACACGCCTTATCGTTTCTTGTGAATTGTAACAGCAACGTAGCGACACATTTCCTGGGGTTTCGTTGCCGTTTTTCTATTAGGAAGAGGTAGATCTCAGAACTAAACAGTACATGGTAGAATAGAAATAATCAACTTTGACTCGTGTATTGTTGCAGGATATACAACTCGGACTTGGATATTTTGCAATCTTAATTAATAACTCAGGCCTGAAGCCTTCGTTATTAATTTAATTGCAAAATATCCTCGTCCTCGTTGTATATCCTGCAACAATACATGAATCATCATTGATTATTTCTTAAATATACAATTTAGTATGTCTAAAAGATGAAGGGTTTTAATGACATAGATGTGTTTGAATCATTTTTTTAAAACCTCACTTTTTTTGCATTCGACAATCTCAACACTCTGATTACATTAGGCATGAGTAAAATAGAAAGAGCTGGAAGCTGAAATCCAGATCATGTAAAAAAAAATACATGTATACAACAAATACTTACATGATATTAACTTGATTCGATATTAGGATTTCTTTTATGTATAGTTGTATAACTGTAGTAATATTGTGATTGATTATCTATGTAATATTCCTGTGAAACGTGGTATTTCTTAAACCAATTCATTTAAACAATTTTTAAAATTAGAATGTTTATCAAGACCTGAAATTCTCACAATTCCATAAAAAAAATGTATTTCAAAGATGGAGCAATCAACGAATTGATCAATTGAAAATTGAAGTCAAGGCAATGAAATGTTCTGATGACTTTTTGTGCCATGTCACAAAAAAATCCATTTATTTATATTTTAAAAATTGAAAAAGTATGTAAATATATGCTAGCTGTCAACATCCGCAAAGCCAGTGTAGTCTACCATAGTCACAGTCATGCCAATAGATAGCAGTAATTATACTTACTAAAATGTACCTACATCTAGGGCCTACTTGTCTTCAGAATTTAAATAAATATGACATTTTACATGAATCTTCGGTGATCAAAGGTGAAATAAAACTGATTATTATACCTTAATTGCTAATCTCTTCTGTATCATTCAAATTTGGATAAATATGTATGTAAAAAAATATATGGAATGCTTCACAAATTTGTCATCTTCGCTAGCCAAGGCTTCTGATTACGTTACACTCCACGAACCCTTGGCAGATATACCGGTAGGCGTCAGTTCTGGCCCTCTACCGGTGATTCGAAATAACCACCCTTCACGCATGAAATTTTCGACCAATCAAAACAAGCGTTACCGATTTACTTCATCGGTGATGTTTACAAACACACATCGAGGTTTGGTGTCATTTCGATGAGATATGTGATCAATGACTTATATGAATTGATCAAACACTGCGAATGTTCCCCCAAAGATTGTGATTTTTGTATTTAGGTAAAATGCCAAGACATAGTCGGCAATGTAGCTCTGTACTGGGTGCCGCATTTTTTGTTTACTGTGAAACCAAGCCAGAATGTAAAACAAGATTTGATTGGGTGCCCTGGGATTCCAGGGCGCGACGGTTTGAACACGACTATATCCGCCAAGGGTTCATGGAGTGTAACGTAATCAGAAGCCTTGGCTAGCGAAGATGCAAATTTGTATGATAATATAATACTTGTAACTGCTAGGTGTTGCAGTTATGGTGTCCTTACAACACATATTTGAAAGTGACAATAAATATGGTCTGTGTCATCATATCATGTAATCTATGTGTTCCGGCTTGAAGTTGAAAATGAACTAAAAGCTTTAAATTTTCTTTTCCTGTTAGCTAAATTACTCAATGAAGATACAGTCTCTATCTGGTTGCTATTTTATTAACTTTATCACATTGTTAAGTACTATATAAGCTTAAGTTGTTATTACAGTTTCAATAAGTTACATTCCTAATTCAGGGCTTTTTTAGCTGCTCTAGTTTTGACTTTCAATACAAATGTTTTATGTATAATGTCAATGTACCAATTTCTAGTATTATAAGTTGAAATAGGCCTACCTAAGTAAAGGAACTATAGCCTGCCTTTAGTGCATATTGAAAAGTTGGCATGAATGAGGTTACAGAGTTTCAACAGTATTAAAACTTCCGGAAAAAAAATGATATTTTATTTGTATCCATCCAACATGGATGAGCTAACTAAGTACTTCCAATTTAATTTAGCACCTTAATTACAGAAACATGGATACAATCATATCAAAACGGCACTGATATTTCACATTATTTGCAATTAATTTCTAAAGCTATTTCAGCCAAATTATCAACTTTAAACTAAAAAGGAGGTTGCTGTTTTTGCATTTAACAATAATGTTCGTTTACAGTACTTCTGGTACTTTGATTTGTTCAATATTATTTGCAAAATATATTTTGTATCATACATTTTATGTGTTTTTATATATGTTTTATATATGTTTTTATACATTTCAAAATCATAAATGAGCACTACACAGATTAGTGTAGCCTTTTTCCAGCTATCTTGAATGAAATGATATCAGTATCTCTCAATAGTAACTGCTCTGGCCAAAAGGAAGACAGTTTTCATGAACAAAGAGAGAGTACTATCTAACTACTGCATAGCTTAACTGCATGTCAAAAGGCATTGTAATTCATATAGCGAAATTAATCTTTGACTGGCTTTTACAAGCAATTACCTGGAACTCTTGCTGGAAAAAAAGGTGAAAACAGTTCTGATGTATATGTAAACTGCTAAACAGTTATTAAAAGTTTTTCTTTAATGATACAAATATCTGTGACTAAGATGAAATAATGTATTAAAAAGAAATAATTATGCACATGTTTGTTTTGATTACTTTTTCATATTTGATGTTTTAATATTTTTGGGACATTTAGCAAAAGTGGAAACAAGAGTCCAAGAGGGCATGAATCGCTCATCTGGATATTTCAGTAAACATGGCAAATTTCTTTCATTTAAGTTATATTACAATTATTGTCCTACGTATTAGCTCACCTGGTCCAAAGGACCAAGGTCACGGGGCTTATGCATACTGTGCACATAACGTACAGCATTCATCGTCAGTCTGTCAACAACTAAACTCTTCTTCTTAACCGCTGACCAGAGTTTAACTGAATTTGGTAGAAAGCATCCCTATGAAGCTTGGATTGGGATTCAAATTTACATAAATTAAAGGGCTTCCCCCCCTCACTCCCCTATCTTATATAACATCATGTCTGTGCTTCATGCAATTGAACATCAGTCGGTCACCAGTACCTGGTGTCAAATATTCTGGACTATTGCATAGACACTCATGATATATTTGTTTTATTACATAATCACTAAAACACACTAAGAATCACTGAAATCTCGACTTTAAAGTAGGTCTAGAAGTCGCTGTGACTGTCATCTGGCAAGTGTTGACATCTGAGTGACTTAATTGGACGCTTGAAAGGTAGAACTAAATTCCAAAACGTCACAGCTAGGTGTTCAATTGTTTGCACATGACCAAATTCTGAAACTGTTTTGTTACCAGAATAATCCACAAGATTTCACATACATTTTGTATAGGCTATTCGATTAGGCTGAGGAATACGTAAAAATTCTTCAGCAAATTGTTAATTTTGGTTATGGTGCATTTCAGAACTCCAAAGTTGACATTCTTTTGGTCTCACAGTATACACTGTCAGAATTCATACAGACCCTTTTATGACATTTTATGTGGTAGCCAAATCCCTGTTTTCAATTAGATACAACAAACCCTGATTGGTTGCTTCAAACCTTTCTGACCTCGAATCTAGGCATTGCTAGAGATACTGTTTACAAATCACAATCAGAAAGACGCTTTATCATAATCATTTAGGTGTTTTGGCATGTTGGAAGTTCTTCGCCAGTCAACAGTCAAAAATATTGATCGCTCAAAACTACTTAATTTACGTTTTCATAGAGAGTCAGGTAACCATTCAAAATATACATTGTAGCTTACGCATATGGTTAAGGACAATCAAATGCATTATGTAACAAGAGGTCCATGGGCCTAAACGGTCATTTAACAAATACATACAGAAGGGACACCTACCTCATGATCAATCCAGCATCATTATCATAAATTATCTGTTCACAGACAGTTATGTTTCAGATCAAATTTGGTTTTAATTGCTTATTGTATAGCAAAAATTCACCAAAGTTGTTCCCCTTTTTGCGCCCCATCTCTCAGACCCTAGGGGTCATACCAACCTCATTTATATAAAATATGATCGCCCTTCCCAATGATGTTTCACACCAAATCTGATTGTAATTCACCCAAGGGTTAAGATGGAGTAGATCGAGTTTTAAGCAACAATTCACCAAATTTCCCCTTTTGGGGCCGCCCCCTCGGCCCCAGAGGTCAAACCAGCCTCATTTATATAAGATACGATTGCCCTCCCCCAATGATGCTTCCAACCAAATTTGATTGTAATTCACCCCAGGGTTAAGATGGAGTAGGGTTTTAAGCAAAAACTCATCAAAGTTCCCCTTTTGGGGCCCCGCCCCTCCGCCCCAAGTAGTCACATCAATCTCATTTACATAAGATATGATTACCTTCCCCTTAAAACGTTTCACACCAAATTTGACTGTAATTTACCCAAGGGTAAAGATGGAGTAGGGTTTTAAAGCAATAATTCACCAAATTTCCCCTTTTGGGCTCCAAAAGGGGTAAATTGTTGCTTTAAAACCCTTGGGCCCCAGGGGTCAGACCAGCCTCATTTATATATGATACGATTGCCCTCCCCCAATTATGCTTTAAACCATATTTGGAAGTATTCTAACAAAGGGTTAAGGAGGAGTAGCATTTTGAAACAAGAGGCCAATGGGGCCTGTATCGCTCACCTGGTTGGATTAGACCCAATGTCAAAATAATGTTCATGTTCAATTTGTTTTATTTGTCAATCTCAAACAATGCTATATATAATAATAGTGTGGGGATCCCAACTGCATTTAAATAGATAACGAAGTCCAGAATCTCTAAAGGGTTTGAAAGACCTCAACAATTGTTTTAGAACATGCATTCATCACTTTATGACTAGTAGCAATTTAAATGAATTACCTTTATTTCCCTATGAGGCCCCGCCCATTTGGCCCCTTTGGGGGTCAAAGTAATCATTAATGCAAAATCTGTTTCGCTTCCCCCAAGATGTTTCTGACCAAATTGGGTAAAAATCCATTCATAACTTTATGACAAGCAGCTAATTAAAGGAACTGCCTCAATTTCCCCTATTGGGCCGCGCCCGTCAGGCCCCTTGAGGGTCAGAGTCACCATTTATGCAAAATCTGTTCCCCTTCCCTCAAGGATGTTTCTGACCAAATTGGGTTAAAATCCATTCATAACTTTATGACAAGCTGTTAATTAAAGGAAGTACCTCTATTTCCCCTATTGGGCCCCGCCCATCAGACCCCTTGGGGGTCAGAGTCACCATTGATACAAAATATGTTCCCATTCCTCCAAAGATGTTTCTGCCTAAATTGGGTTCAAATCCATTCATAACTGTATGACTAGTATCAATTTCAAAAAAATTGCCTCAAATTCCCCTATTGGGCCCCGCCCCTCAGGCCCCTTGGGGGTCAGAGTCACCATTTATGCAAAATCTGTTCCCCTTCCCCCATGGATGTTTCTGACCAAATTGGGTCAAATCCATTCATAACTTTATGACAAGTAGCGATTTAAAGGAATTACCTCTATTTCCCCTATTGGGCCCTGCCCCTTTGGCCCCTTGGGGGGCAGAGTCATCATTTATGCAAAATCTGTTACCCTACCTCCAAGGATGTTTCTGACCAAATTGGATTTAAATCCATTCATAACTTCATGATAAGTAGCGATTTAAAGGAATCAACTCAATTTTCCCTATTTGGCCCCGCCCATTTGGCCCCGGGGGCCGGCTAGAGTCACCATTTATGCAAAATCTGTTCCTCTTCCCCAAAGGATGTTTCTGACCAAATCAGGTTCAAATCCATTCATAACTTTATGACAAGTAGCGATTTAAAGAAATTACCTCTATTTCCCGTATTGGACTCCGCCCCTCAGGCCCCTTAGGGGTCAGAGCCACCATTTATGCAAAATCTGTTCCCCTTCCCCCAAGGATGTTTCTGACTAAATTGGGTTCAAATCCATTGATAATTCTAGGACTAGTAGCAATTTATAGGAATTACCTCTATTTCCTCTATTGGGCCCCGCCCATTTGGCCCCTTGGGGGTCAGAGTCACCATTTATACAAAATCTGTTCCCCTTCCTCCAAGGATCTTTCTGACTAAATTGAATTCAAATCCATTCTTAGCTTTATGATAAGTAGAGATTTAAAGGAACCACCTAAATTTCCCCTATGGGGCCCCGCCCCTTCGGCCCCTTGGGGCCAGTCACCATTTATGAAAAATCTGTTCCCCTTCTGCCAAGGATGTTTCTGACCAAATTGGATTTAAATCTATTCATTGCTTTATGACAAGTTGCGATTTAAAGGAATTACCTCTATTTCCCCTATTGGGCCCCGCTCCTCAGGCCCCTTGGGGGTCAGAGTCACTTAATATTTATGCAAAATCTGTTCCCCTTCCCCCAAGGATGTTTCTGACCAAATTAGGTTCAAATCCATTCATAACTTTATGACAAGTAGCGATTCGAATGTATTGCCTCAATTTCCCTTATTGGGCCCCGCCCCTCTGGCCCCTTGGGGGTCAGAGTCACAATTTATGCAAAATCTGATCCTCTTCTGCCAAGGATATTTCTAACCAAATTTGGTAAAATTCCAACAAGAACATTTTGACTAGTAGCGATTTCAAGCAAATATTGACGGACGGATGGACGGACGGACGCCGCGCCATCACATAAGCTCACCGGACCTTTGGTTCAGGTGAGCTAATAAAATGGCTATAGTTCATCCTGACCTTTTGGGTCAGATGACCTAAAAAGCCTTTGGAAAATATGGATATTGTTTCCTCTTCTAATAAGAGATTCAAGCTTAAGATTAATTTATCTTTTGGTCAGAAGAAAGCTCGTAATGATGACTCAATTATAATCAATATATTATTATTTTTCTTCTACGAAGATACAAGCTTAAACTGTTTTAATTTTAATGTCAAAAGAAACAAGAATTATATACAAGACCCATAATGTTGTCCATGGCATTGTGTGTTGTCAGTGTTATGATTTTTATATTGGACAAACTGGAAATGAACTGAGAACCAGGATGACAGTACGATGACAATAGATACATTCTGATAGTCTTTGATTTCTAAATGTTCTAAACATATTCATAACTGTAGTAATGGTAATGTTAGAGTTTTTTCTTAATATCTTATCAAATAAAAACAAGCAAAATTTGTCCGTCTTTCATTTATAACATTATTGTTGTTATGGTGTAATAATAACTATGATGTCATATAAGTTTAAAAAAAATATAAACAGTCTGAAGAGCTCCCATAATGGAGGAAAAATGCTAATCTGTGTCAGTGTCGGTTTTTACTATTTTCAAATAAAATTCATAACAATGATGATATCTTCGTCTCACAGATGCAAATAGATCCATGCAGTTGGGTTAATATTACAATGTACATTACTCAATCAACTCATTTAATGTATATTTATTTAATTGCTCCTGCTGAAATCTATACAATCATCAAAATGTAAATATCCTTATTACCTTAATGATTTCAAATTCTCTACTCCTCATAGCCAGCAGGTCAATAACAAGGAAGCGGATCATGTCAGTGTTTTCCACTATCTCTGCACAAAACTCTACACTATTGTCAGACAGATTCCAAAATATCTGACGCAGTTGTTCTACAACTGTGATGCCCTCATCCTTTTCATCAGTCTCTGCTAAGGTAAACTCGGGTAATGGAAGGGCCTTCAGCAGAAATTCGTAAAAGTCACCTAAAGCCTGAACAAAGCTGAAAACCATAGAGAGTAAAATGATTAACAACAAACAGTAAACATTCAGTTTTATTGTTGGGAAGGCGGTTATTTCAATTATGACTGAATATATATGGTAGTGAAGAAATTATAACAAGAGATCCCAGAGGGATCTTGGCGCCCACCATTGAATGATCTTTATAGGTTCTATGTCAGATTGATCTTCTCTCTATTTTTCCCTTCCTTTTACTAATCTCTGCAAATTGAGACATCCCTCCAGTACTTTTCAAACAAGGGAATTCTAGCTATATAAGAAATTTGAGATTTAATGATAATGGCTGTTTGTTTGCCAGGTTGTTTTCAGGACAGACTGGTCCAAAACTGCAATACAAGGGACCAAGGGGAACCTACATATGAAATTTGAGAAAGATCCCTTCAGTACTTTGAGAAATAGAGATAACAAACTTCAATTGTCAAAATCCAAGATGGCTGTCTGTCGGTCATATTGTTTTCCAATTGATCTCAAAATGCAATAAGCATAATGAGGCACCAAGGGGAACCTCCATATGAAATTTGAGAAAGATCCCTTCAGTACTTTCTCAGAAATAGCGATAACAAACTTCAATTGTCAAAATCCAAGATGGCTGCCTGTCGGCCATGTTATTTTCAGATTGGTCTCAAAACGCAATATGCATAACTTAAGGCACAAAGGGAACTTACATATGAAATTTGAGAAAGATCCCTTCAGCACTTTTTCAGAAATAGCGATAACAAACTTCAATTGTCAAAATCCAAGATGGCTGCCTGTCGGCCATGTTATTTTCAGATTGAGTCTCAAAATGCAATATGCATAACAAGGCACCAAGGGGAACCTACATATGAAATTTGAGAAAGATCCCTTCAGTACTTTTTCAGAAATAGCGATAACAAACTTCAATTGGGAAAATCCAAGATGGCTGCCTGTCGGCCATGTTGTTATCCGATTGGTCTCCGAATGCAATATGCATAACTAGGCACCAAGGGAAACTTACATATGAAATTTGAGAAAGATCCCTTAAATACTTTCTCAGAAATATTGAAAACAAACTTCAATTGTCAAAATCCAAGATGGCTGACTGCCGGCCATGTTGTTTTCCGATTGGTCTCAAAACGCAATATGCATAACTAGACACCAAGGGAAACCTATATAGGAAATTTGAGAAAGATCCCTTCAGTGCTTTCTGAGAAATAGCGATAACAAGAATTGTTTACGGACGGAGGGACGGACGTAGGGACCACGGACCACGGATGCAGGGCGATTTGAATAGCCCATCATCTGATGATGGTGGGCTAAAAATCCTGGTCTATCAGAAATTGATGTGAAATTCTGCGTTCATTACCCATTTTTTGCCATCATGTTTCCCATTAGTTTCCTTTGATCTGGCTCCTTGAAAGCATCAAATTTATCCAAGACCTTGATCTGGAGTTGCTTCTCTACTTCATCATAATCAGGTTCATCTGGATCATCTCCTTCCTCAATCAGAGAGGAAAGCCATGGTCCTAATGTTATTAGTCCATCAAAAGTTTCCTTCATTTCTGGAAAGCGAGTGTACAGCTTTTCATCCTCATCTCGTGTAATCTTTGATATGGTACGCATTGGAGGCCGCTTGCTAGAGGTGGGAGAATGTGTTCCAGGTTTGATAGATACCTTTCTTGTGTTTGGTTGAGTATCATTATATGACATGATTGTAGTTGTATCGGACATAACAGCTTTCTTCAGACTGCTCTTCAAGACTGAGTTATGTGATTTAGCAGTGGGTATGCTAACAGCAGTGTGGTTAGTTTCAGTTGACAGTTTTGAAACCTGGGAAGTGTTCTCAATACTACCATTACAAGATCCCATACCAACTCAGTCCCAATCTGAAACATAAAATAAAGTGAATTATATAAAGGAAACACTGTCTGAATTTTGACCAATGCGATGCCTCATTCCGCTATTCCTCACCTACTCTATCCCCAACAGGAATGTATACACCTGTAGTGGCTAGAGGATGTAGCAATAAGGTATGTGTAGTGTGTTTAGGGGCTAGCTGTAGGTTCCTAGGCTAGAGTGGGAAGCAGGGGAGGTAATTAATCAAATATCTTTATACATTGTACATGTAGGCAAGTTTAGCTGGTTAGGGACAATATATTAGACCTGGACCAATCATTGGCACTTACTGTAATGTTGTAAACAGTTGAGTGTATACTAAAGGTTACACCCAAGTGCTCTCCGAATGCACTCCATTTGGACTCCAGGTAAACTTGGAGTGCGCTCCGAGTGAACTCCATGTCTACCTGAAGTCCTATAAGACACCATGTCTGCCCTGGGTCTATAATCACACTATATCATATATGTATTAATACTTTGATGCTTTAAATGTAATTTATAAATATAAAGACTTTTGCAAATTACTTTTGTTCTGTTAATATGAATTACTATTAACATTTGTTTAGTCTACTACGAATATCTGTTTTACTGTTAATACATGGTAATAATGCTAAATTTATGTTTATTAAGATCCATAAAAGACAGTTATACAATTTATACTATGCATATTGTTTCATATTTTATTGAAATGTAATTAAATTGTATTTCATTTTATTAAGGAATTGAAAATTATTTCAATTAGAATATCTATTTCTGTACATATATCATGACTTTAAAGGAAGTTTATATAAATTATGTATCTGTATTATGTTATTGATTATTCAAAATATTGAAAGTTTACAGTATTTAATAAATTGTGTGTTTTTTTCTAACAAGCATTCTCTACGTGAAAGAAAAATATAACTACATATATGTACTCAGTTCAGGCAAGTAATTATAAAATAAACATAATCAATTTAATTTATATAAGTTATATACTGGTATTTAAATGTATCATTAGAAAAATATACATTTACGACTGTACATATTTACGAGCATTACCTGGTTAAATCAATGTCCTGACATATAATGTACACACAAGTATGTAGTTCTGGACTACTCATAATGAATGACAGTATCGGTTTAATTGCTATTATTATTGACCTTTTAGTCTCTGTCATTGGTTTTGTACATTGTTAAAAAATAAAGATAACAAATTAAGGTCCCAACAGAACCCTGGATCTCCAAAGCTGGGTTGTAACAGTGTACAAAAGTGTGTACACAGTCAAAATTAGACAAATGTACAATCCTTAAATTATACGCACACAACACGAAAGCAATTATGTGCACTGCCGACTAACAAGTTTGACATTAGATCTAGAATTAATGTTCTGCTTCTACCTTTGGCCAGTTGAGGAGCAATCTTCACGTGAAATGTCTACCAGATAATGTCCACGTACAAGTTAATTACCTTGATATACACTTTGAAATTCAAGTAATTAAAACACGAGTCGTAAACATAGCATTCCGACATAATAATAATTTACCTTCCTGGTTCCGAAGAATGTTCCTCCAACGATGGCAACATACCGAATGCATAATGGGGGGTATAATGGGCCAGAGCTAGCCAACCGCACGCCATCGTGGTCACTGAAACGTTTTAATTCCCTACTTTCGGTTTGTTTGGTACGGATAGGGATTCGATGATATTAGCATGTATTATTATTATCATTATTTTATAATTTATAATGGTGTCAAAAGTAATACTTATATTGACCATATAGGTAACACGAAGTTTATAGACATGTTACATGTCATATTTATCGTGTTGGGTCTGTCAGCGTGCGTCACCGGTCCGCCTGTACACGTCTCTGTCTACAATATTAGGACCGAGACCACAATTAGCTTCGCTAACTTATATGTTTCATAGTAACATTAAAATTCATAATAAATTCCCAAAATCTCATATGCAACTTTCCATCTCACCTGGCCAAGACCAACATCTGAGAAGCAAAATATGAAAGTTTCAGCCCAGCATGTTGGGCATTTTCTGGAGATAGCTGTCAAAATGTGTCACCAACGTGGATTATATACATCCGGGTCAGTGGTAGAGGTCAAATCAAGACTCATCACACAGGGTCCTGGAGCACATAATAAATGATCAATATTACTATTTTACATCACAAAACCTAGATTGACATCTCTACTATAAATACACATTAAACTCATCAACAAATATCAAGTTCAAAGAGGCAGTTGATTTGTTTTCCTGAAATACATACATTTTTGAGGGGACTTCATTCGTGGGGCCTGAACCCTCACTTAATTGTGGTCTCAGTCCATATACATATATAGCATACCGAAGGAGAGTAGGCCTATATGGTCTGTCAGTGTGCGTCGGAACCCAACTGTACCGGGGTGCATTCTATACAAAATGTATTGTTACCTACATTTTGTAACTCTCTATGTAAATGTAAACTAAGTATTTTCGGCTGTTGACCGGTCAATATTTTGACTATATTGCTCTTTCTTTAGCCGTAAACTCATTAATTTTAATCTAGATCTATAATTTTCTGCAGACTAAATCATCAAGTCACAGCAACTTGCATTCAGCAGTTCTCCTGAAATAGCAGGTTATCTTGATGTGCTGGCACATCTGACATTTATAGTGAATTAGGAAATAGAAAGGTTGTATACGATGCCATTTGGGATATTTAGGAGTTAGTAGAGCGTACGTTTTATTTAAAGACAAGTTCCACATGTGATGTATTCAAAGTTACCTTGTATAGAAGCATATATAGTCAGCCAAATCTATTCGAGTTGTTTCCCTTAGATTAGTAGTTAATTACCGTTTTAGGTTTATGCCCTTCATTCGTTATCTTTGTAAAATATAAGCTAACGGTGGCACACGAGTGCCTAGGGCTATCGTTAGAAACTGACGTTATACTAGGGGTTTAGAAACGCCGATATTTCGAGTTAAAGGTCGGGATTGGTCAATTGACCACATCTTCGGAGTACCATATACGATATACATATTGACTTAATTGGGTGTTTTGCATATGCAGTTATCCAGTAGTTTTCAGACTAAACGGACCTGAGTGCCGTTCAGATGTACATATTTAGAATGTGAAGACTTAGATTTGTTAAAATGTGTGAACTGTTAAGTATTAAATTGTACCTTCCGGATTTTCCTGTGGATTAATAAATATTTAAACTTTACATCCCGTGTTGAATTATTGTAACGTGCACCTGGTGCGTCTCAAGTGTTTACTGAAAAAAGCTGTGCTTTCAGCGCACGTGACTGGTCTAATTTCAATTGGTATGGAATCGGTAATATTTACAATGGATTGATTTAAATGATACATTGAAAATGTACCTGGAACGAACAACGATATTCAAACATGTTATTCTATATAACCACCAAAGAAGAATGTCGCAAACAGCATCAAAAGCGGTTGACCGAGTGCCGAGATATCGCACGTCTGCTGTTAAGAGGTAATTACATACATGTAATTATCTTCTTTTTTTAATGTTTAATACAAATATACACATATATATATATATCTTATATCCATGACTGTTGCAAAGACGTTTACATACAATTATCTTATATCCACGACTGTTGCAAAGTCGTGAACACATAATCTTATAACTGTGATCGTTGTAAAGACGAATAAACATTATCTTATGACTATGACTGTTGTAAAGACGTTTAAACATTATCTTATAACCATGACTGTTGTACAGACGAATAAACATTATCTTATAACCTTGACTGTTGTACAGACGAATAAGCATTATCTTATAACCATGACTGTTGTACAGACGAATAAACATTATCTTATAACCATGACTGTTGTAAAGACGTGTAAACATTATCTTATGACTATGACTGTTGTAAAGACGTTTAAACATTATCTTATAACCATGACTGTTGTAAAGACGAATTAACATTATCTTATAACCATGACTGTTGTACAGATGAATAAACATTATCTTATAACCATGACTGTTGTAAAGACGTTTAAACATTATCTTATAACCATGACTGTTGTAAAGACGAATTAACATTATCTTATAACCATGACTGTTGTAAAGACGAATTAACATTATCTTATAACCATGACTGTTGTAAAGACGAATTAACATTATCTCATAACCATGACTGTTGTACAGACGTTTACATAATTTTCTCTCATATCTCGCCATATTGGATAGAGTTTGCCCATGTAAGATAGCTATGTAAGATAAATCTTTCTCCCATACTTCACAGGGTTATCCGGCGGTTGCTAGGGAAAAGATTATAAGACTCTTTAATTATGCGTGTATGTAGGGTAGGGATATTCCACCCGAGGGTTCACAAAATGTGGTAAAACCCGAGGCTTGCCGAGGGTTTTACCACAGTTTGTGATCCCGAGGGTGGAATATCCCTATCCTACATACACGCATAATTAAAGAGTCTTTTTCTCTCATATCATTACCGAATTTCTGGCGCAAGTGTCCCTCAGCCATCCATTTTCTTCAATTTTTTAATTTCTTTATTTGACGTTTTTACTAAATATACTTGTGATATGCTGAAAAATCATACCCTATTTTGGCAAACAATGTTTGCTCACAAATTTCATTCATTTTGTGGTTAAGTGATGAACGAATGAACAATTCGCCGATAAAAATTACCGTAACTTGACCGACTTTTACGTGGCCGTGATCAAATTGTCAGCATCCGAGAAAAAGAAGTTCTATCAACAATACTGAAAGCCAACGCTGAAATAAGTTTTCCAACTTCACATATAATTTGATTTGCACCTCGACATATTTAATCATTTCACAGAACACACTGTACTTTTAAATGTCAAGTCAAATTTTTTTTTTATAAAATACCACGTCACTGCATGACGTCACGACTGTCACTGGAATTCCATTCATAGTTCGAGGATATATTGAGAGTGATGTCGATCTCGATCGCCATGACGCGGCGATGTTTCGTGGCTGGTAATTTTAAATTCACTGTGAGTTTGGCAACTTTATGTGTGAACCAGCGAACAGTGACTCTATACGAGCATTCGATCTTTTCTGTGACATAGGATTATATGTGTTTAACCGGTTGTCTTGATGGAATGACGAAGGTAGGTCAGTCGCTAGGCTAACGATGATCATATTGAAAGGCTAGGATGGCAGTTAGTTTTCCTGGTTACTTTACACAGCTATAGATTCTGAGTTACAATTAAAATAAATATTTTTATATGAACATCGAGGGGTGTCATTTTTACCGAATGTTCGTTCATTTAAGAGCCAATTCCCAACTTCCAAATACACAGGTTACTGAGTAGGCCTAACAGGTTACTGACAGTACAGTAAACAAATTCCAGGGCCCCCTGCTGACGCAAACGGAACCGTTTCATAGGTTGTGACGTTTGACATTTTATTTTTTATTTTTTTTTATGTATGGCTTTTATTTTACTTCCTGTCATTGCCAGGTGATTGTGTGTGTTTACATGTTTTTAATGACAAATGACAAATCTGTCGGGTAGGCAAGTCTGTATTGTACTGTAACTGTTACAACAGGCCTGTAGGCGTAGTCTGTTTGTTACAGTAACGGAGTTATATGTTCGCTCAGATGAAATGTCTAATCGTTTAACCGTGTAGCCCTATTGATTTACTGCTGATATGATATATATTTATCTAAAAATGTATGTATTTTTATAGTTAAGTCCAACGTTTCAAAACCGACACCGACGATAAGGACTGTCGGATGTGAACACAAGCAGACGACGTTGTGAGAGTTGTCCCCCTTGAACGCAGATTAATCCGCGCGCGTGAAATGCTATGTAAGATAGATTTATCTTACATAGCTATCTTACATGTACATGGGCAAACTCTATCCAACATGGCGAGATATGAGAGAAAAATCGATCTTACACAGGGTGGGTAAAGACAGCCGCACGCGCTATATGCCGCTGCTCACAATAACGTAACGTAATCATTTTACGTTGAGTAACCAAGTCGTAAATGATGACGTCATCAATTTTGACGCACATTCCAAGGAGCATTGAAGACGGCGCGATGACAAACTTTCATAAAAACTTACGTTTGGTTGCAAGTATGTGAGAAAAATAATCAATCATGGGTCTGTTCCGCGAACAAGGATATCTCAACCCTCGTGTAAGAGTTTGCCTGGCCAGCACTCGGCAAGCCTCGTGCTGACTGGCCAAACTCTTACACTCGGGTTGAGATATCCTTGTCCACGGAACAGACCCATGATAGATTCTATTAATCTTATATAGCATTTCATGCGCGCGGAGTAATCTGCGTTCAAGGGGGACAGCTCTCACAACGTCGTCTGCTTGTGTTTACATCCGACAGTCCTTATCGTCGGTGTCGGTTTTGAAACGTTGGACTTAACTATAAAAATACATACATTCTTAGATAAATATATATCATATCAGCAGTAAACCAATAGGGCTACACGGTTAAACGATTAGACATTTCATCTGAGCGAACATATAACTCCGTTACTGTAGACTAGGCCTACATGCCTGTTGTAACAGTAACAGTACAGTACTGTGGTGAAACAGGACTGAGCCAACAGTAATATTGTCCGCCTTGCCGGAATGCCGTGGGCATTCGGGAAGTCTCGGGTGTCTTCGAGCTTCCGGTGAGAGCGCGCGAGTCAAGCCAGTCTTGAGATCTACGCCGACCTGTAAGCATCAGAAGTTACCTGTGTTGTTATTAGTCCCCTGCCGTTTGAAAAACGGGGGGACTATAGGTTTACCCTCCGTCCGTCTGTCCGTCCCTCCGTCCGTCCGGCCGTCCGTCCGTCCGTCTGTCTGTCTGTTACGCAATCGTTGTCCGGACAACTCCTTCTAAAGTACTACTCCGATTTTCATGATACTTGGTATACATGATCAGTATAACATGTAGTTGTGCATCCCACATTTTTTTTCCAAAAACCAATTTTCAAAATGGCTGCCGGCTTCTCATTGGTTGAGGCTTGTCCGGACAACTCCTTCTAAAGTACTACTCCGATTTTAACGAAACTTGGTATACATAATCAGTATAACATGTAGTTGTGCATCCCTTATTTTTTTCTCTCAAAAATTCATTTTTCAAAATGGCTGCCGGCTTCTCATTGGTTGAGGCTTGTCCGGACAACTCCTCCTAAAGTACTACTCCGATTTTAACGAAACTTGGTATTCATGATCAGTATAACATGTAGTTGTGCATCCTACATTTTTTTTTCCCGAAAAACCAATTTTCAAAATGGCCGCCAACTTCTCATTGGTTGAGACTTGTCCGGACAACTCCTCCTAAAGTACTACTCCGATTTTAATGAAACTTGGTATACATTATCAGTATCACATTTAGTTGTGCATCCCAATTTTTCTTTTCGAAAAAAAAAAAAAAATTTCAAAATGGCTGCCGGCTTCTCATTGGTTGAGGCGTGTCCGGACAATCCTAAAGTACTACTCTGATTTTAACGGAACTTGGTATACGTGAACAGTATAACACGTAGTTTAAAAAATGGGAAATAAATAGTTGCACTCCTGGGTCAGGCAGAGGACTTTGTATTGCTGTTGCAATACTATCCATCCTTGTTCATATTGTACTGCTGTTTGTGCTGCGCCCGCGTTGCTTGGTAAGCATACTATATATGTGATATGTCAGTGACCATTATTGTATATGTGTTCTATATGTGGTCACGCTACACGTGGTTTCACTATATTGGCGTCGTCGGCAAATTTTCGAACTAGGCATATTTTTGTAAAGTTTGAAAAGCACGTGCAAGTCGCCGCCATTTTTGAATTTTTGTGTCGCTGATCATTTACATGTAGTATACTGCCATTTATTATTGTTTCATAAATATTTCACTGTTATAATATTGTTAAACAGTGATAATTATCTAAGACTCAATATTTTGACAGGCGTTATATATAATTTGTTGTATTTTTCTGTGTGTGGAACTTGTCTGCACATATTATTGTAACAGTGACAGTGAATTTTCGACGTTGTATTTGTCATTGCTTGGCATGTGCATTTTCGAAGAAGTTTCACTGTTATTAGGTTCTTGAGTATTTATATATTGAATAAATTGTATGTTTAGAATTGTCAGTGAATTTTTTCAGCGTTTGTGATTGTCAATTGTTGACACGCTACATAGTCGTTGGATATTTGCTGATAATACCTACTTTACTCGACAACAACGAGTCGTTGAGTATTGTTCATTATTGCCTTGATATTTTCGTGTGTTCCCTGGTTCTAAACTGTTTAATTCCCTGTGAATAACACGATAGTTAACTGGTGTCATGGCCACTGCTTACAATATGGACAATACTAGTACTCTAGTCAAAGTAAACTTTGCAACAGCAAAGGAGCTTAACACTTTAAGTTGGGGTAGGAGACAGGACAGCTTCATCAATAATAGAGGCTAGGATGAAAGGGGGAAATATTACAGCGGAAACTTTTGAGTCTATAAAACATGTAAAGGCCCATGAGTAAATGGACTTTGTTGACTTTGAGCCAAATCCAGAATTTGATTTTTCAAATATGGAGGGCTGAGGACAACAAATTTCAGCTCGATAAGAATTTGGACAGTCAGCCTTCACTCACGGAGGGCACAAAGGATGGTATGTCCAAAATGTTGGCCAACGTGGGAAGTCTTGTAGATAACAAGAATCAGGATGTAGAGGTCAGAGGTCATGCCAAACAGGAGCCACCCAGCATGGATCCAGGTGTTAAACCTAAATCTATGGCACTTGGAGCTCAGTTACCGGGTCAGTACCAACTGCCTACCTTGTCACAAACTCCTAGGACCCAGATATTCTCACCTCCAGATACGCTGTCTCCTGCAGTAGCATTGAGTACATTCACACCTGCGAGTCATCCTGTTATGTCTATGTCCACCGTTATGACACCAACAGCTATGTCAGGTTATCCCAGCAACCATGGTCAGACTCCGGGATATTTGTCACCAGGGCAATATAGTTAAGCCCTATCTGGTGTGTACCCCCCAAATCACTATGGTATGCCTAATGGCGTGTATGGTGGAATACCGTCACCATATTTGCCATATAGACACCACCAGGGTACCCCCAGGGTTATCAGCCCATGTTTCCTTATGGGAATTACCACGGCCAGCAGTATGGCTACCCACCGTATTCCATATTACCCCATACCGCCACCACCTGGTTACCCTAACATGCCACATCCTGGTTACCTGCCACTTCAGGGTCACATGCAATCATAAGGTCAGACACCTGATCAAGTTCAGATGCCACCTCAAGGTCATGTGCCACCTCAGATACCAGTCCAAGGTCATGTGCCACCACAGGTGCCACCTCAAGGTCATGTGCCACCTCAGATGCCAGTCCAAGGTCATGTGCCACCTCCAATGCCAGTCCAAGGTCAGGTGCCAGTCCAAGGTCAGGTGCCAGCCCAAGGTCAGATGCCACATCAGATGCCTCATCAAGGTCACGTGCCACCTATGATGCCACCCACGGTCAAGTTCCGCCACAGATGCCACCCCATGGTCAAGGTCCGCCACAGATGCCACCTCAAGGCCAAATAGTGCCACCTCAAGGTCAGCCCCCACTGCAACGTAGGCAACGGCAACCACCGGCAGGCAACGACAGACGAAATGACACCCCACCCAAGGGGTTGAAGTTTAATGGAAAGGACAACTAGGTGGGCTTCAAGCACAAATTCATGAGATATGCTGAAGTAAAAAACTGGACTTTCAACGGAATGAGGGACAATCTCTGCTGGAGTTTGGAAGGAAAGGCTAGTGACTACTACGCCAACACGGTCCAGAGACATGATGGGATAGGCTTCCACGATTTGCTTCAAA
This sequence comes from Pecten maximus, assembly GCF_902652985.1. NCBI lineage: Eukaryota > Metazoa > Mollusca > Bivalvia > Pectinida > Pectinidae > Pecten > Pecten maximus. The sequence continues at coordinate 6,234,910 of NC_047023.1, read as the reverse complement.
AGCTGGAAAAGCGTTTTGGTGGTATGCTGTTACCAGACACAGCACAAGACCAACTAGCAACTTCCAGTCAGAAAGTCGGGGAGACTATTGAGGATTGGGCAGACAGGGTGATGCAGTTGGCAATACGAGCGTACCCTGATCTTCCCGAGGAGTTTATGGAGCGACAGGCTATGAAAAGGATCTGCCACGGCTGCATTGATAAAGAGGCCGGACAATACGCTGTAAACTTGAGCTGTGATTCGGTCGAGCTGGTGTTGGACAAAATAAAAAGTTTTAAGTTCAATCATCAAACGATCTTTGACAAATCAAGTGTCAAACGCGAAGTTCGCGAAGTTTTGGTGTCCCGTGACACTGACTCGAGCAGTGATAGTGAACCAGAGTCGGCACCCAAAGCGCGCCCGAGTCGACGTTCCTTTCAGTTGGGTAAGCCAAAGAGAGACTTCAATGTCGACAAACGGATAGACAGCCTGGACGAACGGATGGAAAGTGTCCAAGCTGATATTCGCTCATTACTGCGCCACCTGGAGTCTAAAAAATCCGAGCCCAGGTCTGCTGGTTAACCAAGGTCACGGTCACCTTCGCCACTTCCGAACAACGGCCGATGCTTTTATTGCGACGGCGACGTGCACATGGTCCGGGATTGTCCAAAAAAGAAAAGCGACAATAGGGCTGCAAGCTCTAGTGCAAAGCATGTGTCCTCCCAAGATTTAAACGGGGAGGGATCAGCCTATAAGGCCAAGGTCTGATCCAAGTTGAAGATGGCCTACAAAAAACGCGAGACCTCTAGTCATACGACAGTTAAAGTCTCCATCTATGATCGTTATACCGGTATTAGTCCATGGTAAGAAAATTAATGCTATAATTGATACTGCGTCGGAGGTTAAATTGATTTCCGACAAGGTTTATCAAGGTTTACAAGACCCACCTGTAGTCATCGAGGAATTTACTTTGCGAGGTGCCGGTAAGGAGATGGAGATGAAGGGATGCTTGTTGGACTTAGCCCGGTTAGAGCTTGATGGCCTTAGCTTCCAAGAAATGTATGTTGCACCGATTGAGGGCGATATGCTGATTGGGTTGGACTTGATGGCCAAGCATAAGGCTTCGGTGGATATGAAAGAGAATACTTTCCATATTCAGGACAGAACAGTGCCCTTCAATACGAAACTGGAGGCCTCCGTTGACGCTGTCTCGGCTATCAGGATCAGAATAGCTCGTCGGGTCACCGTGCCAGCGAGATCTGTTCTTCGTTTACAGTGTGTCGCCGAGCAACCCCTTGAGGAGAAAAGCTACTCCATACAGCCAGAGATTAAGGCAGTGCTTGCGTGCCGTGTATGCTTCGACGGTAACCAAGGTCCAACGATGTCATTTATCAACCCGTCCGACAAAAAGGTTACCCTGTTCAGAAATCAGCGGGTTGGTGTCGCATATGAAGTAGATGAGATTGTTCCCGAGGGGTCACCGGAAATGGGTACCACATTCCGTATCCATCAACTCTCTACATCAGAAGCCACGGAAGTTCCAGGACATTTACAGGACTTGTATCGTCGGTCCTGTACAGAGCTTGATGAGAAGCAACACGCAGAGTTAAAACAGCTGTTAGTTACTTATGCCGATGTTTTTTTTCTGCGAGCGAATTTGATATCGGGAATTTTCGAGTCATAGAGCACGCCATTGACACAGGCGATGCTCGCCCAATTAAACAGCATTTCCGCAGAACGCCAAGCTGTTTTGTTGCGGAGGAGGAGAAGCACTTGGAGAAAATGCTCAGAGCTGATGTCATTAAACCCTCAATGTCGGAGTGGGCGTCATCTCCAGTGTTGGTACGAAAACGTGACGGGAGTGTGAGATGGTGCATTGACTACAGGGCTCTCAACAATGTTACCAAGAAGGATGTATTTCCTTTGCCGTTAGTGGAAGAATGTATTGACACTCTGTCGAGGGAACATGTGGTTTTCAAAACTGGACGCCACATGGGGCTACTGGCAGATTAAGGTCAAGGACGCAGATAGGTGTAAGACAGCATTCACAACCAAATACGGTTTGTATCAGTTTAAGCGGATGCCCTTTGGTTTGACCAACGCACCTAGCACGTTCTCGAGAGTAATGCGTTTGATATTGAGAGGGCTGCACTGGAAGATAGTACTCGCTTTTCTTGATGATGTGTTAGTCCTCGGTAATGATTTCAGGGATCATATGGACTATCTTTGCCCAGGTGTTCGAACGGTTTCGTGAATACGGCATCAAACTCAAGGCTAAGAAATGTGACCTATTCCAAACAGTGGTCGAGTATCTCGGTAGGGTTGTAGGGCGCCAAGGGATGGAGATCAGCAAGGGATCGATCGAGACCATGCGCAAGTGACAGACTCCTGAGTGTACAAAGGACTTCGAACGTTTCTGCGGGTTTGCCAACTACCACAGGAGTTTTATCAAAGACTTTGCTGAACTGTCCGTACCGCTGTACGCCCTGACCGGGAGGAATACATTTCATTGGGAGTCAGAACAACATGATTCCTTCGATAAGCTCAAACAAGCTTTATGTAGCGCCCCTGTGCTGACAATACCGACGCCAGAGGGTAAGTTTATCTTGGACACTGACGCATCTGACTTCGCTATCGGGGCCGAGTTGTTACAAGTACAGGACGGAGAGGAGAGATGCATTTCCTAATGTAGCTTTGCGTTAACTCCAGAGCAGCTCAAATACTGCACCACCAGGAAGGAGCTCTTCACGGTTATTCGTTTTACGCGACATTTCCGTCACTATTTGTGGGGAGCCATTTTGAGGTCAGGACTGACCATAGTAGCCTTCAGTGGTTGATGAACTTTAAGAATCCTAACGGCCAACTGGCACGCTGGTTGGAAGAGTTAAGTCAGTACTGGATGGAGATTCATCACCGATCCGGAGGTAAGCATGTCAACCTTGACGCCCTCTCGCGAATGTCCGAGGACTACATCTGCCAGGAATACAGACATAGCGTCATGCCGGAACAGCTGCCGTGTGGTGGATGTGATTACATGTACTCCACAAAGAGGCACCGCGAGTGGAGCCATCTTATTGTCGCTTTTATTAGTGCCGCTAGCAAAACCGTCACCAGCAGTAAGAACGGTTACTCAGGACGTCGACAAACTCACCTGGGTGCTGGGGTATACTTGGGCATAGATTATTAAAGCTCAGCAGGAGGAACCTGAGCTAAGCATTTTATGTTCTTGGCGTAGATCACGTCAGACTCCCGCCGAAGATGCTTTGATGTTAAGCAGCCCAGAGATAAAACATTATTGGATTAACAGGGAACTGTTTGCCCTTGATGACGATGGTATTTTGTGGAAGCGGAATGCAAGCTGCCTAACTAGCAAACTCTTGGTTGTCCCCGAAAATCTGAGGAAGGAGATTTTGGCCCTTACACATGACTTGCCGTCCGCCGGACATCAAGGTCAGGAGAGGACAATCGGAAGATGTAAAACCAAGTTCTACTGGTACCACTTGTCAAGGGATCTTAAAAAATACGTTGCTTCATGTCCAACGTGCAATCGAAACAAGAAGCCGAGCAGGAAGGCAAGGGCTAAATAACGTCCTATCATGCCAGCGCGCCCATGGAACGCGTTCATTTGGATTTCATGGGGCCGTTTCCTGTTACGCGTAGCAACAACGCTTATATCCTAATGATAGTGGACCAGTTTACCAACTGGGTAGAATGTATCCCACTTCCGAATCAGTCTGCGGAGGACACAGCAAGGGCTGCTGTCAATTAGTTTTCCCTCAAGGTTTGGGTACCCCCTCCAGATATTCACAGACCGAGGGACAAACTTTGAGAGTCACCTGTTCAAACAGATTTGTGAAAAGCTCAAGATACACAAGGCTCGGACAACACCATTTAGGCCATCAGCCAACGGACAGGTTGAGCAGTTTAACCGCACGGTAATAGACGCAGTACGGTGTTTCACAAGTCGGTCCACTAGCCATTAAACTTCAGATCGGCTGTAAATCGCAGTACTGGGTTCACACCTAATTTGTTAATGTTTGGGAGGGAAGTAAACACACTAGTTGAACTTGTGTTCCCAGGTCCTCATCCTGATGAAGACTCTGAGGATTATGAATTGTATGTCTCGAGCTACAGAGATACAGCGCGCTCATGAACTCGCTCGTAGTAAGCTGGTCACGAGTCAAGCTATCAACAAGCGTGACTATGACCTTAAAGCTTATACTAGATCATACTCTATGGGTGACGCTGTATATGTTCTAGATACAGCTACAGTCAAAAGAAAATGCAGTAAACTGTCCCCAACCTGGAAAGGACCCGCATTAGTGGTACGTAAACTCACTGATTACGTATACGAGGTAATGCTCAGGAAGCAACTTGTAACGATTAACCATGATCGTCTCAAGCTTTGCAAAGATAGAGATCTACAGGCCTGGTTACTAAGACAGCGCAAACATCTTGTTAGCAACAGTGTTCAGGGTCAACCGGCTGTTGTCACAGCTGACAAGAGTAAGTTCTGTGTATGTCGTGGCCCTGACAACAATGAACTCATGATACAGTGCGAGGAATGTAGGGAATGGTATCATGGGCCATGTGTGGGTGTAACCAGGGAACATGCAGAGTTAATTGATGTTTATCTCTGTCCTGAGTGTTTGCCAGGGAATAATTAGTGTGTTCTTCTTTCCTCAGAGATGTCTGACAGACCAAACCAGAATAGATCCTGGAAGCAGGGCCATCCCAGGTCAAAAAGCCGGACGTCCCGATCAGCGGCGGGGATGCGAGGCCCTCAAAATATCTCCCGACAGACTGTCAAGGATCTTCGTCGCGGGGAGGAGACAATCCTGCAGTGTGTCCGTCGAGTGACACAGGAGGGGACGTTGCTGGAGCCTACAGCATTCTATACATCTGTAGTGTCTCTAGCCGCCCCAGATTTGAAGGAAGCGGTTTGCCTCCAGTATAATCTGGCCCAGAGGACGGACCGATAGACGATGGATCCACGAGACAGACGAGGACCAACTGCAGCTACGATCTGCCAGACGTGTGGATCGAACAGCACCTGTCGTCCGTGGATGGAAGTCGTCTATCCAGACCCAGGAGGAAAGCCTCTTCTACGCCCCGGGAGCCGGCACCGGAGATGTGCAAAGACATCCGTCTTAAAACTGACCCATCACTGTCTGTGTTCCGTGACAACGCCAGTGAGGGAGAGCCAATGGCGACAGCCAATGACAATGATGACTTGGACCTTACGTCTGGTGTTCCAGTATCCACACCTGTTGTTTCCCAGGGACACCAGGAGGAGGCCATGGTCACATTAGCACCGTTGTCGCCAGCACCTATCCCTTCAGCCAGCGAGACCCAGCTTTTCGTATCACGAGAGTTATATGGGCGTTGCTGGAACCAAGAGGCCTTTGGTTTTGACCGCCAGGGAGTAACCCCGAAGAAGGTGACCAGACCTGTGAGTCCAGTGCGCGCACCCTCGCCGTCGCCATCACCGTCATCAAAACCAGGACAGCAGCCAAAGACTGTGCCTATCTTCTGTCCTCTATCTGGTTGTGATTCGAAGGACAAGCGGACTAAGCGACATGCAGTGGCCAAACATATGCCTGCCGTTTTTGCTGACGTCGGTTCCAACGTTCCTGGCCAGGTAGAGGCATTGCAGTGGCTAGTTAGGAGAGCCTATGGGAGAAAGGCAACTCTACAAACAGCTGTGGACAAGGTCAACACATCTAGGATGATTCCGGTATGGAGCGTCCTAGATCCATGCCATGAGGACGTCTTCAGACAAGCATGTGGAGTGCTGGGAATCCAGAGACCGGAGAAGTTCTCCCTTCACCCCGTCAACTCCCCAGCAGTTCTGCTATTCTGGAGATGCCTACTGACCATTCTGGAGTCCTTTACCTCAGCTCAGAGACTGGACTTTTACAGTTACAGGATGGCCCGGAGCACAGTGGAGCTGCCACAAACTCAAGTGGTTTAAACTAGCGTCACCGAGGTTTCAACATCAACTCCAGAGACCACCTACGAGGAAGAGCTACCCGGACTTGAGGAGTACGTCGTTGTGGACCAAGTCAGCTCTGACGAGGAAGAGCCCTCGCGCCACTCAGGACTCCGAGTGATTGACAGCCACTTTCACCTCGACAGGACAAGCCGCCAGATCTGGGGGAAAAGTAGCGGTCACACCGTCGAGGACCTGCTGGAATACAGCTATTCTGATGGTGTGATCGAGCGACCAGGATTGCCAGTGGACGTGGTTGGAGGTGTCATTGTCTACAGTGAGCCAAGCACCTATCCACATGTGGATTTCACGCTGCAGGGGCCCTGGAGAGTGACTGTGGAGTGTTCATCCAAAGCATTTTGAGACACTCACAGTCGACCGGAAGATCTGCCTCCAGTGACTACTGGAACATCCAAAAGTTGTGGCCTTAGGAGAGTGCGGGTTAGATCGTACCATTCCTACCGCCAAGTGGAGACGCCAAGGGGAGATTTTCGCCAAACTACTCAGGATGGCAAGACCAGCGCAGCCTCTGGTTCTGCACTTGAGGGGAGTAAAGGAGGACGTCTACGGCACGGATGTCTACAGGTCTGCTCTAGTCATGGTGGAGGATGCATGTTCCAAGGAGCAGGGGATCCATCTCCATTGCTTCATGGGGAAGAGGACGTCGTGCGTGCATGGCTCCGGAGGTTTCCGAAAACGTATTTTGGAGTCACAGCCGCAGTCAGACGGTTCGACGACCCCCAGATTGAAGGTCTCCGAGCGATCCCTAGGGACCGGTTAATCCTGGAAACTGACTCTCCGTACTTCCCACCCGGAAAGACCAGAATAATCACTCCAGCTTACATCGGAGAGACAGACGCCATTGTAGCCGCCCACCTGGATGCTAGGACCCAGGGAATCCTGGAGCTTGCAACCAGCAACGCTACAGCCCTGTACGGGTTGTAGGAAGTATATTCTCCAACTTGTCATCAGGGGGATCCATTCAGGTCTCAAGCCGTTACCACTGATGAGCAGAGACCTGAACTGTAAATATGTATTATATATATGGTACTCAGCCTCTTGGACGTGTCCCCGGACGGGATACTGATGTTCCTATGGTTTATACCTTTAACGGAGTAGGAGGGACTTTAGAACTTCAGATCTACGCCGACCTGAAAGCATCAGAAGTTACCTGTGTTGTTATTCATATTGTATTGCTGTTTGTGCTGCGCCCACGCTGCTTGGTAAGCATACTATGTGATATGTCAGTGACTATTATTGTATATGTATGTTATATGTGGTGACGCTACACGTGGTTTCACTATAGTACAGACTGGCCTATCCGACAGATGTGTCATTTGTCATTAAAAACATGTAAACACACACAATCACCTGGCAATGACAGGAAGTAAAATAAAAGCCATACATAAAAAAATATAAAAAAGAAAATGTCAAACATCACAACCTATGAAATGGTTCCGTTTGCGTCAGCAGGAGGGCCTGGAATTTGTTTACTCTACTGTACTGTTCAGTAACTGTTAGGCCTACTCAGTAACCTGTGTATTTGGAAGTTGGGAATTGGCTCTAAATGAACGAACATTCGGTAAAAATGACACCCTTCGATGTTCATATAAAAATATTTATTTTAATTGTAACTCAGAGTCTATATTTGTGTAGAGTAACCATGAAAACTAACTGTCATCCTAGCCTTTCAATATGATCATCGTTATCGACTGACCTACCTTCGTCATTCCATCAAGACACTCGGTTTAAACACAGAGTCACTGTTCGCTGGTTCACACACGAAGTTGCCAAAATCACAGTGAATTTAAAATTACCAGCCACGAAACATCGCCGCGTCATGGCGATCGAGATCGACATCACTCTCAATATCCTTGAACTATGAATGGAATTCCAATGACAGTCGTGACGTCATGCAGTGACGTAGTATTTTATAAAAAAGAATTGACTTGGCATTTAAAAGTACAGTATGTTCTGTGAAATGATTAGATATGTCGAGGTGCAAATCAAATTATATGTAAAGTTGGAAAACTCATTTCAGCGTTGGCTTTCAGTATTGTTGATAGAACTTCTTTTTCTCGGATGTTGACAATTTGATCACGGCCACGTAAAAGTCGGTCAAGTTACGGTAATTTTTATCGGCGAATTGTTCATTCGTTCATCACTTAACCACAAAATGATTGAAATTTGTGTGCAAACTTAGTTTGCCAAAATAGGGTATGATCTTTCAGAATATCACCCGTTAGTAAAAACGTCAAATAAAGAAATTAAAAAATTGAAGAAAATGGATGGCTGAGGGACACTTTCGCCAGAATTCGGTAATGATATGTGAGAAAAAGACTTTCATTATGTGTGTATGTAGGATAGGGATATTCCACCCTCGGGATCACAAAATGTGGTAAAACCCTCGGCAAGCCTCGGGTTTCACCACATTTTGTGACCCCTCGGGTGGAATATCCCTATCCTACATATACACATATGAAAGAGTCTTATAATCTTATATCCATGACTGTTGTAAAGACGTGAACACATTATCTTATAACTATTATTGTTGTAAAGACGTTAATACAGTTTCCTGTAACCACGATTGTTGTAAAGATGTTTAAACATTATCTTATAACCAAGACTTTTGTAAAGACGTTTTAATAATTATCTTATAACCAAGACTTTTGTAAAGACGTTTTAATAATTATCTTATAACCATGACTGTTGTAAAGATGTTTAAACATTATCTTATAACCAAGACTTTTGTAAAGACGTTTTAATAATTATCTTATAACCAAGACTTTTGTAAAGACGTTTTAATAATTATCTTATATCCATGACTGTTGTAAAGACGTTAATACAGTTTCCTGTAACCACGATTGTTGTAAAGATGTTTAAACATTATCTTATAACCAAGACTTTTGTAAAGACGTTTTAATAATTATCTTATAATCAAGACTGTTGTAAAGACGAATAAACATTATCTTATAACCATGACTGTTGTAAAGACGTTTAAACATTATCGTATAACCATGACTGTTGTAAAGACGAATAAACATTATCTTAAAATCATGACTGTTGTAAAGATGTTTAAACATTATCTTATATCAATGACTGTTGTAAAGATGTGAACACATTATCTTATGACTATGACTGTTGTAAAGACGTGAACACATTATCTTATAACTATAATCATTGTAAAGACGTTTGAAAATTATCTTAAAATCATGACTGTTGTAAAGATGTTGAAACATTATCTTATAACCATGACTGTTGTAAAGACGTCATAGAGTCTTGTTCGGCAGCTTCAGATCCAGTTATACTTACTTCATACTTCTTTAGCTAAATGCAATATATTCATATTAATGCATTTAGGGAAAGGGAACATATCAATGGGACGATTACAGGAAACTTCTGGGAACCATTTCATAAACAACTCCCCAAACTTAGTCCATTAGAAGTACCTCAACGGTGAACATTTAGAGTGCCAATTTTTTTAATTCGCCACACACACCAAAATCTTTCAGTGAACATAGTTATTATGAAGTTTTCCTAATTGTGACGTCATCAAACACAAAAAGCGTGAAGAGATTTGCTATGCATTGTTTACCATCAGCGATCCCATTCCGAGTAGAAAAGAGCATTGTACAATCGCAAGAACAATGTATGTTTATTTACGTACATTTTCCAGGGATTTGCAATTGCGTATACAACTAAAAAAAACCATGGTAACCAACACAGGTGTAGGTCCGTTTGTCTAGCACGTGTTCCGTGTGTTAGTCATACTCGGCATTTGTAAATGATATTAGAGAGGTTTAGCAACCTTACGTGTATGTGTACGGGTACGGGAGCCTACACGTACATGTACATGTAATGCTGATTTTTGGTATAACAAAGAATATACGTGTACGAATACGTGTAAAGGAAGAACTGCTTTTATTGGTTGACTTTGACCAATAACCATATTACTGAAATTAAGCTATTAGAGGGCGCCCACGTGCACCATAAAAGACACATGCATAACGTCAACGTAAGTTAAATACTTTTGTTTATCTGCATCAATCTTCTTGCGATTAGTCTACTAAGTCAAACTATTAGAAGGGCACATGAGCATGAAGAAAAATATACAATTACAACATTAATGATGATGTATTAAGGATAGTGGATTAAATTACAATCTGTATGTCCCCTGATTGTTTTTCTATTGCTGCGATATTGGTGGCATTGTCCTCTAACGCGCTCTCCTCAAGTCGCAGTCTATTTTGTGCTTGACGTTTTCAGATATCGCAATCCACTCTGTTATATTTGCGAAAGGGTTTCTCGCTATCACTTCCCGCAAGAGGAGGATATTGTCCTTTTTTCTGTCAATCGGACTTGCTTTTTTCAATTATAGGGACCACAGAACCAAATCAAAAATAGATTGTGGGTTTTCGGCAGAAGATTAATAGGGAGGTGAATGCATCGGGGCCTACTGATTGGATATTTTGGTGCGAGAAGTTTCCAAAGTTTTAATATGTGGGTTGGGTAATACATGTAGATGTAAAATATATAGAAAAACAGTATTTTTTTTTTTGCTAGCCTGTTTTTGTCAGGGGAAGTTAAGTAAGTGTGTATTTTGTTGTTAATTCAGATGAATTTTTGGTGCTGAATTCAATACAAGATGGTGGCCCCCATATGAAAAAAAATTCAAACTGGTAGAAATTTTTATTATTCTATTTAGAAGTTTCCGAGATGGCATACTTCAAAATTATAGCTACTGGACCAGTGTTGAAAACTCCATTTAAGCAGTACAGTGGTAAACGTTAACATAACCGTCTATGGGAAATCATTTGGTTCCGTGGTCCCTATAGAGCTCATGCTCATGCTCATGAAACAATTCATTTCTCAATCATAATCTAGAAATATTGAATGCTTTTAAATTTACATTAAAACTAAATTTAGCTTTCTCATTGATATAGCATATAATCTTATATGGTAAAAACTGAAATTAACATTCCGACAACAATGTCGATTTATCAGAAATCGTTATAAAATCTATTCAAACTTTGAAAATTGTTATAACGGATCCAGTCGAGTATCATGCACGACTAGTTCAATGTAAAAAGTCCTATTTTGTGAAGGAACTTAATAATTTTCTCTGATATGCTATCATACACAGTACAATCATGTTTCACAAACTTATCACGTTTTACCAATTCTCCGATATGCCTAAACATTGTTTATGAAAAAAATGCATGGTTTTAACGGGACAGTTTCGCTGATTGGAACAAAGTTGAAATACAGAAGCTGATTTCATGATATGTTGCATTAGAAATATATCTGACATAGATCTAGAGGTTCTGTTGAAATTAGATTCGTCGCTATTTACTGTTCAGTTGATAAGGACATGATGAATTGCTGTAGATCTGTTGTCTAACATTATTTCTCTTCACACCGAGATACACTCGAAAATAGACATACACTGTAACATATTGGGGCCCCTGTGATATCAACACGACACGGAAGCTTACATTGCAACAGTGGACTACTACTACAATGTTTAACACAACGTGTAATCTTTTGTTATATTATGAAGTAACGTTGGTTAAAAGTACATTTGCACTTTTATGACAAAAGTGCTTGTACCTGCATCAGCACGAGGCGATACGTAGTGTTCTCCCTGCAAAGAACATAAGCATTTAACATAATTCTGTGCAGTATGTGTAGAAACGTCTGTTCTCATACTTTCCTGGTTTTCTGCTGTTTTCCATAAGCACTTATATACCCATCATCCATATCAACCGCGCCCATGTTACGGTTATACGCAATTACCATTTTTGGCCGCCTGTTTGAAAGGTCCTGAGCAGGAAGAATTGTAGACAGACGCTACACTTGCTGTTTGTCACTTGTATCACAAAGTTTATTTAGCTGTGGCATAGAGACGAAACTTAACCTTATAGTGAAATATTCTGTTGTGAATGGAGTAAAAGTTTTGATTTTGAGCAAATGAAGATGCTTAAGGATTGTTATGTTAAAATAGTTACCAATATCATTATACATGTAATTCTTCAAGGGGCAAACAAATCAATGGCTATGTGAGGAACGGGAGAACCAAGGGTATGAGAAGGAAGAGAGTCTGCTTATAGAGGAGGACAAGAAGCTAGATGACATTTTAAATGAAGTAACACAGACCAGGCTGAGCTGGCCAATCAGTTGTGTAAATAATACCAGGCAATGGCAGGCATGAAGGTAAAACATGACAGTTTTATATTTAGGAAATAATTCCTTCAGAGTGAATGTGACCTCATGGAAGTTAATGTGAATCTCTATAAACTGATAAAACTTCTATTCTGTTGAGATTTGTAATAGCTTATCGTGTTGGTATCATTGTATATACTGATGACTCCTATGGGGTATTTCTTCTTCCAGAATGCCTCATTCAAGATGGCTGCCAATGTTGGCAGTCATCTTGAATGAGGCATTCTGGGAAAAAAACATAGTGTCATCATATCTCTCATCGTGTTTACTTGGTACGCTAGTGCACGTACGCAAGTACTGTTTACATTACATTTATGGACGCACTAAGCTTAAGGTTATTGTATTGTGTTATAGTATTAAATGCTTACAAACATGTTTATATATAATATTATCTGCTGTAAATATATGAATGTCCAGTTTAGGGTTTAATTTGGTATTTTGCAGCTTCACGTGAGTCGACGCTGTCCAGCGTTGAAACGGATGGAAAACGGGTGGTACCATTGTAAAGGGATCTAAAGACTGTACTTTTGACAACCAAGTTGTGTACCTCAAATAGTAAATGATGATTGCGGGAGGTAGAGAACACGGATACATGTGTACTCGAAGGTAGCCGGAGTAGATGCTGCATTTTGGTGTGGAAACATCATATGGAGACCGTATGGGTCGTGCCAGGCCTATGCAATACTTGACTGACGCCATCAGCGTGGGAAGTAGCAGACCCAACGAGGCAACCGGAGCTTCAAGTATTGTAAATATTCATAAAATCCCTGAGACTTTTACCACATCGTGTATGGACAAGGATATTATCTACCATGTGCTGTTACAGAGACTATATGGTTTTATTTATATATGTGTGCGTGTGTGTGTTAGTACTTGCTGAGTGTACCACGGAAGAAGATGATTGAGTTTGAGTAAGCGAGGTTTTGTAAAACAGATAAATAGCAAAAATAACCCTTGTAAATTAATTGTACAATGCTTGTAATTGTGTATAAAAGAAATTGAAAATATGTTCTTCCTGATTTGGTTGTTACTTTGGAAACCTGTGTGGTAATCGCTCGGCTAGGTTACACCTGTTTTGGACACATGAGACCCAACAGTTCACACACCAAAAGCAAGTACATCTGGTCCCTGTAATGTATCCTACAATGTCCCTGGTGGCATTTAGCTGTACGTACCAAGTCACTAGTATGTTTGTAAACATATGAATCATTGTACATGAGACGCTTGATTAAAGGCAGGCTTTGAGCGGGAATCCAACATGGTTGTTTGTCGTGTGTTCAGGTCAAGGAACATAACATGGTGTCAGAAATACTGTTTGCCAAGTCTGTAAAAAGGACATAAAAGGTAAAAAATGAAATCTTTAGCTGGTTCTTTACCCTCAATGAACTGGGAATCGAGCGATTTAGAAGGCTCGTGGAAACCGTTCAAAACCACGTGGAGTTCATCTTCACAGGCCCGCTCAAAAGTAAGTCGGAACTTGAAAAGTGTTCATATCTAATAATCTGGGTCGGCGATACCCAGTGGGCACACAACGTCTGGAGAACGTTGCAGTTACGTCAGGATGCAACGTTGCATTTAGTTTATAGTAAGGTTGCAAATGAAAGTTTGGGGAACATTTTCATACAACGTTCCCACAACGTTACTGAGTTACGATGTGGCAACGTTTTATTTACGTTGTATAGACGTTGTCACAACGTCGTATTATTTTATTTTCTACTATTGTTACCTATTATGTACAACAAAATATCAAGTTTTTTTTATACAGTATTTTAATGTCTTTATTTCCACGTGTCCATGTGGTTGCACTCCTCCCATCACTCCTATCTGATGTCTCTGATTACCTCGGTGCATCCAGTTATTACCATTTAATCTGTAAATAGAAAAACAATCAAAACAATAATTATTGATATACCGTTAACTTTTCGGCAATATATCATAACGTGTTCGGTTAACAAATATGCGTGAAACTAAACTTATGCCCGGTGATACCAAAAACGTACATCCGTTGTACGTACGTATGTGAATATAAATCATAACATGCCCGATCTGTTTGTAAATAAGCACAAGTCAAAATCAAACGCAGTGTAATAAAAAATACAAATCATATAGAACTTACCTTGAATTACTTATCTGTATTCGGGAAGAACGCTGATTCCTTACGTTATTTTGAAAGCAAATACATAATCCAGTACAGCAAGTCAACAGTCCGATTGAAATGTGTGTGTGTTGGGCCCACGTGTGTTTGCAGAACAAAGAACCGGAAGTTAAAATTACCGCGCAAATATTAATACCCTTTTTTCTTCTCTCTATCTATTTCTTTTCCCGAAAAAAAATCGCAACGGTTTCAACCAAAACATGATATTTCCATGTAGTTTAAACTGAAATTAAGTCGTTTAAAAAAATGTTTTTGAAATGAATGTGAATGTTTGTATTGCCCCCTGGCGGATATATATTGCAACATAAAGGGAGGTAACACCGATTTGTTATCGTAACCTCGTAAGTTCGAGTTTGATCACATTTATTGGTATAAAAGGAGGTCTAACAGCAAAATAGGACCAGGAAAGGATCAATAATCGATATATATTATTAGGGCACATAATAGGCGACGTAGGTTGCTTTTTAACTAATCTAAACAGATCCATTATTGACAAATACAATTTCGAGCCAATTAGATAATTAAATTTATCACGAAATTTGATGTTTTCGTTCGGTATGTCTTTGGCATTTGTGTAAACTTGCAACCCGTTTAAAATTAACAACAAATATTCAAAGTTTGCATTAAAACCTTGTTACAACGTTGTTACAACGTCAAAAGCTAACGTTGTACTAACGTTTGACATGAAACGTTCTCACAACGTTGTAGGAAAGTCCCGGACGTTGTGACCTGAATAGGACGTTTTCATAGAATTGTTATCGGAATTAAAAGTCATAAAATCCGTGAGAAACTGATCAATATTGGGTCTGAATTAACATTGACAAAAGCGGAAGAAACCGTTAGATTCAGTGAACTGTCAACGGCACAAGCAAACTTAATGTCGCATTCTGTAGTTGAAGACCCAAAGGTCAACGCAATCAAAACAAAACGCGTCAATCATAAACCCTCACATCAATCTCGAAATCATGAAAAATCTCCAAAACAGCTGTGTAACAGATGTGGGTACAACCATCAACCAGGAAAATGCCCGGCATATGGACGAACTTGCAGAAGTTGTGGTAAGCCCAACCATTTTGAGAAACTCTGTCGTAATAAAGAAGGTTGATATAAAGAACCAAAGAAATCTTCATATCACAAAGGAAATGGAAAGAAAGTCCATGTGATAGATGACGAAGACAGCTCAGATAGCGATACAGATGAACTATTTCTTGGATACATCACCTCAAATGTAAACACGATCAACCCTGACTGGACAGAAAACATACAAGTTGGAAACAAAGGTAAATCGGTAGAATTTCAATTAGACACCGGAGCCAGGTGTAATGTGTTACCAAAGTCGATACTGAACACTGTCAGCAAAAGCTACAACATAAAAACAACTAAAACACGACTGAAATCGCACACAGGACATAAAATGGTTCCTGTTGGAGTAGTAGAGTTGAAGTGTCGGTACAAAGACACTGACAAACTTATAAACTTTGAAGTAGTTGACCAATCCTCGGGGCAGATGACTGTTGCAGAATGGGTCTTGTAAAAAGAATTCACAACATTGAACACAGTCGCGGACAAGGCCAATCAAGAAATACCAGATGATATATTTCAAGAATTTAGTGATGTCTTTCATGGTTTAGGATGCCTGCCAGGAAAACATGACATCAAAATTGACCCCTCCGTTAGACCGGTAGTTCACGCTCCGAGAAAGGTACCAATAGCGATAAGAGATAAAGTCAACTAGACAGAAAGGTTGAAAACGGCGTCATCATCAAACAAAATGAACCAACACCGTGGGTAAATTCGATGGTAATGGTTATGAAACCGAACGGAAAGGTGAGCATTTGTATAGATCCCAAAGATCTAAACCAAGCCATAATAAGAGAGCATTACCCTCTTAAGACCATTAAGGATATAATTCAAGAAATACCAGAGGCAAAAGTCTTTTCCAAGCTTGATGCAACATCCGGCTTTTGGCAAACAGCACTGACCAATAAAAGTTCAAAACTTTGTACTTTCAATAGCCTATACGGCAGATACAGCTTCAAGCGACTACCATTTGGGATCAAATCGGCTTCAGAGGTATACCAAAGAATCATCACAGACATGGTACAAAACATCGATGGATGCGAAGCCATAATTGACGATCTACTCATATGGGGGAAATATATGGAAGAGCACGACCAACGCCTCAAACGCGTTCTAGAAAGGGTGCGTGAGTACAACCTAAAACTCAGCCCTGGAAAATGTCAATTCAGAAAAGAAAGTGTGGCATATGTGGGTCATATGTTGACGTCAAAAGGTGTTAAGCCTGATAAAGAAAAGGTAAGAGCCATCGACGAAATGGCACGTCCCAACAACCTAATAGAACTACAAACCTTTATGGGTTTCATTTAATACTTGGCAAAATTCCTACCAAACCTGTCAGAAGCAAGTGCCCCAATTCGTGAGCTTCTAATAAAAGACACAGAATGGCACTGGGACGAACCACAAGAACTTTGCTTCCAGAAACTGAAACAACTAGTGTCGGAAGCACCGGTTTTAAGGTATTTCAATAAAAAAAACCGGTAACACTTACTGTGGATGCTAGCTCAAAGGGTCTGGGGGCAGCAGTAATTCAAAATGACCAACCAATCGCTTACGCGTCGCGCGCTCTAACAAAATGCCAACAGAACTATGCGTAAATTGAAAAGGAGGCGCTAGCCATTGCTTTTGGGTGTATTAAATTTCATCAGTACATATTTGGGAGGAAAGTCACTGTTAAAAGTGACCACAAGCCGCTAGAGTCAATCTTCCGCAAGCCGCTGTACCAAGCCCCAGCACCTCTACAGAGAATCCTGCTGTCCGTGCAGCAGTACGACCTGGTAGTGAAGTATAAACCAGGCAAGACTATGTTTTTGGCCGACTCGCTCAGCAGAGCATTCATACAGGACTCATGCGATGACTTAATCCCTGATTTGGCTATAAACTCTGTCACTTATCTACCGATGTCAGGAGATAGGTATAGTGAATTCCAAAACGCAACGAAGTTAGACGAAACACTTCAAGTACTTCAAGGTGTTGTGAAGTCAGGCTGGCCAGAGTTAAAAAAAGGACACACCAAAGGAACTTCACGAGTACTGGCCGTTCAGAGATGAAACGTGTAACGACGGAATTGTCTTCAAAGGACACAAAGTTGTGGTTCCGGTAACACTCATAAAAGACATGATTGATCGAGTTCACCAATCACATCTTGGCATTGTAAAATGCAGAAGTCTCGCAAGAGAGACACTGTTTTGGCTAGGGATGGCTGCAGAAATAGAGGAGTTCATCAGCAAATGTGGTAAATGTGCTGCTACTCTAAAGGCTAACCCAAGAGCGCCACTAATGGAAACTGAGACCCCAAAACGTCCGTGGGCTGTTGTATCAGCAGATCTATTTGAATTCAAGGGCCATCACTATATTGTATCAGTGGATCATTTTTCAAAATGGCGGAGATGGCGAAGATGGACAATCTATCTGCTTCGCATACTATCGCGCATCTTATGAGTCAGTTCTCGCGATATGGTATTCCGGATAAAGGTCCACAATTCGCGAATAGTGCCTTCATCAAGTTCGCGAAGGAATATGGGTTCGAACATGTGACCACATCTCCCCTTTTTCCTCAGGCCAATGGACAGATTGAAAGAACTATACAAACCGTTAAACGGATACTACTCAAATCAGAAGATCCGTATAAAGGTCTCCTAGCATATAGAAACACAACCTTAGAAGATCTTGGTTTGTCACCAGCACAGATCTTTCTCAACAGGAGGTTAAAAACTGACATACCAACTACCTCCACCCTCTTAGAGCCAGCCACCCAAAGTGGCATTGATGTCCGCGAACGTCTGAAAACGCGAAAGGCTCGACAAAAACAACAACATGATCGACATGCTGGACCACCTCTACGGAATTTGTTCCCTGGAGAAAAGGTAGTGGCGAAACACCAAGGACAATGGGTCCCAGCAACGGTTGTCGCAAAACATGTGGCGCCAAGGTCATGTGTAATCGAGTCCGCGTCGGGTCGCAAACTCAGGAGGAATCGTTTACACCTCCGCCCCACCAACGCGTCTAACATCCCTACCCAGAAGGATTCAGTACCAATCAACAACAAAGTCCCTGGACAGGATGTGGAACCACATGTGGCACCACCTCCATACTTGGCGGAATCAACATCCCATTCTGGAGACACCTGCACACCTGTGGTGACCAAATCAGGCCGCGTCGTGAAATCGCGAAATCCCATGAACTTGTAAATGTATATATGTTTCGCGTTAGAAAAAGAACTGTTAAATGTGTTTCATATTCAAAGTTTGGTATTATTCTGAGGACAATCTTTTATAAACATTTCATTGTGTGTTTAAGCTAGTCACATCAAGATTTCTAGTCAGAGACATTTCTCATAGTTCTAGTTCATTACAATTATAAGTATTCCCAATACCACACTTATGTCATAATTTCAGGCACGAATACAAAAATGTCTTGATTATTGTCTGAATCAATAACATCATCCACATCTGTTTATAAGTATCTGGAGTAATGGTTACAGTGTTTTCACTGAAATTACCCGACAAACCATGGTCACACTCATGACTGTTCCATCCCCAGACGATAGCCTCTCGATTCGCCTTGGATCAGTCAGTTTCCAACACATGTGCAAGAAAGGGCGGGGTGTCCGAACTGGTTACACAGCTAACACTGGACCCCAGGGGCACTGGAGCTGGTTTCATTTCACTTACATTTGACCAGGTCCCTTACACTTGTATAACTATCGCTTGTTTGGAACACTGCCGCTGGATTGCTGGGATGTCCGGTTATTTAAGTTTGACATCAGAAATGATAGTTTTGACTCTAACACATCCATTCTATTGTTACGTGAAGTATTACCACTAGTAGCTTGTACCACATGTGTTGTTGGTGAGCATACCCATAGCAAGTATGTATCCTTCCGACATGGATCGAAAAATGGCAACGTAGATTCATCGTGAGAGGCTGATATGGGGTGCGAGTTTGATTAAACGCCCAGTCCTTCAGGAAACTGTCTGCCACATCATTGTACATCGTTATAGCAAGTTCATATACCTTGTAGAAGCTTTTGGATCCTCCACCATGTTCTGCTAACCGATAAGCAGTAGACTGTGAACTTGTACAACAGCAAACAAACACATGCACAGCTTTTCAGATATTTGATCTCGTCTTCAGAAAGTGTCTCCTTTTCAGAAGATTGCAATACATCACAACCGAGAGTGAAAGTACAAACAATATATAAGGATTATCTCCCTTACACCTTTTGCAAAGATATCTGAGGAGTTAAGCTCGCGAATTAAAGGATTCGCGAAATATATTTGATTTTTTATTATAATTGATAGTTCAGAAGATAATGAACAGCATCAAGTAGAGGTGTAGGAAGAAACTCAACACATACCCGCCATCTACAACGAAGAAGTATCCAAACTACAGACACAGGACTGCGCAGCTGACAGACCACTACAACGGCGACATCGACTACATCAGCTATGGCGACCGAGCACCATATTTATTACATATATATTTACTAATCCGTACGTACGATTTACTAATTCGTACGTACTGATTACTTATTCGTACGTACGGATTACTAATTCGTACGTACGATTTACTAATCTGTACGTACGATTTACTAATCCGTACGTACGATTTACTCATTCGTACGTACGGATTACTAATTCGTACGTACGATTTACTAATCCGTACGTACGAATTAGCAGAGACATATATAGAGAGACTGGCAGCTCTCAATTTGCCCTTATGTCTACTGGGTGGCCCCTGACCTTCCCACAATCCTTTGCGGTCGCTCTGTTCAGTCTTCTCCTAATGCCATAGTGGAAAAAACTTGAAAACCAGACACATAGTTATCGATAATTTCTATTTGAAATCATCACCAAGATCCAATGATGTGCTTTAATTGCATTAAAAGCAAAGTGCAGAAGTGTCATCAATATGGAATATATCACATTTGCTGTCAAAGTGTTCGTATTTTGAGTATGAAAGTCAAGCACACCACAGGGAAGATGGGGTTTTCGAAAATACGGATAAATGACAACAATGTAAATAATAAACAAGACCATATCCCATAAGTATGATAGTTTTTGGATAATGTAGTAACTTTTGTAGTGGCCTAAATAAAACCATGTGCTTTTTGTGTGTATTGAAAATTGACGACGTTTTGGTCTGACGTAATGGCGGATTAACCAGAACATATCGAATAAGTTCCAGTACATCGATACACACATGCGGTAAGCCCGATTTACCTGTGCTCGCGTGTGTTTGATAGGGGACAAAACGCTCTCGATAAGGGATATGCTTGAGTGGTCACGAATAAATAGCGATGTTACTAATCTCTCTATATATGTCTCTGGAATTATTAAATCGTACGTACGATTTAATTATTTTTTATAGTGGCCCTAATACGCTTACGTAAATTATGATTAAGAAGATATCGTGAAAATATAGCGCAAGTTATCATTGTACAGTGTGTATCAAAACATTTATATTAATAAAGAGATTCCATTCTGTTTGTATTAGTCTAACTTTCCAAAATCTATATGATGTTCTATTAAAAAACTTCCACATTATAGTTCTCATTGTCTAAGCATACAGTGAGGACGTTACGTATACCAAACTTTCCAGGAGAAAACAGACTTTGTTATTTGCTTCTTTGTGTGGAAAACGAAACCTGTTTTAGTTTATATTGTGATATGGTTGCCTTCTAGCCCTTTAGCTCAGTCTGTAAAGCGGGGGTCGCGTGTTCGATCCCGGTGGAGACTACTTGCTTTTCTGTTATATTTGGTGCCGTTGACCACTCCAAGTGCAAGCTTTAGAAAATGAGAGGCTTCGTTGGGGATAAAACCTGGGTTAATGTGTGTTCGATATGTACGGCCGCCTTGCTTCTAGTGTCGGTGATGGGGGATTTTGTCTTTAGCTCAGTCGGTAGAGTGGCGGGCCAGTAAGCAAGGGTCGCGGGTTCGATCCCCTGTGGCGGCACACTATATTCGCTTTCCTGTTATATATATCATAACAATCTTGTATCGTCTGCACTTTTACGTTGTTAGTAGCATATGCAATGTGGCAGTAGAATAATGATGTCATTATTTGCAGTGCACATGTCATCACGGATATGATATGTGTGATAATCTGGAATCCGACAATGCAAAGTGAAGACAATGCTAGTCACATCAGGACAAACAATAAGAAGTTCAGCCGATATACGTATAGATGCAATACATTGTTAATTTTACAAGGTGTTTACATGTTTTTGTTTTGTTTTTGTTTGTTTGTTTGTTTTTTTGGAATGGGGGATGTATAATTTACATTCTATATGTATTGGATTAGGACCTATTATTGGCCTACTTTGTAGCATATTCTCAATGTGTCATAATTTAAAAAAATGACAAAACAAAATCTAAAAATCTGAAAATGTAGTACAAGTTATTAGACTGTTATTCTCAGATCCCCGTGTTTCCTTCTTGATTAACGGCGAGTCAGGTGATTATAGCTGCGCTCTTCTAAGGCTTTGCCTTCATTCATATTATATCTTAAACTTATACTTGATTAATGGGAAAGTATAGACAAGAAGGGAAGCATTAGAGAGAGAAAATGTGGTTAGTTTAACGAATCAATGGAGGCAGCCATCTTGAATGAGGTGTTCTGGGAGAGAAAAAATCCTCCTTAGATGTCATCAATATTCTCTCCCCTGTATCTTGGTTTTCAAATACAGAAGTGACATACCTTTCTTTAGTTGTATTTTCTTGAGATTTTATCTTTTTTTTTATCCGTTGTTGATGATGTAGCCGGGTTGGATTTCATGACGTTATTGACTTTCGGTATGCTAGTATAGTATGTAAATGGCTAGAAGGGTTGGATTTCATGACGTTATTGACTTTCGGTATGCAAGTATAGTATGTAATGGGATCCTGGCTGAAATTTTGTATTAAAATACTGCTCCTCCTTTAAGCAGAAATGGTTACAAAAACAAATTTGATCTGAAACATAAGTGGCTGCGTATAGATGATTTATGGTAATTTATTATAATGATGCTTGATTGAGGGTTGTATCAATGCTGTATGTGTGTGGTAGTCTGATAACCATAAGGCCCATGGGCCTCTTGTTTCATCATACTATACATTTTGCTTCAGATTAAAATTTGGCTCATATTGGAGATTGAATACTGTACAGATTCGAGGAGCCCATTGATGATAACAAAGTCTGATCTGTTAGACTTCACAGTGAAAATTTCTACAAGGCATCAATAGAGGAACAACTGTATAAGTTTAGTAATGCCATAAAATGAAAAATATCCGTGTTTCTGTTAACCCTACTGACCCTATATTTTTGTTCCTACCCTGAAGTTTTTTGGATATTTTCAAGGAAACACTATTAAAGTAAAGACTGCTTGGCTATATATATATATGACAATTTACTTGTCTACTGTCGTTATTACTACTTGACAATTATATAATCTTAGTTTAAAGCACACATTTTGAAACGTGTTGAGGCAAGTAAATTTCTGAGCTCTAACTTCTGATTAATATTCCAGTATGTGCTATCAAATTTAAAACAATTCAGCAACTTTTTTCCAGAAAGCCTTTTCGCTGGCAATCGGGAACCGTCGGCACTTTCCGTAAACGAGAAAATACATGTATTTTCTTGTTTACGGAAAGTGCCGACGGTTCCCGATTGTTTGGCTGGCTGTCCCAGCTTTGATAGTGAGGTAGTTTCAGTCAAGCACTTGCGAGATCCTGATTCTGCTAAGAATAAAGTACCTGGGTGACATTGTCGTAAGCTATATTTTCAATGAAAAACAGCTTTATAATATATTTTAATATTTCACATTCCATATCCATCAGGGAGAAGAAGCATTGGACACTCCATAAAATCCAGGATTGAAAGCGCCCAAGATATGCGGACTGGGAATCGAGTCAGGTTTCATTGTCAGCTCCAATTCAGGTCCACATGTGTTGGTAGAAAGTAGCTGTCTCTAGATTTCGTAATATTATCCCAGAATATAAGTACATCAGCAATAGGTTAGGGTATAAGTAGGAAACACAATTTCCTTATTGTATAACTTTGTATAAGGATCACAGTTAAATATCCATTTGGTACCTTTTTAGGTCACCTGAGACAAAGTTTCAAGTGACCTAGTTTTAAATGTCTTTTGTCTGTTGTTCGTTCGTAAACAATTTACATTTTAGACTTCTATATTCCATTTTCAACTTATTTTTGATCAGTCTATGTAGGCAATACCAACATTTTCTTGTGATCTGAATTCTTAGATACAATTGATTACTATGCTGTAAGTCGACAGGTTTAAGCCTGGCGTATTGTCAATGTTTTATAACGAATTACAAACGACACAGACACTGATCAATGTTGATCAATTACACAAAGCTCAAACAGACAATAAGTACGGCCAAACGAACGTAAAGGTACATATATGTAAATCTAGAGAGGTGATAGCTCTATACGGTGGATATGTATAAGGTACAACGGCAGCTTATATAGAATTTACTGTAATTAGCTATATAAACAATGTAACACGATACCCTTATCTTCTAATAACCTAACGATTTGTGAATTTGAAAAAAAAAAAGATAAAACACCACTTTAGTGAAAAGGACAGCAGAACAGCTAAACAAGGATTTATCAACGAATGTATACACCGACATGGTATTTTGTGGTTTACATATCGTACAATAATTGAAGTTTATGTGTAAATGACATTGCAACACATATATTAATTTACTATCAATGTATAACGCACACTGATGCTAACATCATAGCCCGGATATTACTGGAAAAATCGAACGTGACTCCTATAAATATTAGACACCTCTACATCTGTCCCGCGTGTCCACGTGTCACACTTTTATTCAAACAGTTTAAATTGAAAAGTGCGTACGTTCTTTATGTTAGATTGGCGATGTTGTATGTTCTGCTTCGGATATATTCGATTTAATACCATTAGTCAAATATGTTTAAACTATTATTTTCACCGAATATGAGCACTGTTCTTACAACTGGCTGTCTAGACAGACAGCCTTGGTACACTGATAATGTATCGGACATCACGCAATTTGGCATGATTGATATGTAAAAGGTATTATCAAACAAACTTCTAAACGTGTCATTACGACTGTGTGATACTTCACCATGGCGTCATGTGCTGCGGCCAGATGGTGTAGTGTATTCACAAAATGTGTATACTTTCGATACAATGTACGCATATTTTATGATATATTGATATACGACGTGCAAGTACATGATGATTGACTTATATCACTATGAAATTCGAATAACCCGTGGAGAATTTGTAAGTTCAGTTTTCATCAAAGCATATGTACTATTTATGAGGGTATTTATTGCACAACGGACAACGGAAGGCTGATATTGAACACACACCTTGGGATGTCCTACCTGGGACCCAACCTAATGCTGGTATCCATATCACTTACCAGTCTCGATGACAGATGCCGATATGCAAAATTAATGAGATTCATTGAAATAGCTTCATACATCATTAGAGCATGATGATTATCTAATATTCACAAAAAAAGTGTTAAATTCAACCATCTGTCAGTACGAAATAGGAAACCTGTGTTTGAAATGGATATCATGTCCATTTATGCAGGAATTTGTATGCAATTATATACTACGGGGACAAGGCAACGTGCATAAATGAGTACGAATGAGTAATATTTGAAACAGATCCATAAAGCATTGGGGGTTACTGCGAATCAATTTTCAACGTATCCTTATTCATTTTTATTTAACTTGTTCATTCCAACCTACTGAAGAAAATGGTGAAATATTCACCTAGATAGATAATATACAATTATTGTATACACTCTCAACTTTCAGTTGGTTCAGAAATTATATAAATACATCTAGCTTCAAACCACGAGATCCTCTCTATATTTTCGTAACATATAAAATAAGACAAAATTACAGTAATATGTTGAATAATAGAATATACACCCTAATGATTACATTCATAATTACAATAGAACCCGGACAACTACCAACTAATTAAGAGGAATCTATAATGTGATGCTCCATTCTCTATATGTAAATTATCTGCGAAGCACGCATGCGCAATTTGTTTTGTTTTGAAGAATGACGGACTTGCGATCAAAATCACAGATCAGTAGCCGGAAGTCAGTTAGACACTGGTTGCTGCAGCGAAAGTTAAAAATTAAAGGAGTGGGCAAAGTCACAACAACATTTGCGACTTGCCGAGGTATAACTTGAGTCTGTTAGACAAAAAATAAGGATAGATTAAATGTTAAAAGTCACATTGAATTGGCATTGAAACTTTTAGGCATTTGATGAATAAGCTCACGCTACGTTGTTGATATATCATCTGGGGGTGTAGGTTGGATCACGGTCTATTTTTAAGTGTTGATCACATGATTTACTTATGGATTACTTGTATAACTAGGCAGGTTTGATGGAAATCAAATGAACCTAAAGCTATAGGTGATTATGAGATTTAACTCTATAAATTTGTATATTCATGAACAACTACACAGAGAGAGAGTGCACTAAAAGGAACAGAGGAGGGTAATCGTTTACGTAAAAATAAAGATAAAATGTTTGTATAAACACTTCAAGAGTTCCTACTGCATACATGAATGCTATGTAATATCCAGCAATTCTTTTACTTAGGATAAAGAAATTGCAACTCCGACTCCATCGAATTATTTATTGTCTTAAAATATTTTCTGAATGAATTATCTTTTGAAACTGTTTTGTCCTGGATGCCGAGGTCTTTGGTGAATACCACAGGACCTCAGCTCCAAACACAGGACCTCAGCTCCAAACACAGGACCTTAGCTCCAAACACAGGACCTCAGCTCTAAACACATGACCTCAGCTCCAAATAACATATTCAAGGAAGCATATTTTTACGAACGTGCCTGCGGTATGGCGTTTAAGACACGTGACACACTGATGTAATATAACCTATATTGTTGGCTTTCTACTGCTGGTGTACATGTAAGCAGTTATACAATGAACCACTTTGAGAGAACAAAACTTTATAAGAACCAGTATGGTCGCTGATAATAAATTCAGATAGTGTACTATTATCATTATAACATATGAATTAATTGTGTAAGCATAAAACATCACACGGGTGGATCGCTGCTTAAATGAATGAATACTAGAACGGACAAAACAAAATAGAACAGACATCATTTTCTAAAATTCTAACTTTACATATGCACTGATATTGACGAATATGGAAAAGTCCGACAAGAAGGACTTCTCGCGTTGACTTTTTTCGTGGAATATTAAATGTAGGTAATCCTATTTGTGCATAGATATATCAACCTGTTAATTGAACATGTTAATAGTTACCAATTACCATGGCAACATAAACAAATGGAATTCAAACAGCTGCATGCTTATCTACACAGGTTCCATAACATTCCAGTCAAGTTTTGTGAAAATCGGGTAATACGTTCATGGGGAGTTGTCCAACAAGAAAAACATATGAAAAGTGACCAGTAACCATGGTAACCACAAATTTTGAATTAAAACAGCTGCATGCACATTTACATATGGTCCTCTTAATTTATGTGAAGTGTCATTGGAATCGGCCCACCGGTTCAGGAGGAGTTGTCCGGACAAAATGTGTATACATAGTTCACAACTCACTTTCGATATACTTGTGGGGGCGATTTAACGTTTCATCCACTACTCACTCAGATATACTTGTGGGAGTGATTTAACGATTCATTCACTACTCACTCAGATATACTTGTGGGAGTGATTTAACGTTTCATCCACTACTCACTCAGATATACTTGTGGGAGTGATTTAACGATTCATTCACTACTCACTCAGATATACTTGTGGGAGTGATTTAACGATTCATTCACTACTCACTCAGATATACTTGTGGGGGCGATTTAACGATTCATTCACTACTCACTCAGATATACTTGTGGGAGTGATTTAACGATTCATTCACTACTCACTCAGATATACTTGTGGGAGTGATTTAACGATTCATTCACTACTCACTCAGATATACTTGTGGGGGCGATTTAACGATTCATTCACTACTCACTCAGATATACTTGTGGTGGCGATTTAACGATTCATTCACTACTCACTCAGATATACTTGTGGGGCGATTTAACGATTCATTCACTACTCACTCAGATACACTTGTGGTGGCGATTTAACGATTCATTCACTACTCACTCAGATATACTTGTGGTGGCGATTTAACGATTCATTCACTACTCACTCAGATATACTTGTGGGAGTGATTTAACGATTCATTCACTACTCACTCAGATATACTTGTGGGGCGATTTAACGATTCATTCACTACTCACTCAGATATACTTGTGGGAGTGATTTAACGATTCATTCACTACTCACTCAGATATACTTGTGGGAGCGATTTAACGATTCATTCACTACTCACTCAGATATACTTGTGGGGGCGATTTAACGATTCATTCACTACTCACTCAGATATACTTGTGGTGGCGATTTAACGATTCATTAACTACTCACTCAGATATACTTGTGGGGCGATTTAACGATTCATTCACTACTCACTCAGATATACTTGTGGGGGCGATTTAACGATTCATTCACTACTCACTCAGATATACTTGTGGGGGCGATTTCACGATTCATTCACTACTCACTCAGATATACTTGTGGGGGCGATTTAACGATTCATTCACTACTAACTCAGATATACATGTGGGGCGATTTAACGATTCATTCACTACTCACTCAGATATACTTGTGGTGGCGATTTAACGATTCATTCACTACTCACTCAGATATACTTGTGGGAGTGATTTAACGATTCATTCACTACTCACTCAGATATACTTGTGGGTGCGATTTAACGATTCATTCACTACTCACTCAGATATACTTGTGGGAGTGATTTAACGATTCATTCACTACTCATTCAGATATACTTGTGGGGCGATTTAACGATTCATGCACTACTCACTCAGATATACTTGTGGGAGTGATTTAACGATTCATTCACTACTCATTCAGATATACTTGTGGGGCGATTTAACGATTCATGCACTACTCACTCAGATATACTTGTGGGAGTGATTTAACGATTCATTCCGTGCAAATATCTCGTCGCCTTTAGGATATGAAATTGAACTTAATTTTGTGTTTTTCCCATACTTCATCATTAAACCTGACTGCGCATGTGCTTTTAGCGATGGAATGAACGGAAATTAAATGTGTACAGACAGGCAGCTATTGGTTTGATCAACCATAAACAAATTGGTGAATACTGGATTGATAAAACATGTATAGATAGGCGAATACTATATTGATAAATTATGTATAGATAGTTATTTAATTATATAGTTACAGATATTTGTACACGGTTTATCAATCCATTAATCGACTAACTATACATGGTTTATCAATCCATTAATCCTTTATCTGTACACGGTTTATCAATCCATTAATCCTTTATCTGTACACGGTTTATCAATCCATTAAACGTATATCTGTATATGGTTTATCAATCCATTAATCCTTTATCTGTACACGGTTAATCAATCCATTAATCCTTTATCTGTACACGGTTTATCAATCCATTAATCGTCTATCTGTATATGGTTTATCAATCCATTAACCGTCTATCTGTATATGGTTTATCAATCCATTAATCGTATATCTGTATATGGTTTATCAATCCATTAATCGTATTTGTATATGGTTTAAACATTAATCGTATATCTGTATATGGTTTATCAATCCATTAATAGTCTATCTGTGCATGGTTTATCAATTCATTAATCGTCTTTTTGTACATGGTTTATCAATCCACTAATCCTTTATCTGTATATGTTTTTATCAATCCATTAATCGTATATCTGTATACGGTTTATCAATCCATTAATCGTATATCTGTATACGGTTTATCAATCCATTAATCGTATATCTGTATACGGTTTATCAATCCATTAATAGTCTATCTGTATATGTTTTTATCAATCCATTAATCGTATTTGTATATGGTTTATCAATCCATTAATCGTCTATCTGTATATGGTTTATCAATCCATTAATCGTCTCTCTGTACATGGTTAATCAATCCATTAATCGTCTCTCTGTACATGGTTTATCAATCCATTAATCGTCTATCTGTATACGGTTTATCAATCCATTAATCGTCTATCTGTATATGGTTTATCAATCCATTAATCGTCTATCTGTATATGGTTTATCAATCCATTAATAGTCTATCTGTACATGGTTTATCAATCCATTAATCGTCTATCTGTATATGGTTTATCAATCCATTCATCGTCTATCTGTATATGGTTTATCAATCCATTAATCGTCTATCTGTATATGGTTTATCAATCCATTAATCGTATATCTGTATATGGTTTATCAATCCATTAATCGTCTATCTGTATATGGTTTATCAATCCATTAATCGTCTATCTGTATATGGTTTATCAATCCATTAATCGTCTATCTGTATATGGTTTATCAATCCATTAAAAGTCTATCTGTACATGGTTTATCAATTCATTAATCGTCTTTTTGTACATGGTTTATCAATCCATTAATCTTTTATCTGTATATGTTTTTATTAATCCATTAATCGTATATCTGTATACGGTTTATCAATCCATTAATCGTATATCTGTATACGGTTTATCAATCCATTAATCGTCTCTCTGTACATGATTTATCAATCCATTAATCGTCTCTCTGTACATGGTTTATCAATCCATTAATCGTCTATCTGTATATGGTTTATCAGTCCATTAATCGTCTATCTGTATATGGTTTATCAATCCATTAATCGTATATCTGTATATGGTTTATCAATCCATTAATCGTATATCTGTATATGGTTTATCAATCCATTCATCGTCTATCTGTATATGGTTTATCAATCAATTAATCGTCTATCTGTATATGGTTTATCAATCCATTAATCGTATCTGTACACGGTTTATCAGTCCATTAATCGTCTATATGTATACGGTTTATCAATCCATTAATCCTCTATCTGCATATGGTTTATCAATCCATTAATCCTTTATCTGTATATGGTTTATCAATCCATTAATCGGCTATCTGTATATGGTTTAAACATTAATCGTATATCTGTATACGGTTTATCAATCCATTAATCGCCTATCTGTATATGTTTTTATCAATCCATTAATCGTATATCTGTATATGGTTTATCAATCCATTAATCATATATCTGTATACGGTTTATCAATCCATTAATCGTCTCTCTGTACATGGTTTATCAATCCATTAGTCCTTTATCTGTATATGGTTTATCAATCCATTAATCGTCTATTTGTATATGTTTTTTTTCAATCCATTCATCGCCTTTCTGTTAATGATTGATCAAAACTATAATCACCTTTCTGTACATCGTTTATCAATCCATTAATCGCTTACGTTTTCGAAAGCGCGTTCGGACTTAATCGTAAAACAAGTGATGGTGGTAGAGATGATCCGTAAGTTATGAAAAAAGCATCGACCAATCAGAATGAACGAAGCAAAACAAATCCACGGACATTTGAATGCGGGTTAAAAAGCTCATTCCAGATAAATAATACTTTTAACTATGAACCCGGTTAATAACATTTTTGGAGGATATGTTTCGAAAAACATTTCTCTTGTCAACTTTTTGTATAGCGTTAAATAAGGAAAGGTATATTAATTGATGTACATATGGGTGATGTAATTCAGCTCAATATTAACATGGATATGTTATAAAGATATACTGTATCAATCTGTAAAAGATTATGCTGTGTTAATCCTGGTAAATTTGAATCATTTTTTTAGTAACTCCGTGTCGTTTTCTATGCTTGTCAAATACGCATTTCTTCGTCTATAGGATCTAATTATCAGATTTTGATAAAGTTTCCATCAATCTGATTGTCCTACTACACGTTCCGAACACTAAGATCATTGTTAACGTTAATTCAACATCATTATATCGTACGTGAATGAAAAGCATAGGTTTATTATTCAGCCATCGGGGTCAGTATGAGCAAACTCAAAATACAAAAAAAAATGTTACGTTAGCATGTAATGAGTCACAAATGTTCTGATCGAAATTGAGTGTGCTTTAATGCATATCATATATCCATTTTACCAGCAGCGATCGATATTTCAAGGACAATGACGCCTCTTATCTTTGAGTCATTCCCACTGCCCCGACAGGTGTCATACCTAAAGGATCAATATTATCGCTGATGGGTCCGCGCCTCGGCCTCAGCTTTTATGATTCGATTTTTTAATTGGGTGTCATTACAGCAATGACAGCGCGGGTGAGTGATTGTTTTCGTCATGGAATATGTAAAGCTATCACTTACTAAAGTACTGGTATGTTTTACGACCAACATTTCAGACCAAATATTCACATCACTCCCTACATTGTTATCTGCATTATGACATGAAATTGATTTGGTTAAAACATTCTTCTTCTAAACACATCTGTATCATATATACTAGGCACGTTTGTCATATGCTACACAAATTTATATTGCACTAAATAAATTTATTTCAAACTACACACATTTATAATATACTCCACACATTTGTATAATATTACATGCATTTGTATTATACATGTACTACTCATATTTCTACAATTATTTGTAACACATCTGCATCATTCTTCCCAAATTTGGATCATCTATACACATTGTATCATACTATACACATTGTATCCTCTATACACATTATACCATACTATACACATTGTATCCTCTATACACATTGTATCATACTATACACATTGTATCATACTACACACATTGTATCATACTACACACATTGTATCATACTATACACATTGTATCATACTACACACATTGTATCATACTATACACATTGGATCATACTACACACATTGTATCATACTACACACATTGTATCATATTACACACATTGTATCATACTACACACATTGTATCATACTACACACAGTGTATCATACTACACACATTGTATCAAACTACACACATTGTATCATACTACACACATTGTATCATACTACACACATTGTATCATACTATACACATTGTATCATACTACAGACATTGTATCCTCTATACACATTGTATCATACTACTACCACATTGTATACACATTGTATCCTCTATACACATTGTATCATACTACACACATTGTATCATACTATACACATTGTATCATACTATACACATTGTATCATACTATACACATTGTATCCTACTATACACATTGTATCATACTACACACATTGTATCATACTACACACATTGTATCATCCTACACATTGTATCATACTACACATATTGTATCATACTATACACATTGCATCATACTACACACATTGTATCATACTGCACACATTGTATCATACTATACACATTGTATCATACTATACACATTGTATCATACTATACACATTGTATCATACTACACATATTGTATCATACTATACACATTGTATCATACTACACATATTGTATCATACTATACACATTGTATCATACTACACATATTGTATCATACTACACATATTGTATCATACTACACACATTGTATCATACTATACACATTGTATCATACTACACACATTGTATCATACTACACACATTGTATCATACTATACACATTGTATCATACTACACACATTGTATCCTCTATACACATTGTATCATACTATACACATTGTATCATACTATACACATTGTATCATACTATACACATTGTATCATACTACACACATTGTATCATACTATACACATTGTATCATACTATACACATTGTATCATACTACACACATTGTATCATACTATACACAATGTATCATACTACATATATTGTATCATACTATACATATTGTATCCTCTATACACATTGCATCATACTACACACATTGTATCATACTACACACATTGTATCATACTACACACATTGTATCATACTATACACATTGTATCCTCTATACACATTGTATCATACTACACACATTGTATCATACTATACCCATTGTATCCTCTACACACATTGTGTCATACTATACACATTGTATCATACTACACACATTGTATCATACTATACACATTGTATCATACTACACACATTGTATCATTCTATACACATTGTATCATACTACACACATTGTATCATTCTATACACATTGTATCATACTACACACATTGTATCATACTACACACATTGTATCATTCTATACACATTGTATCATACTATACACATTGTATCATACTACACACATTGTATCATACTATACACATTGTATCATACTATACACATTGTATCATACTACACACATTGTATCATACTATACACATTGTATCATACTACACACATTGTATCATACTACACACATTGTATCATACTACATACATTGTATCATACTACACATTGTATCATACTATGCACACTGTATCCTCTATACACATTGTATCATACTACATGCATTGTATCATACTACACACATTGTATCATACTACACACATTGTATCATACTATACACATTGTCTCATACTACACACATTGTATCATACTACACTCATTGTATCCTCTATACACATTGTATCATACTACACACATTGTATCCTCTACACACATTGTATCATACTACACACATAGTATCATACTACATACATTGTATCATACTACATACATTGTATCATACTATACACACATTGTATCCTCTATACACATTGTATCATACTACACACATTGTATCATACTACACACATTGTATCATACTACACACATTGTATCATACTATACACATTGTATCATACTACACACATTGTATCATACTACACTCATTGTATCATACTACACACATTGTATCATACTACACATATTGTATCCTCTATACACATTGTATCATACTACACACAATGTATCATACTACACACATTGTATCATACTTTATACATTGTATCATACTACACACATTGTATCCTACTACACACATTGTATCATACTACACACATTGTATCATACTATACACATTGTATCCTCTATACACATTATATCATACTACATACATTGTATCATTCTATACACATTGTATCATACTACACACATTGTATCATACTACACACATTGTATCATACTACAAACATTGTATCATACTTCACACATTGTATCATACTACACACATTGTATCATACGACACACATTGTATCATACTACACACATTGTATCATACTACAAACATTGTATCATACTACACACATTGTATCATACTACACACATTGTATCATACTACACACATTGTATCATACTACATACATTGTATCATACTACACATTGTATCATACTATACACATTGTATCCTCTATACACATTGTATCATAATACACACATTGTATCATACTATACACATTGTATCATACTATACACATTGTATCATACTTCACACATTGTATCATACTACACACCTTGTATCATACTACACACATTGTATCCTCTATACACATTATAGCATACTTTACACATTGTATCATACTATACACATTATATCATACTTCACACATTGTATCATACTACACACCTTGTATCATACTATAAACATTGTATCTTACTACACACAATGTATCATACTATACACATTGTATCATACTATACACATTGTATCATACTATACACATTGTATCATACTACACACATTGTATCATACTACACACATTGTATCATACTACACACATTGTATCATACTACACACATTGTATCATACTATACACATTGTATCCTCTATACACATTGTATCATACTACACACATTGTATCATACTATACCCATTGTATCCTCTACACACATTGTGTCATACTATACACATTGTATCATACTACACACATTGTATCATACTATACACATTGTATCATACTACACACATTGTATCATTCTATACACATTGTATCATACTACACACATTGTATCATTCTATACACATTGTATCATACTACACACATTGTATCATACAACACACATTGTATAATACTACACACATTGTATCATTCTATACACATTGTATCATACTATACACATTGTATCATACTACACACATTGTATCATACTATACACATTGTATCATACTATACACATTGTATCATACTACACACATTGTATCATACTATACACATTGTATCATACTACACACATTGTATCATACTATACACAATGTATCATACTACATATATTGTATCATACTATACACATTGTATCCTCTATACACATTGCATCATACTACACACATTGTATCATACTACACACATTGTATCATACTACACACATTGTATCATACTACACACATTGTATCATTCTATACACATTGTATCATACTACACACATTGTATCCTCTATACACATTGTATCATACTACACACATTGTATCATACTACACATATTGTATCATACTATACACATTGTATCATACTACACACATTGTATCATACTATACACATTGTATCATACTATTCACATTGTATCATACTACACACATTGTATCATACTATACACAATGTATCATACTACATATATTGTATCATACTATACACATTGTATCCTCTATACACATTGCATCATACTACACACATTGTATCATACTACACACATTGCATCATACTACACACATTGTATCATACTACACACATTGTATCATACTACAAACATTGTATCATACTTCACACATTGTATCATACTACACACATTGTATCATACGACACACATTGTATCATACTACACACATTGTATCATACTACAAACATTGTATCATACTACACACATTGTATCATACTACACACATTGTATCATACTACACACATTGTATCATACTACATACATTGTATCATACTACACATTGTATCATACTATACACATTGTATCCTCTATACACATTGTATCATAATACACACATTGTATCATACTATACACATTGTATCATACTATACACATTGTATCATACTTCACACATTGTATCATACTACACACCTTGTATCATACTACACACATTGTATCCTCTATACACATTATAGCATACTTTACACATTGTATCATACTATACACATTATATCATACTTCACACATTGTATCATACTACACACCTTGTATCATACTATAAACATTGTATCTTACTACACACAATGTATCATACTATACACATTGTATCATACTATACACATTGTATCATACTACACACATTGTATCATACTACACACATTGTATCATACTACACACATTGTATCATACTACACACATTGTATCATACTATACACATTGTATCCTCTATACACATTGTATCATACTACACACATTGTATCATACTATACCCATTGTATCCTCTACACACATTGTGTCATACTATACACATTGTATCATACTACACACATTGTATCATACTATACACATTGTATCATACTACACACATTGTATCATTCTATACACATTGTATCATACTACACACATTGTATCATTCTATACACATTGTATCATACTACACACATTGTATCATACAACACACATTGTATAATACTACACACATTGTATCATTCTATACACATTGTATCATACTATACACATTGTATCATACTACACACATTGTATCATACTATACACATTGTATCATACTATACACATTGTATCATACTACACACATTGTATCATACTATACACATTGTATCATACTACACACATTGTATCATACTATACACAATGTATCATACTACATATATTGTATCATACTATACACATTGTATCCTCTATACACATTGCATCATACTACACACATTGTATCATACTACA
Source organism: Pecten maximus (assembly GCF_902652985.1). Lineage (NCBI taxonomy): Eukaryota > Metazoa > Mollusca > Bivalvia > Pectinida > Pectinidae > Pecten > Pecten maximus. The sequence continues at coordinate 6,197,688 of NC_047023.1, read as the reverse complement.
CACATTGTATCATACTACACACATTGTATCATACTACACACATTGTATCATTCTATACACATTGTATCATACTACACACACATTGTATCCTCTATACACATTGTATCATACTACACACATTGTATCATACTACACATATTGTATCATACTATACACATTGTATCATACTACACACATTGTATCATACTATACACATTGTATCATACTATACACATTGTATCATACTACACACATTTTATCATACTATACACAATGTATCATACTACATATATTGTATCATACTATACACATTGTATCCTCTATACACATTGCATCATACTACACACATTGTATCATACTACACACATTGCATCATACTACACACATTGTATCATACTACACACATTGTATCATACTATACACATTGTTTCATACTACACACATTGTATCATACTATACACATTGTATCATACTACACACATTGTATCATACTACAAACATTGTATCATACTACACACATTGTATCATACTACACACATTGTATCATACTACACACATTGTATCATACTACACACATTGTATCATACTATACACATTGTATCCTCTATACACATTGTATCATACTACACATATTGTATCATACTATACCCATTGTATCCTCTACACACATTGTGTGGCGACATTCTATTTATCTGTCACCCAAATTGTATTCATATCGACTGTATACTACCATTTGGTAACAGTTCAATGCTTAAATACACATTGTATCATACTACACACATTGTATCATACTACACACATTGTATCATAGTATACATATCGTCTTATGCGACTCGCATTTGTATTTAAAAATCCGCATTTGTAATATACTACACACTTTTATACGTTTTGTAATCATACTACATGATTTGTATTTCGTGTATGTAACAAACGCTTGTTTCATACAAACATATTTGTATTTTACTCCCCCGTTTCAATCAAAATACATAATCGATAAACATATCTGCGAAAAGGTCAACAAAGCAAATTATATCATGGGAGTAGTATGGAGGACATTTTTGTTTGTTTTTTGTTTAACGTCCTATTAACAGCCAGGGTCATTTAAGGACGTGCCAGGTTTTGGAGGTGGAGGAAAGCCGGAGTACCCGGAGAAAAACCACCGGCCTACGGTCAGTACTTGGCAACTGCCCCACGTAGGTTTCGAACTCGCAACCCAGTGGTGGAGGGCTAGTGTTAAAGTGTCGGTACACCTTAACCACTCGGCCACCGCGGCCCCTGTATGGAGGACAATGGAGTACATGGACTCCTACAGCTTTAAACTGTTATATTTACATTTGTCTGGCATTGTCACTATAAAGTCTGTTTGAGAGCTCTGGCATTGATGTACATTTAAATACCATTCATCACGCGCTACACTTATCAGCATACATGTATTAATACAACACAAACCGGAACTACAATATCCAGGATAATTAAGTTTAACGACTAATTATTTTGTCAACGTTATTTGTAATACAAAAATATGCCATTTGCGCATTACGTTGATAATAAAATGATTAACAAAATTGAGGTGTTTTTTTTCTTCAAATTTTCACGTACTATTTTGTTTTCCAAAAAGCACGCGACCATGTTCCGGCTGTTCCAACGACTGACAGAAAAATCTGCTGACTGTCGGTAAGGCGGGAATTATGAAATTTATATATGAATTATAGCATTTAAAAAATAAAAAAGTTAAAGGAATGTAAATATAAGCGTTGAACAGTTTTTGTATGTTATTTATGATCTATTTGAATGCCAGAGCTTTGCAAGCAAACAAATCATAATGTGCTAACGCGCATTATGTTGTTTGCTTGCAAAGCTCTGGCATTCAAATAAATCATAAATACCATACAAAAACAGTTCAATGCTTAAATATACGGCTTTAGTAAGACCTCACATCGAGTATGCGGTCCAAGTTTCGTTTCCTCATCTTGCGAAACATATAGAAACAATAGAGAATATTCAACGTCGAGCAACAAAACAAGTTCCTGGTCTGTCTAATCTGTCATATTCTGAACGTCTGCACAAACTGTCACTACCAACGTTAGCCTATAGACAGTCTCGTGGAGACATGATTGAGGTCTATAAAATCATCTCCGGAAAATATGACGGGGAAGTCGCAAAATTATTTTCCGTAAATGTAGGGCCAATCACTCGCGGACATAACTTTAAAATACATAAAGGATTCTCAAGATTAGATGTCAGAAAATATTCTTTAACGCAGAGAATTGTTGATGTGTGGAATAATCTCCAATTTGATGTTGTAAATGCTATATCTATTAAACAATTCGAATATAAACTTGATTAACGTTGGAAAAATCAGCCACAAAAGTACTGTTTCAAAGAGATAATCAAGCTGTGAATCAAACAATTATTTACTATTTCAAAAACTTAATTATGAGCTGACAATCGAAGGATGTAAATCATGTACGTGTTACATTGTATGTATGCTGTCAGAATAAATCTATGTATCTATGTATAATATACACATTTATTAAGTATACTACACATATTTTCATCGTATCGTAATACATACACTTGTATCATATGATACAAAGTTTGTCGTAAAATACAAATGCATGTAGTATTAACAAATGTGTGTAGTATCACACAGATGTGTATAATATATCACAAATGTTTGTAGTATAATACGGATCTATGCAATATGATACAAAGGTTGGGGTGAATAGACCAAATGTGTGTAGTATGACACAAATGGGTTTGTTAATGTGTGTAGTATGATAAAATGTGTGTAGTATGATAAAATGTGTGTAGTATGATACAGTGTGCGTAGTATGATACAATGTGTATAGTATGATACAATGTGTATAGTATGATACAATGTGTATAGAGGATACAATATGTGCAGTAAGATACAATGTGTGTAGTATGATACAATATGTGTAGTATGATACAATGTTTGCAGTATGATACAATGTGTGTAGTAAGATACAATGTGTGTAGTATGATACAACGTTTGCAGTATGAAACAATGTGTATGAAGGATAAAAAATTGTGAAGAATGATGCAAATGTGTCTATTAGATTACAAATGATTGTAGAATAATAAAAAGTGTGTACTACGCTACAAATGTGGGTGATATGATATACAAATTTGTACTGTATAATTCAAATTTGTGTAATATGATGTAGCAGGGTCTACTCTGGGTCTTTGCACGAAACACTCCAACACAACTTTTCCCATTTAAATGTTTATTACATCAGTAAAGAAACCCTAAAATAACAAATAACATTACGTATTAAAATGGTAAAACAGCAACATTACCTCAAAATAGAATAGTCCCATTTATAATAACACAACAGGTTTACGCACCTGTCCCAGGATACTCACTTTACGCCTAAATCCACTAAAATTAGCACACATGGAATATTTTAATCTTCTATATATTGCATCATATCATAAACTGTACGGATATTTTCCCCAATATACCGGTCTGATCAGAAACCAGTCTGATCTTCATTAATATTATTACCTAAAACTGTTCTTTGCGATATTACCCCGGATGCATTCTTGTAATAATATTCGATATTATAGTTAGCCTCCAGTTTTTCAAACAATGACGTGGCTTATCTCCCTTGTGAATATAATTAGACAGTGTCTGTGTGTGACTGATAATTGACCGGTAGAAAATTACTTTCAAAAAAATTCTTGTGTAAAACCATCTGGTCTATTTTTCATACCCTTAAGTGTTTTCCTGCTACCTACATTGTTATCCTACCCTCTAAGCTGTCAGATTCAATATTAATTAAATTTGGAACATTACAGTTTTCTAAATCAATGTTATCCACTTCCCTGGATTTATACAAATTTTCATAGAATATCCTAACTTCTAATAAAATATAAAATATAAAATATGATATTGCTTAGTAATAATGTCCACATTTTTTTCTGAATTTTAGGTATTATTTTGGAAGTGAAGTTTCTATTTTCTAAATTAAGAAAGTAAGATGTTTGTTTTTCTCCCTCCTCAATCCATTTAACCCTATATCTAACAGTCTCCAAATCTTCTTTTTGCCTCTCTAACGGTCCCTTACGTGGGTTTATTTCTCCCTCTAATATTTCTTTGGACTTCTTGAGGTTATATTCTTGTAGATTAACGTATTCCCCTTTTAACATGCATAAGATATAAACCTCTCCCTTATTTCCATTAATAATGTTTCCAGAAATAATTGATTAATTTATGATCAATTGTAAATCACTATGATGTACAAGTTCAAGCAAATTACGGTTATACACAGGTTAACAGTACTACAGTTTATGTTCTTGATACAAAGATTCAAACAGTAATGAGTTATCAAATTTCAAAAACCCTTTCCCTTTTTAAATTCATTACAAGCCAAAGTTATTACAGGAAACGCGTGGTCGGATATATAGCCAGGTTCAATTCTGGATTGTTAACACTAGTCAACAGAGATTCTGAAATTAGAAAAAAAAATCCAGTTTAGTCTGCTTTACTGGTTTTACTCTTCCCCAAGTGCAACGTCTAATGCCTGTGTAATGTTCCCTGAAGATGTCAATAAGGTTATGACTTTGAATAATTTCCAAGAGTTTATATCTCTACCTCCAGTATTGTTGACATGTTTATAACTAGCATCATATTCTAACGATGGGTCTAAGAGTAGGTGAATATCTCCACAAACAATTACATTGTCCTTCCCAAAGCTATCCAGTCAACGTTATACAATTATAAAAGTCTGGAGAATCTTGGTCATGTTTCAAAATTATTATCCAACAGAATAGCAACGCCTCTTTCATTTGTAATGATATTTTCCTGATCAGAAGTAAGTGCGTATCTTGTAAACAGTAGATATTATATTTCTTATCCTTTAAATAAGTGAAAACATCTTTCTTTTTAATCCCGTCACCCAATCCCTGACAATTCGCCGCTAGGACAATGATGCCATTCATATTCACGTTTGAGTTTTAGGTTATATGTACCTTCCAAGAAAAGCGTAGACAAAAAAGAAAAATATGAAGGAAAGAATGAGAGAAAAGACAGAAAAAGAAAGTAAAACATATAATCCATAGTGAAGGTATAGCGACGTACCATCCGATACACACACATTTCGCTTCAGTGTCGCCTTTCCATCTTCGAGTCTACCATGCTGTGTAAAACCGGAAGTGACATAAACGGATATACAAATGTAGTTGTTTGTAAAAAAAAAAAAAAACGGAGATGATTCGGAAAATATTTGGTCACTTCTTGTAATAATGATATGGTATATATGTTTATGTCTGTCATCATCCTTATCTAAGGCAGTGTACATCACCATCATCATATTATCATTTTCTATCATACTAATCAAAACAACCATATCATTTTACCGCATGAGATAATGTAATTGGTATACATCACATATGCTATTACAATGTACTGTAAATGTTGTTAACGCCTATATGTGCCGTTTTCATTTTTTTTTTAAATAAATCTTTAGTTACAATCCTTTACAATTAACGGAAAATACAATCGTATATGAACCTCATTTAGATTTAAGCGTATGGTATGCACGGGTCGTATACTATATATAGATCATGAACATGTATATGCAACCAAGATATTTGTTCCTACAATCTCAAGCATATGCAACCTGACAAAACAAAAATGGCTAGATTGTCTCCTTTAATTTCACTCATTCAGGGCGTTTAAATAAGACACGCTGAGCTACTTCAAAAAATCAGTGTAGGGGACGGGCTTACAATACATATGAAGATGTATACTTATAGCAAACAAGGGGGGTATGACAATACTTATAAAAGGTACACATTTATCATAAATGCTCAAGGAAAAGTCATATTCATACATTGAATTGCAAATCAAAGGGTACGTTATCAAGACTGTTATTAAGAGAAAACAATACTAACATCGATTCCCGATAAGCAGTACATGTACTCACGTATGATTAGTGATCTATTCTTCACTCAGACTGATTAAACTGAGAAATTTGCGTCATTGAGCATGTACGTGTTGGTTAGTATCATCAGAAATTCCTTTTTCTTTTTCCGTTCTTCAACTTTGCAAACAGCTTACTGTCAATAGACAAAGTGTTTTCGACGCACTCCAATTCGTACGCGCTTTTGAGTATTAGTTGGTTCTCTTGGGTCAAGTCCTTAAAAATGTTAATTTTCCTTTCCTTGAGAGCTTTTCTGGTCTTCAGAACTTCAAACTTTTTCATCCTTGATGTCCACTTTGAGGTCATCCCTGAAGAATTTAGCACACTTTTCCACACAAGCCTCGGCTGTTTCATTATGACAACTCTTCTATTAACCGAGTTTTTTCTCCCTTGTTGCTCCAATGTATTGTCTCGCTGTGTCAACTGCACTAATCTGTCCTTGGCAACTTCTTACCTATTTTCTAGATTATCCACATTATCTCGTAATTTCTCGTTTTCTTCCTCTAAGTCAAACACCCTCCCTTCTAGTCGTTCGAAAATATCGCCTTAGCACTTGTACTAGTATTCCTGTGAGTCGGTATTTTCAGTTCGTGCAGTGCTGGTGCGTGCGTATAGGTAGTGGTTGCTATAGAGTGGTCACTGAGGCATAGAAAGTCCGGGTCAGCGTTATATTTATGTACATCAACATTCCTCAAATCTCCAAGAAAATACACTTTTTTCAAGTCTAATGTATTACAGGTGTAACAACGTCAAATAAACAAAATGTATCAAGACAATTTTAATGTATGTAGTATTACACGGTAAACAACCAAATATTTTGGAGACAGGTAAACACGACTGAAACCTTCTTCAGTTACCACGTGCCTTTAATGAAATTGATACGCAAGTAAATCTATGGACACCGGTCACACTTGTAACCTCACAGTCAAATATCAAGAAAATCACCGCCATAACCTGGCGTCTGATTGGTCCAAACATTGTGGGATTTTGATGACATTAGATAAAGACACGGGTACATAATGGGACACTATTTATTTTTGTCACTCGACTTTAACTTTTTAAGAAAAATGGCTGCCATTACTGACCTCTTATTGGTCCAAATTTAGATATCGTCTTATTTCAATAAGATTTAGTATGTTATACATCATGGGACGCCGATTACTCTGGTAACGTCACTTCCGCATTTAACAAGATGACCGCCATTTCCAGGCCACTGATTGGTCCAATTTAAGATGTTGTCCAATTTTTAGGAAATTTGATATGTAGGAGTAGTAAGGAAAGTGGTGTTTCTAGCCACCTCCTACCTCTATATAATCTATAGTACCACCCAGCAGTAACACCCAGCAGTACCACCCTATCGAGGTGGTACAGTGACGTCTCAGTTATCCGTAGTTGATCTATATTTAGACTGCAGAACGTTTGCAACATGTTGAAATGACAGCTATAGTGGCTAAAACATGTTTCCACAGGTCGGAGAAGACTTTATGTTTGTACAACATTTTATTTTCCCCGTCGCGAAGGAGCGGATATAGGTCGTAGAGCCATCCCATACCTATTCGTACAAACATTACCTACACTATCATGGATAATATATTTACATCTAAATGAGAGTCATCTACCACCCATGTTATAGTACGAGAGCGATATGTATATATGTACGCTCGTTCCCATAACAAAGGGTCTTGATATTAGACCTTTCTATGGCAGTTCACTCTCCTACAAATCGGTTATATCAGACGCGCGTACCAGGAGTTACATTTCTTCGGCCAGTGAAGCCATTTCACATAGTGTTGCTTATTTCGACATTTTCCTCTGGTCTTTATTATTTCTTCCATTTTCCACATGTCGTCCTTTACATCGACCTTCCGTAGCTCGAACTGGTAGAAGGTTCCCTTGATCTCGTCTCCAACAAGTGGGTCACGTCCTATAGAAAACTGGCCAACGGTGAGATCGAGCTACATTTCGATAAGTTAGACCCATTAACCTATTACTTCAGAGTCTTTGAAGTCACGTTACAAGGAAAGCTCATCACTTCTACCAATAACCACTACCCATACAAAGCGATGATACAGGCTCTGCTTAATTATGGTTACGACTGTAAACAGACTCAGCTGACGTCACATTTATATTCTAGCGATACCCCCTGATCCATGGACGAATCTAACCCTAACGGGACCAACGGAAGGCTTTGCGATCACAAATCTGACACTAATCGAGTAAATCTGTAAACATGAAAGGAAGTTTGTTTCAAGATTTAATCCAGATGAAACGCTATATTTTAAATAAAGTCGATGTAGGACTAAGGCACCGTTATTCCAGCCTATACCAGACTGTTCCAAGTCAGTGGACAATATATGCAAAAGGTAGGAAATGAAAAAGATAGAGGTGAAGTGGAGGTTGGGGTATATTTGATCTTCAACCGACATTCCACCTCGAGGATTATCTTAATTTAGTCAGGCATGGTGTTGAATATGTCAGCGAGAGAGCAGGCTATTTCGAGATTGATCGATCAAGAAACATTATCACAGAAGGATGAAACACACTTCAACAAGAATGTAACGTAACTTGTGACTCATGTTTGAGACTCTTACGTTATAGGAATATTTTCAAGAGATCACTTCCTACTTTGATGTCATATCCGTGTTGTTTCATCTTAGTACGGAAGGGTCCGGTTATACTGGGACACACTGGTTGGCCTTTTACATCGATGAAAGGGGGTGCAGTGAATCATTTGATAGCTATGGACACCCTCCTTCATTTTATGGCACCTATAATGTAAATAGATTGCAAAGTAGCAGCGGTATGGTATGTAGTAATTATTGTTTGTTGTACTTGATATATAGATGTAGAGGTTTAAGTTTATTTGACTTTATTAGCCTGTTTTGTAACGATTTTAATACTAATGATATGCTTGCATGCCATCATCAATCATTTCTTTCCATATCGTTTGAAATAAAAAAAAGAGTATGTATTCAACTGTCTGTCACTTGTTCGCAATGTGTCTTGGTGGGAACACGAAAGTCTTATCTAGCTAACCTGGTCTAGTTGGACTGAGTGGTAGCGGATAATCTGTATTTACTTCAAACATTTTTAAACATTCCGATGGATTGTTCGGGAAAACACCTCGGTAGTTGATTTATGCCTGTAGTGTATGGCAACTCTTGTTTGATGATTTATAAAGAGAGGTGCCTAACCTATTATTTCTGGAAGGGTTACATACAAAAGAAGATTTACAAGGATGGTGGTCTGACAAATTACTCTTGATTTTGGTTTTAGACGTTTTGATGGGAACAGTTTACAGTTGTTTCATGCCTTATCAGTCAACAGTCAAAACCGTTTTCACTCGGTGTTGGTGCCGACCAGGTGAACTGTTTCCCAGAGGCCGAAGGCCGAGGGAAACAGTTCACCTAGTCAGTACCAACACCGAGTGAAAACTGTTTTGACTGTTGACTGATGAGCCACGAAACAACTGTTTGGTTATCTGACCATTGAAATGAATAAATTACAACAAAAAACAGTCTGAAATTCAAAATTTAATAACTCACAGAACCCTTGATGATATTCCTGGTATTAGCTGAGTATCTGCTCTCTGTGAGATTTAAAAGCCCGTCATCGTTTATGTCTTCAAACCTAGAAGTCAAATTTTACTGTCGACCGATGTTTACAAACATGTCGACGACAAGTAGTGTAGTCACTGTCATCTGTACGCTTGTAATTAGGCGCGTTCGATTGGGCAGCGCGTGATCGAGCAACAGTTCATGGGTAGCATTCACGGTAAATCACGTGACCGAGCAACATTTCACGGGTAGCATGTTTTATAATTTTTAAAAAACTGTCAAATTTGGTTAATATCCATTTATATAGTGAGTCAGATAACAATTTGTGATAGTCTCCAAGTTCAACAGTTATTTACGGCTACTTGGCATCATCATGCTACCACTGTTCTGTTTTTAACGCAAAATGTATTTTCTAAAGGGAATTGCATGCGCAGCATTTCTTTAAATAGCCGTTACATCGTACTTTTCAAAAAAAAGAGAGACGAACAGCAAGTGCATACCTTTGGGAGGCAGATGTTTCCTTCTAAATTTCAGTTAAACAGACACATCTTATACATAATAGGAGTGAAGACGTACATGTCTATTTTCAATCATATGCAAAGTCATCACACGTGAAGCCGATTTCTTAAGATTATCAAGGTACACGACAAAAGATCAGAGGACAGCGATGATCAAGACAATCACACTACCTCAATTGAAAGCGATGACAGAAATATTTTGAAATAACTATCACATGGACTTAAATGCATCACTAGCATAAAGTAGTATAAATAGTATAAAGCAGATGACAAAACAGAAAAGAATCATTTGATGTTGATTGCTGCTGGAACAAGTCGTGATACGGGAAGGAAAATGTTGCTGAGATTAAAGAATATTGTGCCTTTAGTTATTAAACAGGTATTACATTTATTATAATGGCTGAATGATTCGTTGTATTACCGAAGGCGATGTATCTTTGTTGACGAAGAGCAAACCAAATGTCACAACAGATAATAATATCGATGACAACCGGAAACATGCCTAAGAACTGGCTCTACAAAAAAGTAGACTAAAAAGAAGATGAAAAAAAAAAGAATAAACCTGTGCGACTATTTCAAAGAACAAGACAGGAGTATATAGGACTGGACACAAAACGGTTATGTCATTTACAATGGTCAGATAATTTCCAGTTCCCACATAGTGGATTTGATCAGAGATGCAGCTGTTGATACAAAATTGTTGCCTGTCGGTGTAGAGGAACTTTATCATGCTCTAAGGACACTACATGCACCTCGTGGAATGATCTCTAATCCCTTACGTAAACAAGACATGGTACAACTACAACCTCGTTGAACTGACAAAGTTCGGGAATTTTTTCGCGGGAACTATGTCTAAGGGCGCTCCATGCAAGTATGATTGTGTATTACTATATATATATCTCCTCATCATTATTAATAAGTGTACATGTAAACATTGATTAACTCTACCTTCAGACACCATGGAGAGAGTATTCATCTGCGACGTTTGCCAGAATTCCTATACGGCTAAAACATTCAACGCGACATAAGACAAGTCAGAAAGAATGTAGTTATCCGTGTGACCCTGTTAACAAACATTAACCAGACATGACAATATAACTAATCATAAACGCAATTTTTCATAAGATTTTGAATAGACCCGCTGTCGGTAAACCTGAAGCGCCCGCTGCCAAAAAGAGTAGGTTGTAACTTTTTTTTCAAGCGTATTTCGATGACCAGAAAGACTTGGAAGATCACCAAACACTCCATCAAGGAGGTTAACAACCCTTACCACTACCAGCAGCAGCAAGTCGTGACGTACCGCTTGAAACTGGAAAAAGAACAAGAGGCCATCCATGGGTTGTACGTACGAAAACGTGAATAGAAATACGATTTACTGACAGATTTTCAAGAGTCGAGGTCTATGATAAAATGCCTGCTGACCAATGAGCTGGAGCGACGGAGGCAGGCTATCAAGTGGTACATGAGTGTACAAGTCAAAATAGAAAAACATTCACCAGAAGGCGTAGTTGTCATAGCAGAGCCACACTTTAGGTATACAAAATTAAACCTACGTGGCAACAGATGGTGTTAACGATCACAAGCTAAACGAAGCTTACTATAAAATGTACACTATCGTCGTGGAGTTCATCAAACGGCAGTTACTGGAATCTAAAGAAAGTTATAAGATTAAAGTTGTATGTCTTACCTTACCTCATTCACTGGAGTATTACAGACCATACCAGAATGAGCTCGATATGACGGGAATAACCTACCCCGTCACGATACAGCAAATCGAAAATTTTCAAAATCAAAACAATGTATCTGTCCGCGTGTTTGGATTTGATCTATCCAATCATCAAGACAACCGACAGCTTTCACGTGAATTAAGTATTGTTGACGGAAGGAAAGAAAACACATTGTTTGATAAGAGTTTTGAACCGTTTCCTGTCCATAACTAAAACCCATCAACACGAACATTTTTTTCTGTCCTTTATGTTTACACGGATTCGTGAGGAAAGAGTTATTGAATGCATACAAAGAATATGTGGAAAGTTTGATGCTCAAAAAAACACTTTACCCGAAGATGGGGGTAATGATCTGTGCTACAGTTCAATGAGAGAATCAAACGCGACTACAACGATAACATTTACGCTCTGCTCTTTCGATTACGAGCGATACTACGAACCTCTCGTCATCTACAACGGACCAAATGTTGTGGAAACGTTCATTAATTACTTAAAGCTGACAGTGCAAGTTAAAAAGCATGCATTTGAGATCTAAAAAAATAACATGTACAGATTTCCAAAAATCGTTATGGTAGTGTCGTATCTAAGGACGGGAGGACATTTTTCTTTTTCGTTATGCATGGCTACGAACCGCTATAAAAGCGCGTGCGTTCATTGAGACAAGGATCAGTCTATCAATACATGCGCAAAGCGACACATCTCTCTATTATTATATATTATACGTACGTTCTCAATACACACGCCAACGGGTTTTTGTTTTCATTGTACGCAATTGTAGAACTTGGATATGGAATTAAAAGAGGTAATTATATATATATATATATAAATTTTATTTCACAATAAAAGAAAGAAAAGAAAATTTTGACAATACAATAACTTTTGGCCTAAAAAAACATGCACCTAATAAAATTATAAACAGAGTGTATATGAGTAAACTCCTACCTGAGTCTTTACAACTGTTACAGTATTATATCCATAGTTTCCATCGATGTTTTCCTTGTCTTCGTATTATTTGTGCACGTGTCATAACGCAAGTAAAGCGTGATAAAACTGCACTACTGCACTACATCAGCCCTAGTGTAGTGTAGATAATATGAATATATCCGAGGAGGTCCGAGTGCTAGACGCGAGTAAAATCGGAACTCCTCAGACTGTTTACTTCTTATTGAAATGGCCGCACTCACGAAAAACACGTGAGAAAATGGATAGAGTATTTCGGATTAATTCGTTATGCATTTTCAGCATTTATTTGGAGATTTTATTTTGAACAAGATTTGAAAGATAAACTGAGAGACACTGACCATCTTTCTGCTCAGGTTACAGGTAAGTGCTTCGTCTGTTTGGTGTCGTTCGCGAATACAGTTGTAGGTCACGTGGTGTACAGATGTAGTGTAGGTGATGCAGGTGTGCCACAGTGAACACCTGAGGTTAGAGTGAATGCGAGTGTGACGAAGCACGTTCTTTTTATAGCAGCGGCGGCTTGGTTGTATCCATGCATAACAAAAAAGAAAAATGTCTGCCCGTCCTTAGATACGACACTACCATAACTGGGGAATGTCTCGGAAACGATTTTTGGAAATCTTTACATGTATTATTTTTTTTTTAAATCTCAATTATATGCTTTTTAACTTGCACTGTCAGCTTTAATGGGGAAGAACAAGAGATTCAACAAATATTGAATGACATTGAACCCATGGTCATGACCATGGTCGATCAAATGGCTTGTGACAAAGAAACGAAATGTTATCTGTGCAACAATTATTTTAAGGACAATTTAAGGGATCAATGTCACGTGGCGGGGAAATTTCGCGGAGAAGTTTGTAACATATGTGACTTCAAACACCCTAAAACATACCGGTATTTCTACATAACATGCGGGGATTCGACGGACACATTCTCTGTAAAGCCGTAGGAATCTACAAAGAACACAATATTAATTGTATAGCACAAAACATTGAAAAACATTTTTTTTCACTCAGAAAATTATGATTTCTTGACTCTTGCCGATTCATGCCAAGTTCCCCCCTAGATGTATTAATCACTAACTTTAAAGACAGCGGAGTGGACAATTTCAACTTTTGCAACAGAGAAACCACTCGATCGGATCAGAGAGAGGGTTGATCTTCCCTATCAGTAATTGACAGACCCTACCATATTTTCCGACGACCAATTACCGCCAAAGACATCATTCTACAGTAATCTGACTAGCTGACTAGCATGCACAGAAAGTATAGCAGGTATGTGGCATTCAAACCATGGGTGATTACACCAACTTGTACCTGAAATGTGACTGCCTATTGTTAGCAGACGTGTTTGAAGCCTACATATCTTTAAACCTCCACAATTTTCAACTCGACCCATGCAAACCATGTTTATTTTGTCAATATGTTGAAATGAAATCATTATTAGGCAAAGTTCACGTAGGCTCGATATGTAAACAACGGCCATTTGTGTAGTTTATATGCAGTGCACGTTGTTATAGCCTCGTTCTCGGCTCCGTGACAAGTCTCGCAATGAATATAAATGCGGCGAGTTATTTTTATACACTGATGTCTCAAGGACTTTCCCGTTTAAGCGTCCAGGCCAGGGGTCATTTCAATGTTAGGAGAGCGTGAATGAGCATCTTGGATTGCCATTAATATATGTGTGCAACTAGACTTTTAGGTTGTTTGGGAGTATGTGGCTTTAAGTATACAAATAACCAAGTGTAAACATGCGGTGTAGAACAATTGAAAACAAATATGAATGACAAACTGCTTGAATAAGATGTATAGGAAAGAAAACAAAGGGGCCCAACTGTTCAAATTAAAATTGAAAATCCAACCCTTAATTTAGCATCTGATCATATGTCAATTGATAATGTGTTCCTTAACCAAAGTCAACAACTGGATATAAATTTTATCATACTTTGGTCTTATAAATACCCTAAGCATTTCTAAGGCTAAAGTATGATATATATATATATATATATATATATATATATTTTTTTTTTTTTTTCAAATTAAGCATGCGATTGTTATACAATAATCTACACGTATTTAATGACCTTTTCAATAAAAATATCATGTGCTTACCCGTGCCGTATAATACTGATTTGTTTTCCTTAGAAAATAATTCCTTCTTGAAATATGATTACAATGCAAAGTATCTGGTGAAGATCTAGTGCTAATTTATCCAGCAAGCAGTGGCTATAGATCGGATGCGATTTTGAAGTTTTTATTACTGTTACCATTTTCACAGGAACAATTGATGAGATCCTTGCTTATTACCATTTTGAGAAGAACAGTTCCAGTCTCTAAAGCTTACACAGAAATTTGAAGTTTCAAGTGATGAAGTTACTCAATATTGCAAGATCATGATTAAGTTTGCTCCTAAATTTACAAATATATTGAGGATGCCAAACGTGATTGATGCTTTGGGTAACCAAGAACAAAATTGTGTTTCTTGTTTCATGATTGTTTGAAAATCATTACTGCACTCAAGTCATATGCAGACAGATTTATATTGCAGAACTCCATTGTTTTCCAAATGATATGTTTTCTCAGATTAATTATATCAGAAATACACTATCAATTAAAAGCGAAATCTTTGCTGATATTGCTGTAATGCAGGTCATGTTGGTTTACAATTTATAGGATGAGCATGCATATGTCATTGGAAAGATTTATGATGGTACATATATTATATTGTACGTCATGCATTTTGCCTTGGAATTTTGTGCTTTGGCCTGTTTAGTAAAATTGAGATGTTATATTTGTATGATTATTGAAGAACCATAAGGCCGAGCCAAGATATTTTTCAGCACGTATATGAAGGTACAGTAAGGCTGAAGGAATAAATATAGAGCTGGTAGGTAAATGTTATAAATTGTTTGATTAGTTAAAAGTGTTTTTACTGTTCATTACTCTATAACTTTTAAGGACATGGTCATATGATGCAACATGATGATACTGCAATGCTGTAAGTAGTTTGAGTAATGCTATCACAAACTATGTATATGTCATTGAATTATGTATTGATATTGTCTTATTGCATCTAGAGCTTGATAGAATGCTACGAAAGTAAAACAGGATCTTGCTGAAGATCTAAAGTCATGCGTATGTAAAAGCTCTTTCATCTTTGCTCTTTATGCCCGGAAGTTGTATGTGTGGTCCATATTTAGCTCAGTGGAAAGTGCAAGTGTGGAGCTGTAAAGACGTGTTTGTGGTTTTGCCTGACGATGTATAACGTTAAGCTAGTTCTCCATACCTCTCGACATTACAGCTTTTATAAAAATATATGTTTGAACTATAACTATGTTAACTTTATAGAATCATTACAGACAAATCAAACAGTAAACACAAGTTTTGGAGAAACAATTTGCAGTTACATATATATAGAAATTGGTGTGTAATAAGATAAGTCACTCAGATTGCATGGGAGTGTGACTTACAAAAAAGAACCTCATCAATATTCAAAATGACAACTACCTGGTAGCAATGTAAATGACTGACTATATACCTGTAGAAAATGTACGCTTTTGTTTGACACTATGTGTAACTAAGGTATCGATGATTTCTTCTGATTCCGATTATAATGTAGTCTCCGTGTAAGTTGTAATAATAGAAAACAAGAAACAAATTCCCAAGATTCTTTCGTTATCCATCAGATTTCTGTTGATGTACACTGTAAAGTCACGTTCTTCTGCACGCATGCTCACTCGTACGGCTACTTGTCATTGATTGTGTTTCTCTATCTCCCGGTGAAGAAAAAAGGCAATTGTGCTTGTCTGATTCTCCCATCCCTATTTTTAGGTCATCTGGGACGAAGTCTCAAGTCACCTATTCTAACTGCCTTTTGTCCGTCGTCGTCCGTCCGTAAACAATTTACATTTTCAACTTCTTCTACAAAACCGCTTGAGCAAATTTAACATGAAGATTCCATAGTCAAAGGTCAACCAAAATTGTGAATTATATGATCCCGGGGCCTGAGGGGCGGGGCTAAACTGGGTCAAATTGACTAAAATTCCAAAACTATTCACAAATAGAATGGTCTTAAGATCCTTTACATTGTGAATTTCATGATCTTGGTGTCTCATGTTTCCTCCTGTGGAGGAGGTAAAGTTTATATTAATTTATCTTAGGGAAATCACATATTTGGGCATTATGTGTTCCAATTGCCGTTAGGAACAATACAAATTTGGTTAGAATTATCAGTATGGGTTGCCTGTTGTAAACTAGATGTATATTGGCACTGCCCGACTCCATCGGGCTTATGGGCAGGGCTAAAAAGTCAAATTAAATGATTTTTAAGAACTTTCTGCTCAAGACCTGAATAAGGTAGAATCATATACTCTTCATAGGTGGAAGGGTCTTATAGTGCTCTACCAAAACTGTGAATTTGTTGACCCTGGGGTCCATTCCCACTTACTGAACATTATAAGCATTTAATGACAGCTCAATGATATGCACATTCTGGGCACTGACTGACCTCTAGGGCTTAAGGGTGAGGTATTGAAGGGTCAAATTAACTAAAAAGTAAAGTAGCATCAAATACACTTCTTATATGGAAAATAGTGGAATCGGTAACCCTGCAGTCTCACGTTTGCCCATGGGGAGGGGGTAAACTTTATTATAGTTTATATAAGTAAATCACAATTTTGACTATAATTTTTTGAATTCTACTGGAATTCATTCTAACTTTAACATTATCAGCATGGGATGAATGTTCGATGGTATGCACATGTTGGCCCTGACTGACCTGTCTGACTAATGGGCGTGGCAAAAATTGTCAGTAAGTTTAACTTAAATATTTCAGGTCATGTGACTGTTAAGGTCTATAGGCCTCTTGTTTAAGCTCCTAAACACCAAATGAATCACATATAGTCAGAAAAATTGTATTTCAAAAGCATAAATCATTGCATCTGTGCTTGTTTACGTTTATTCAAGTTATGGTAGTGTCTGTTGAACGCATTTTGATTGGTCGAAAAATACATAATGCTAAGGGAACCAACTCGCACTTACCGATAAGTGGCAGAGAGATTACAGTGTATTTGACCGTAGCCCCAGGTGTATCGAGGATGATCTGTAGCATTAAATATCCTGATTAACCATTATATCGTTCGTCAATAGGGATTTTTCTTTCGAAATAATAGCCTACGTTTTGCTAGCGAGTTTGACAGCTACTTTCATCATGAAGCACAATAATGCTGTTGCGTTTCAACGACCTGCTATTTGATATTATTTAGACTATCCTTCGTTATAACTACGTAGACACTGTTTCATTTCTTATCGAACACATTGCTTAAGGTTGATCAAAACAAAGTATACCCTTATGTCGTTCTAAGATACTAGACCATTAATTTAGATCAATAGAAATATCATTTCATGTCTACGGTGACTTTATTACGGTTTAAAACTCAGCAAGACAATGTGAGAATCGTACCGAGTCTCTCGAGAGTCCCTATTTATACAGTACTGTGCAGTACAGCATCCTCTGTGAAATAAAAAGATTGGCTTTGTTTGAAAGAATTTACTTAATTATGCTTGCATGCTACGGTGAGAGCAACTCTTCACATGTATACATAACCAGTCGAGACGACGGACCTGTATTCACTGGTATTCATTTTTAATTCCCTTGTGGCTCGAATTGATGTCAGGATCACCATAATTTCAACACCCTTAGCTCAATAACTCTTTTTTTTTTTGTATTTTTGTATTTTTTTTCTCTTGCTTATAACAATGCAAATATGTCATATATAATCAATTTAACTTTCACATATTTTCATTCACCAATGAATGTTCATTCATAATTAATTTCAGAATTGATTGTGATTGTGTCGAATTGACCTACTGTTAATTAAATTAAAGTACATATATGAGCATTGTTTGGAAGGGATAGACGTAGGAGAGAAGGAAGGTCCTAGAAGTTTGAGAGAGAGAGAGAGAGAGAGAGAGAGAGAGAGAGAGAGAGAGAGAGAGAGAGAGAGAGATAAACAAAAAATGAAGGTTTCCTTATTATGACCAAATGGGATGAACAATGCATCAAGAAGGAACTCAAAATCTTGCAAAAATTCTTGTACTTTCTCACATTCCCATAGTGTATGAATAATTGTCTCTGTCTCAGACTTACATTGAACACAAATAGCACTATCTGTAAGAGCAACTTTAAATAGATAAGAGTTTGTTGTTAGAATGTGTTGGTTTATTCGGTATTGTAACCATTGTAATTTAGAATTTTTCGTGACAGTAAAAGGTATCATATATATCATTTCCATGTGTCCTCATCAAAATCAAACAATTCATTCCATTTGGTTTTCCCTGTGGATTTGGTACTATTATGGCACAACAAATTGTACAAATCTTGAGTTCCTCTCCTATGCTTCATGGATACTTCTAAATTTAGGGGTATACATGTATATGGATGAGTAATCAAAGTATTTAAAGTATCATCATTGGACATATAGTTTTTGATAGTGTTAACAATGCCTTGATATGTGAGAAAGTTAGTATTTACATCAAATTTATAGTCATTTATAATAAAAACACCATTTCTTATAGAAAACACTCTTGTTTCCTATTTTAAAACATTTATTATACCAGATAGGCATTTTCAGTATATTCTTTTATTGATTCTTTTAATGATTCATTTGTTCCATTTAATATAAGATAGGTGTCATTTGCGTATTCTGAGAGAAGTAGTGGACAGTTATCTATGTTAATACCCCTAATAAGATTATTATTTCTAAGTCTAATTGGTAGTATTTCTGAACACAAAATAAAAATATAAGGAGCTATTGGATCACCTTGCCGACAACCCCTCTTAATTTAAAAAAAAGAAGATAGATTACCACCTTGATTAATTGCAGGCATAGAGTTATTATGTAATGTTTTTATCCAGCTTCTAATATCTTTACCAAATTTAAAATATTTAAATACATTATCAATAAACTCCCAGCTCACCGAATCAAACGCCTTTTCAAAATCCACAATTAAAAGCATCCAATCAATATCGTTATGCTCTGTATATTGCATTACATTGTATATCGTAAATTAATCGAGTATTTTCCCCTAAAAATCTGCCTGAAATAAAACCTGTCTGGTCAGAGTTAATTAATTTATCTAAAATAGTTTTTAATCTAAACGCAATTGAGCCTGATGCAATTTTGTAGACAATATCTAAAAGACAAACAGGTCTCCAATTTTTAAGAAAATGCCTTGATTTATCACCTTTAGGTATACAGGTAATAATTCCCTGCTTTTGTGTTATAGATAAGTTTCCATTTAAAAAAGCATAATTAATAGATCATTAAACCAATTTACCTATTTGTTTCCAAAAAACACTTAAAAAATTCCACTGAAAATCCGTCCGATCCTGGACTTTTATCATTTTTCATATTTTTTAAAGTATGTGAGGCTTCAGTATAAGTTATATTTCCCTCTAACGATAAAGATTCTACATCATTTAATTTTGGAACATCACAGTTCGATAAAAATTGATTTAAATCTACTTCTTCAATGTTACTATTTCTAGCATACAATTGTTTATAAAATAATTCAACTTCATTTAAAATATCTTCCTGTCTTCTTATGACATCACCATTTTCTTTTTCTATCATCGGGATAATTTTTGAAGTAAAATGTCTATTTTCCAGATTACAAAAAAAAAAAAAGATTTTGTCGGCTTCCCTCCCTCTTCCACCCATTTAGCCTTTGACCTTATAATACTACCTCTCATTTTAACTTGTCTTATTTTTTCCAATTCCCTTTTTTTCATCTACTTGAGCCAAATTAACCTTATCCATATTTTCTAAACTGTTAATAGATTCTATAAGAGTATTTTCTTGCATGTTTTGTATTTTTTTCTTATATGATGCATATGAAATAGTTTTACCTCGTATTTCAAAAAGTATAGTTTCTAAAAAAAGTTGGTCATTGATTTGAAACTGGATATCATCGTCTGATATATCATTAAGGAAGTGTGGGTTATATATCAATAGGGCATATTGCTTTTTCATTTCAAAAATTAGTTTATCTATAGTTTTGAGATAGTCCTCATCATGTAATAAAGAATGATTAAATTTCCAGAGACCTCTTCCTCTCTTAAAGCCAGTAAATTTTATTGTAATAATAGGTACAGGATGATCAGATCTGTATCCAGTTTCAATACTAGATTTTTGTATATTACTTAACATATTTTCTGATACAAGAAAAAAATCTAAACTTGCCTGTTTAATGGGATTATTTCTTCTCCATGTATATCTCGTACAATCTGGATGTTGTTCTCTAAAAATATCTACTAAACTGAATTCTTCTATGAGATCAATTACTTTATCTCGTGCCTTAGGATTATTTATCTATTTATAACTTCTATCATAATCAAGGTCAGGGTTCAGCACTAAATTAAAATCTCCACAAATAATACAAAAGTCATTACTGTATTCATTTATCACATCTATTACTTACTGGTAAAAACTAGGGGTGTCTGAGTTTGGACCATACACTGTTATCAAAGTCACTTTGTTATCACTTATCAACATGTCTAACGCTATTAAATTCCCTTCTACATCCTTTTTTTCATTCAGAAGTTTACCTTCAAAAGTGTTACTTAATAAAATCGTTACCCCCTAGCGTTAGATCTAAATGAACTAAAGTAACAGCTATATGCCCATTCTGCCCTTATAATATTTTCCATTTCTACCGTAAAATGGGTGTCCTGTACACAGTAAATATTGCCCTTATGGCGCTTTAAATATGAAAATACATCTTTCCGCTTACATTTGTCATTCAAACCCTGGCAGTTTGTCGATACTATTCTAATAGAATCTATTATTGGATATTATATTCAAAGTATACCAACCCATTGAACTTCCAACACGACTATGAGTATGACCATAATGTTGACACGAGAATTTATCAAGAAGGGTGATAGAAAGGGTGAAGAGGAAAAAAGTACGAGAGAAAGAGAAGACAAAAAAGGAAAGAAAATAAGATAACATTTGATAATCTAGATAAAAAAAGTCAGTACAGTTGAAACTTACGCACGCTTTCACACATTCTTCATTCTTTACCGGAAACCGGAAGTTCTTACAAGTACCTAATACAATAAAGTTATCGGACATATAAGTCCGGAATAATTCACCAAAACATGTACAGTTCTTTATGTAACTTCATATGTCAACCAAGGCACACCTACACATAGGACAATCATATTTTTACCTTAATATTTACATATAGTGTATATATGATTTTACATGCTATTTCGATACATATTTACCTTGGCAATATTGACTTTGTAATTAATCTTTGATTTTATAACAACAATATTATACAAGAAATAATATTATGAATATGTTGACTCTAGTTTCATTTCGAAACCATTTGTATATTTATATTTCGTATTAACTTAAAGCATTTCATAATTTACTTTTTGTGCATTTAAAACAACAATTTCATCAGATAGACTTACATAAGCCCCTTTTTAATATTTCCCCCCAAATACTCACACGAACAATAGTCATACTCTGTTCACTAACCTGCACTGGAACGCTTTTAGGACTATACTTTCGTGAAAATAAATCTTGAGCACCTCTATCCATGCTATTTCGATTAATTAATCAGGCAGCCTTGCACAGTTTTTTTCCTGTATGCTCTCACTAGAATATAGTATATATATATATACACATGGCAATACATTTCTATAAAGAGATGTGGTACATTCCTTATGAAACCTTTTACACACTTATATATATATGCTGAAAATAAATCATACACAAGAGGCAATTAAAAAGTCATATCTACTCCAATTTAACAATGATAGAGTTATCAATTTTGCTTTTCCCCCTTCGATCTTATATACATTTATTTTGCATGGAAAGCATGCATATATATACACACACTGAAAAATACTTCTATACAGAGATCTGCATTCCTTATGAACCATTTTAAACATTTATGTATATATGATGAAAACTTGCACAATATGCAATTAAACGATCATATCTAATTCAGTTTAATAGTGATAGAGTTAACCACACTGATCTTATATTAAAACTGAGCATTCTTTCATAGACCTGCATAGGCCCCTTTTGATTTAATTTTTTTTCTTCTAAAAATCATATATATATATATACACACATATAAATTTGTTTCTATAACATAATATACATTCCTTATGAAACCTTTTACCCAATTACAGCTTCCATTTATACTTCAATATAGCTTTTAATACATCAACTTTACTTTCAGATACAGTATAGAGGCCAAATTATGCTTTTTCTTTGGTTATACTTCAGAATACACCATTAGCCATTATAATGGGACATATCCGCAGCAAACTAATATTTTACATTCTTATGCTGTATGTATTTGCTCTTATCTGTATTAATATGCATAATTACAAACAGACTATACATATAATCATATGTTCCAATTTATGCATTATACACTTTTTAATAGTAAAATCCTCTGGGAATATTAAATGGCAAGACATTTACTTTGATCGTTGTTACATTCACCAAGTACTTTTAATTATCATATTTCTATTATATCTATAAATTTTCATTATCATTTGAACTTTACAAGCTCGTTTTCTGCATCATACCGAGATCTGAAAATAAATTTTCTCTTCACTTTATGCATGTTTGAGTTCTTTGTCAAGAGTCCAACACAAATGTTAGTCCTTTACCTAAAATTGGAATCATCACACAGGTAACTGTCTGATAGGATGGTGTCATATGCTATTCTTCTTTTCTTTCCATCTCTTAACTGGGCAAACAATTTCGCATCTATACTATATAAATGTTTCACACAATCAAGATTAAATATTGCTTTCAGTCTCTCCTGATTAAACCTTGTCAGATCTTCGAACACACAATACCTTTGCCCTTTCAGGATCCTCCTTGCGCGAATACCTCTACTTTTTTTCGTCTGTGCGTGAACTTACATATTACTGTTCTATCCGATTAACAATAACTCTTAACAAATATCAAATAGCTACTGCTTTATCGATCAATGAACAAGATATACAGTTACATATTGTAATCCCGTTAAAAAGAAACTATCTTCAAAGGCGGAACTGGTAAGTGCAATGTTAAAAGGACTAAAGGGTTAAATTCCAAAGATTTCTTCATGCATTTGATTTCCGGCAACCGTTGTGATACTTGAAAATAGACTATCTACAAGATAATGTTATTTCTTGTTAAATATTGGTAATGTTTATCAACTTCAAATTACTGAACAACACTGGAAGTTGTATCTGTTGCCATTTGCTGTTTACATTGGATAGAGCCGAGTGCGTCACATGATTTCAGTATCCTCGTTTTCACCCGACCAAAATGGAATCCGAGGTAAGTGTAAACCTTTGTCACGTGGAAAGTGGACTATATGCTTATTTTGCAATCGGATAAATTATACACTTTATGGTTTCTAGGAATATCAATCGCTTTTCATTATTGTTGATTGAGTAGCTCAAACAGATAAAAGCGCGTAATATGTTTTATTTGCCTTCAGAATAAGCATGTGAAATGTTGACATCCGGCCAACATGGAAACTACTATACTTGAGGGACATACATATGACAGGAACAGTTTTAGTAAACAGAAAATAATTGCCGATGACTAATGTGTTAGTCCTGCAAAAATGTGAATGTCGATTTAAATCAGATTAAAGGAAACTGACATCGTAAATTGATTGCACTGAAAGCAATACACAAACAGTAGGTCTAGATAGGTTAGATTAGATTGGAGTCAATGCTGTCATTGTTGAAGAAGAAAAAGGATTTTAAAGTTTTTTTTTCTTTTTGCTACATTTCCCCTATTGTGTCCCCCTCTCCTATCACAAGGATACCACATGCTTCATTTATGCCACAATTAACTTTGACACATAATTCTTTAGACCAAATATTATCAAAATCCATTTACGATGTAGTTATTCAGGACAAGTTGCGATTTAAAAATATTTCCCCTTCGGACCAGGTGAACTGAAAAAATATCAATAGCAAAATCATTTAAAAGGGCAAAAACTCTGTAGGCTACCGTCGAATGGTTGCCATTTTCAAATTCGTCAGGCATCCTGTCAATATATGGCTGCTTTCATCGAATTTGGTCGATATTTACTCCAGTTATCGTGTTCACAATGTAATTGTTGACGGACGGACGTCGGACGCCACGGTTAGAAAAGGTGAGCTAATACATATAAGGAGAGATACTCAAAAGTAGTAGTCTCTGAAACTTGATTAGTCTCAATATTTCAATCATTCTCATTCACTTTAACTAGGATTTTATTTTCTACCAGCTGGGTAGTGGGTGGTCGGGAAACAGGGGCTAGGTCATGTACAGTTGATATGGATCATTCTGGGATCTTTTTGATCCAATGGTTTTGGTTTAGATATTCCAACTCTATCCGTTATCCTGTTGGTCACTATCAGATTTATGAGTCCTTGGATGTTTTTGTGTATGTCTTTTCATCTTGTATTGCACTACTCTCAACCTAGGGACTTTTGTGTTGAATATCCTGTGTACGAATATAAAGATATTTTTATTAAACAAAATTAATGTACTTCCCAAGTATACCAACCAACATAATGCGCTAAATTGACAATATCATGCATTGAATCATAGCAGTCATTTATCATCATGGAAAGAGGGCACGTCAGAAACCTTTATATCTAATTTATCATCAAACAATCTGTAATTTTTTAACAGATGGATCCATCTTTGTTATTTTAAAATTACCCGTCAACATGTGCATTTTTCTATAGCACTATGTAAAACAATAATACACATATTCATGATTACACTGTGCTATTGCTTTCTCAACACACATTAAAGGCGTCAACTGACTTATATTGCATGGGTCGTCCGTAGTGGCCGGGCTCCGTGCCTGTGGTCATCTTCCTTGGCTTCAGTTTCCTTCTTCATCTCTTCGAGCTCGCGGTT
This sequence comes from Pecten maximus, assembly GCF_902652985.1. Taxonomy (NCBI): domain Eukaryota; kingdom Metazoa; phylum Mollusca; class Bivalvia; order Pectinida; family Pectinidae; genus Pecten; species Pecten maximus. The sequence continues at coordinate 6,172,041 of NC_047023.1, read as the reverse complement.
AAAACTGATTCAGGACCCCTTCGCACAGATCGGGAGTTCGCCATCGTTGTTATGATGTTAACAATTTACCGCATAAGCAAAAGCGCTTGTTTACACTTGACGAAAATAATAATATAAAATAGCTAATTGGACGTTCCTATTTATTGATTTTGTTATTTTTTTCATTATTTTTAAACAAACTGTTATGGACACTTTACAAAATATAATCTACATAAAGTGATAACTTTTTACAAAATCTTAATTCTTAAATCCCCTTTTATATGTTATTTGAATGAAAATCCATACCATTTAGTCCCTTTAAAAACAAAGTATTTATAAACATTGAGTCAACTAATTTGGAACATCACTCATAAACGTTTGGTCAATGCAGCCCAATGACTCGTCACAGGATATGCATAATCTTTGCACCATCATTTATACTTAAAATGCCTAGTGCATGAGTGACTCTTCTGGAGACGAACTTTGGCTCTTGTCTTCCCTCTCTAGCTTAGAATCACCATTCAGAGACTGTCGGTTTGACTGAGTGTATGTTGTTTTTCATGCAATGGTTCGAAATACAACTCGGGAAACAGTATTAGTAATAACTGGTTTAATGTAAGATCTGCATTTAATTTAGCGGTGTTGTTTATCCAAGATATCGACAACGTGATTCGGAGAGGGTGAACTCAGTATTTGTTTGACTACATATGTTTCGGTTAAGCTATGACATTTTTCTAATCCCCTGACTTCATTGTTTAAAATATCTTACCAGGCATTTGTAGAACACTAGAGAATTGCAGGGAAATGCCCAATTCCAAACCGGTTTTTGTTCATATGTGACAATGCATATGATGGAGTCTCCGAACCGTATTCTTGATGTGCGAATATCATGATCGAATCGTGTTGAATGTCATCTCAACAGTCTTTTTGTAAACACATGTCCACTTACTCACACAATCGAATAACTGCAAGCTAGTACATAATTGATATGGCATAAAAAAAGGTCATGGGTGAGATTGTATAGGTCAGATTTATAACTTTTGACATCAGTGAGTGATGGACGAATTCTCCTACACACCGACTAACTTGTCTTGCACATACGGTTTCAAATGAAAATCCGTCAGCAGTCTTCAAACCAGGCTTTATTATTGGTTTAGAGAGGATTGACATATATATAACTAATGATAACTAATAATAAGTTTGTTTAATTAAGATTAGTTAGGGTATTCTTGTTATATTGACATAACCAAAGTAAGATATTCAACCAGAGGTAAAGAGAGTTGTAATCTAACGGTATAATGTGGATACGACGTCACAGAATAATACCTATGTATGATCTGAGGGGTTACGAGTGTAAGACTTGAATTAGAAAGATAGTAGACACATCGCGCTTTAATTTTGAGTACAAGCAACAGTAACGTGCATGTATTCTTTATTGAAAGAACGCTTTGAAAGTATCTCAATTGTTTAAGGTAATCTATGTTCATGTTAAGCAGTCTTTAAACCATTATAAAGTACAAGATCGCCCTTGTGAGGAAGGCGGATGTGACCTACTAACATTTTAAAATGTTACCTGTTACCTGAATGCTATTACTGAAAGGCATGCAGAAAGAAACATGACAGTGCCACCGATGAACAAGGAGAGATGGTATGCCGATGTGTGAGCTATTCCTGTGAAAGTGTATTAACGGACAGTAGACACTGTCAATTCCTAGATGTCGATATGACGTCACTGATTAACACCAACCCTCACACCTCGAAAATAGCAGGACGCGTTACAAAGTATATCATACATTACGCATTATAAAGTTTTCCGGCATTGATTACTTCAACACGTGCTTCCGGGATATAGAAATCTATGGACTAGTTCAGTGATTGTTCCTGACGTGAGATAACATTGCGATTATGATATACACTTTAATGAAATGTCGTGGCAAGAAAATTACTTAAATGTATTTCGGGGAATGCTAGGATCTGGGTAATGTTATTGCGTCTAACAGATACAATTTAAATGCCTACACATATTTATTATATATATATATATATTTTTCTTTCAACTATATTCGATATAGATATTCATTCACTGTTTGAAAAAATAAAGATCGCAATAATGTCTTGTTGGTTTATTTTAAAGAGGATGTCACAATGAATAACAGCATAAAACTGAGGAGGGAAATAAATGTTTTGAATGTTCGGAAAGTTCTTACTTATGGTGTGATATTAATAAGACATAGCTTATTCCGATTTTGTTCCTGCTATACGATAACCCAGGCAGCGTAAAAAATCCATTTTGCAATTTGGAGTTTTTATGAGTTCATTCCCGTTTATATACAAAATGGATTGATTGCACGGCCTCGTTTCCCATTTAACAATTCCAAATCTTGAAATTATTACCACGATACGTCACCAGCATGTCCAAGTAAGTCTGTTGAGATCGTTATCTTGTTATGTTGCTTATATTTTGATTTCAATCCATAAATGCATTGGCTTATACAAAAATAAAATCAAAATGAAATAAATAGAAATAGTTAAGGCGATAGACATTTCATCATTTCCTTTCGAAGAAGCCTCTATTTTTGTAGAAATGTTGCATGAGATTTTAGATAAAAGCGTTACACTCTAAAGCCATTAAAAATAATATAATCATACCGAAACCCCAGAGAAAAGATTGCGGCGAAACAACTATTTTACAAAGAAGCTTTTACAGATATCGTCAAGACGATTTGCATTTGATTTTAAGGAATTTGAAATTATGTATAACAGAAATACCATAAAGATTATTCTGTGAAAAGGATGGCGTTGTGTTGAAGCACTCATTACTTAATCAATGCATTTGTGTTTGAATGCAGCCACGCGATATTAAGAAATCTTGCTGACGCACACCGGAAACCGTTAGCAATATCTGTTTAGATGGAGACACCTCAGGGAAAATGTTCTCCGAGTAGATGGGACGTAACGTCATGCCAGTGACTGAAGTAAAATAACCGAATTGTGGATTCCATAGATACCACCCGTGTCGACTCTGAACGATAATGTCTGTTAAATATGTACACAAAAGACAAATCTTTTCATGGAACTCTAAAAAGTTTTTTTTTCAACATTTGATGATTAACGTTTAAAATTGCTCTTAATTACATAGCCCCGCAGGTGAGACATCGCAATCACTACATAAACCCAAAAGTCAGACATCGTGAACCCTACATACACCCACAAGTCAGACATCGCAAACCCTACATAAACCCACAAGTCAGACATCGCGAACCCTACATACACCCACAAGTCAGACATCGCAAACCCTACATAAACCCACAAGTCAGACATCGCGAACCCTACATACACCCACAAGTCAGACATCGCAAACCCTACATACACCCACAAGTCAGACATCGCAAACCCTACATAAACCCACAAGTCAGACATCGCAAACCCTACATAAACCCGCAGGCGAGGCTTCGCCAACCCTACATAAACCCGCAAGTCAGACATCTGACAATGTTACATTAAGATAACTCCCCTGAGAACATATGATCACATAATTACCACCGATATACATGTAAATTTGGAATGATACAAGTCTAAGACACTCTCCTAGTGCAACATGCGAACAATTTTGTGAGTTTGGTAAATGCAGGAGAGTTTCGTTTGATGTAAACGTGTTAAGTAGCAGGGCTTTTATTTAAGGATTGATTGTCAATTTTGTTGCTTGCATGGACTGATGAAGGGAAGTGAACCTCGTGCAAATGAAGTGAACTGCGAAGCAGTTCATGTACCATTTGCACTAGGTTCACTTCCCTTTATCAGTCCATGCAAGCAACAAAATTGACAATTTTGTTGCTTGCATGGACTGATGAAGGGAAGTGAACCTCGTGCAAATGAAGTGAACTGCGAAGCAGTTCATGTACCATTTGCACTAGGTTCACTTCCCTTTATCAGTCCATGCAAGCAACAAAATTGACAATCAATCCTTATATTTACATTAACCAAATTAAAAACTTCGCCACCAGATTGCACAATTCGGTCGCAACGGTGTGACTAAGTATGTCACTTTGTAACATTGTTATACTTATCATACATGTGCGCACAGTAGTAGAACAGCAGACAGTCAGCTATTCTCGTCGCCAAGGCAACACAAAATATAGTCCCATACACGTTTTGATTATTACGATGTTGATACACATAAATACGATATTTTCAAGGTAAAATATTCATTTATAACAAATATTTATGATATTGTATAATACAAACTTAGCAATATCCATATAAATACGAATTTAAAATGCAGTGTTGACAGTATAGTATGTGTGTGATTTGGTCACTCGAGATACAGGGACTCGGTTAAAAAAATGAGCAGGACGACAGCTGTTCAGTGAAATATCACAACATAAAAAACAGAGTGTATATACTCTCTATAAAGCCTTGAAAAAAATGTATTTTGTAAGGTTTTATAATTTGAATGAATGTTGGATTTTTAGTCTTTCGATTATTTATAGATGTCATATGTTACTCAAAATTTAGCGCCGAACCCCTGTGACCGTATGTGATGCAGTCTAATAGCCGGGATATGCAGAGCTCCAGAAAAATGTAACAATGTGGATTTTAGTCGCAGGTTAGCTGATGATGTACATGGTGTTCTTAAAATATTGGATTTCATTGTCACACTGGCGTTTTGGGTTTTGTAAATTCTGATAATAGTAAGTAAAGAAACATTCATTTGAAAATCGCGGTATTCGACGGCCGGAAACTTGTGTCCTCCATATGTTTAGATCGAGTCAAATTACCACAATAATGTGTCCCTGTGCTCGATATAGCATACTGCTGCTTCAGTCTGTTTTGTGTTGTTCAATAGTGTTAAAATTGAGGCATGGCATTCGAGATATAGCTAACGTTAGACCTACTGCGCTACGTAGGTCATCAGCTCAGTGCTATCGGGGGTGTTAGTGTTCTGCCAGATCCTGTTTTCTAAATTTTCTGCATTATACTGGCATTTTTATTCGCACTTAAAGCGGCTATTCCACTTTTGTTTATATACGTTTATAACAATGTTACACAATTCACAAAATGAAAGTGCATTCAAGTCTGAGGCGGTACAGAACTCGAGCGCCATTGTTAACTCAGTGAATGTATTCACACGCCGGCAAGAAAGTGATTCGTTTCTCAGAACAGAAGCACGCGACCCAAAATCTTTAACGGGGAATGAAGTGATCTGAGTTTACTTTGTTCATTGAGGCGGAGCGAAGTGGAAATGTAAATATTTTGAAATGAACATAAATTTATATGGAATTATTCAGTGATATTCATAACAGCCAGGATTGCTGAGGCTATATTTGGCTAATATATACCTTCATGCTTTTACGGTCTTGGGACAGTTAATGCAATATGAGGACGAAGACAATGCCACTTAATACACGTAAAAGGCAATAACCAGAGCAAGAAGTACTAATTTAATTACCTTCAGTCTCGGTCAAGGACAAGGGCCGGTGATCTTCAAATCAACATAAAGCCTGAAACTGTACAAGTGTATTACAAGATCCTCTGCTTTCGCGGAAAGTATTGGTCCATTGACGGGAATATTTTTATCACGCACATTGTGGAACCATTTAAAAAGCGCTTCCTCAATATCTGAGTGGTTTGCTGTCCGTAAATACTTGCGTTTTGGACTGAAAGTTCCAGTATTAAAAGCTTTCTCTATTTGTGCCCGATTTTTCAACAACGTACTCAACGAGTTTTGCGGTATGCCATAAGCCTCCGCTATGTTTTTATTTTATTGAATTCCTTTGTCGACATCAATCAAAATTTGGTGTTTCGTTTGAAGATCCAATATCTTTCTCTTTTTCGGAGTAGCCATTTTGACACCTTCCTTCGTGTATAAAGTGACAAACAAATGAACAGTGACTTGTTTTTACAGCGATTTATATCGGGTAGGGTTAATGAGTTGTTTTCACAGTTCGTACATACAGGTAAATTATCCCGTGGGGACCCCCAGACCATATCGCACAAAGCGATAGTTCGTACATAGCGACTTCGTGAATACAGGATTAATTTACAAAGGTTTATATAGAGGCTCAGTAGGGGATTTTTAAAGACTTCGTGAAATGCGGTATATCATTAAATCCGACTTCGTGAAATGTGGAGTTTACTGTACCATGAAAAGCACAGGAATAGAAACTTGAACAATTTGCTCTAGAAATAAACCGAATGCATAGATTAGAATATTACAATTGGCCCAGATTTCTTTCCTTTATTGTCCACAAGCTACAAAAACATAAACAACAAACATACAAACAAGAATAATAAGATAAAAAATAATAAAACAAAAACAAAAAAAAAAACAAACAAATAAACAAACACAAAATCTGTGCAATTTCCTTATTCTGTAAGGATGTTTACGCTAGAAATTTGTAACGACATAGAGTGGCGAAGTGGTTTTGATTCTATGGCTTAGGTTTATTAAATATTTCATCAATGCTTGACTAATATCTAAGTTCTTGTTTCCAATAATATGGAGCCCTGTTCTAAAGACAATGCTAATGATATCGTTTACACCTAACGTCACGGGTTAATATCTCTTTGACATTTATTTTAATTTGGCGAATTGTTCTCATCTTCTGTTTGACCTTGGCATTTTGGGAAGTGGTTATAACAAGCGTTGGTAATTGCTTTCGGCATATTTAATTCACTGACATTGGATTATTTTTTACCAAGTTTTAAGATAATTAATTCAAGTCAAAGCATTCAATTTCGTTTTTTTATCTATTTGTTCCAAGGAAACGAACTAAATGTTTAAGGGTCCACTCCGCATAATAGCAATCAATCCGGAAATCCTGTTTATTGATCGTGAACACGCACCACGATGTTGCTCATTAGCTTAAAATAAAATAATCCTACTACTTCTGAATAGTACTATTTATTTTATGTAAAGTAGACCAAAGAAATTTTACAGTCAAAGAACATCCATGCATGGATATTGATAGACAGAAAGTATCAAAAGGAATATTAATATAATGTTAACCTTTCAGTATCAGGAAGGGCGTAAGGTGCCCAAATGAGTTTTCCGACAATTATCGGTTTTAATTTTCCAATTATGTCAGTTGATGGGCATAATTCACAAATCACGTCATGAAACGATGGGAATGTTTATCACCTTACGGATCTCCAAGTGCAAGTAAAGTTCCATGTTTGCTGATCTCCAATGACTCTCTTGTCATGAATCTGTAAAATATTACCATGAGAGGCAACATCCATATTATTTTATGGCGTGGTGATGCAGATGCATTCCTCCTATACACATCACGAAGAGAGAAACTGGATTTCAAATCCGTATAGGTTGAATCTAAGATTGGCCCTCCCTCTGTATGTAAGACATGAACTATGGGATGCCCTTTATTTGGTTTGATTGTTGCTGCGGCGTGCTCGAGTTAAATAATGCTGTCGCATACTTGCATGTTTCACTGGCGACGCGAACCGGAACCAATATATGCAAACAGTTTAATCGCAATATGACTTTGAGATTGCAACACATTGTAGCTTTTTCTCCATGTGAACTCACATCAGCCGATCAAAAACACAAGTACGCCGATGTTTTATATGTATTTTAAACCGTTCTTACATATACAATAAGACGATATTAATGGAGTACATTGTTGTTCAATTTGCCATTTCCAATGCCGCGTTCGGTCAACGACCAGTCTAGTCTCGTGTGTATATGAATCCAATTTATCATTTAAAGAAATATTTACTTGTGTTTATTTGTAAATGGCTTTGAGACGTCCGCTATTATTATTTAAATCGGCAAACCACTATATGCCATGGTTCATGTAAATAAATCAAAGTCAATTTACATGGCCGTTCAAATTGCCATATCTAGATCGTATGGGCCTGAAGGAATATCTGTACAATATTTCTTAATTATATACATCTTCACGTGCAAACATAACATCCTCTACGATCACTGATTTTTAAAAATACGTATTTTAAAAATAGTATTCCTTTAAAAAAAAAGAGAAAAATATGTTCGTTTTACCGTTTTGAGTCAATAAACTTAATTATTAACTGAAGATTGTTTGATTCATGATATGCTCATTTTGTAATTGTTCGTATTAAAATAGATGTCATTTTGAATTTTCTTGAGTGTATGTTTGTGATCGTATTGCTAATCTGTTAAAAATGAGGTTTATACATATGATCTCACCATACATCAAAATGCAGCTGTTGCACTAGACTGTTGTCTTTGCTGAACTTTGGTGAGAATTTTGGTTTGGTCTGTTTAAAGTTATCTCGACACACCTCCCAGAAGTGAATTTACGAAAATTAAACGAATATTAAAAGACACTAATGTGTATACTTCCATCCGGGCCAATAAACGTAATTAATATAATTTGATAAAACTTGTTTCCCAATTGTTATATAATAGATATAGTTCACATTTAATGTGTATAGAACGAGGATTTATTGATTGTGCTAAAGTATTTTAAGAATAAATGGCCTTAATCTCAAATATATATGACATGGATGCTGGATAGGTGTATATATATTTATAGTACCTGTTTCAAACAAACACACACATACTTATGTACTGAGGAACTAAACAGACTATAACAACGTTAACACACGGAAGTACATACACACATACACTCAGATTTGCATTGCTTAAGAGACTGTCAGGCCTGCTAACACCTGTCGGCATTGCTTCGCGGCGATTGCTAGTCAAACACAGATAGTGCAGTAGTCATCAGACAGAATGTTATAATATTATACTGGCATAAAATTGGAACCTCCGGTTAGTGTCATATCTGTTAGATTGTGGATATCCCGAGCCCAGATAATTAGAAATATATACGTCAGAACAAAACAGAACACCAAAGTCAAGGTCACTTGTCCATATATTTACTGATTTACAATGAATGTTATACATATTACACTGGGTTTCATATTAGATACATATGGCTTGTAGATTTGGCGTCAGTGGTATGTAGATTATAAACAAACACCATACTGCACTTATAACTTGTTTTTACATTGTATTCAAAAGAATGAGCAGATGAACTGTAAATAAAATCAATGGAAATGTATGGATGTCTTTAAACATTATCGAGCTATCATTAAATATGTCTGAATACCTGTGACATTCAGGTAAACATCATATTTCTACCTTATAAATTTACAATTACGATACATTTATTTGCACTTTCCGTTGATTATCTATTAAACAGCGTATGAAGCCCCTTTCTATATTATTGATTGTATTATGAAATATCAAAGCGACTAGTGATTACGTCTCAGGAAACGGCCTATGAATAATCAAATCTACCCAAAATAAAGCGATACACAGCCTATAAAGTCAACTTCGCTGTTTTGTACATATTCTGTTGGGTTAAACGTTGTTCGACGGTTTCTTGTAGACATGATCATGCTCGATTTATTAATTACAAAAAAAAAGCCGAATCGGTCAATTACTTCATTCGGAAAGAAAACACGTGTTTTCTTATCCGAAAATATCAGTTTTCTGATAGGTTTACGATTGGTTATATAGATCTGGACCGCTATGTTTGCATTTTTGTTATATACCACGAATCATTGCAGTCACTTTTTAGTTTTAGTTTTAAATAAAAAAAGTATTAGTTTTGTAACAAAGTCTTGGTAAATGCCATGCATTATATGTTTCCCTAGAGATTTTTAGCCATGTAGTCGCTTTAAGCATATTGCACAGAATGTGAGGTGAATGATGCTTCTAGAGTTATAAAAAGACATCGTGAAAACCTGAATATTAATAGAATATACTGTTTCCACTAGAAAACGTGCAGTGCAGTAAGTGAGATTGAATGTTTTATTTCTGCGATGGGTGTGATGACCTACCAACTTCGCTTCATCACTTGGCACATTTTGCTGATAAACAAATGCTTTAACTTTTATATACTTTAGGGAATACTCGGTGTACAGTCTGATGTTAAAATAATTTGCAAAAACTATGATTTGGTAATTAGCTTGGATAAAACAAAAAACATGTAAGTTAACTTTCATTGTCGGAAACATTTGATATAACATTTTCCGAAAAGCATATCTTTGCATTGAGTTAAGATAACACTCCTTGTCAAATAAAAATAGTTTAATAGTTCACCGTAGTTCGGGTTCAAACAGTCTATCACACTGTCTTCATCCAAACCTCTACAAACTTAAGAATATGACGCGGACTTGGACACATTCGGCCATTAAACAAGGCAATATCACGACTACATGCTATAGTGATTAAGGATTTGCTTATTTTAAGCGCGAAAGCGGCAACTGACGACCAACCGCTAGTGGTGAGGGTTTTGCTATTTCAATTTGAATGTAACATTTGTTTTTACATCTGACAATCAATATACCACATCAACAATGACAATCCTCATAATTGAGTTCATCTGAAGTTTAATGTGTAGTACATGCATTTTATACTGCAGATATGTGATTTTGTTCAATTGGTGTAGCTGACTGTGTTTCTTTCCGTATCAAATACTTTTGAACAATGTGACTTCATCCCAGCGCAATACGATCAACATTTACTTATATGGCATCTGGTCATAAGAACATGGGTCAAATATTTTTTATCATGTAAATTTGCCAATGGTATGTTTTGTACAAAGAAATGCTCTTAGCGAAGCGTTATTTCAAATGTTCTTATATTTTCCATAATGTTAAATTTTTATGGTAAATTTGCTGGGAATATTTCATGCTTCTGGATTATAACCGGAAATCATGACAATATAAACAACTACAGAAATCTAGGTTAACTACGCAATTGCAATGCCAGACAAATCCTGCTCATTCCGTAAATCAATGATAACACAAATCATGTTGGAAGGTTAACTTAAGCTAACAACGAGATTTAGACTAAAATAAAACGGTATTTTACTCGATTTAGAAAAAGAAAATAGTCCAGACAGGGCAGATATGTTTATTAACCGCCAGTATGGGTAAATAAGTATGTCTGCACAGTGTCGTCCTGGATAGTAACAGTTATCGTCTTGATAAACTTGAGCGCATGTAAATGTGCACGTTACACGTGAGCTTGACTCGAAGTAGAAATATAATATTCTAATATACTGTTTGACTTTCATACCGTCACTTGAAGACATTATTAATTTCGACATATTTCTGAAGCTGTTCTAAAGAAGAGAGAAAGGACAAGTAACCAAACTAGCTATTCACCAAGGTGACAGAATGCTTCCTTCCTAAATCAAAAGATAGATAAGCTTGGGTAGTTTGATTCATTCTCTTCGTAATATAAAAGGGAATCATTACATCGAAGACGTAGAATGTCAGACAACAGTGTTGTGATCACTACGAGATTTAGAAAAAGAACAACGATAGAATTCGTACCATATGATATCCCAAACAACTTTCAAATATACCCATTGAGCATAAACTACGAGAGTACATATGAAGCTTTAGTAGAAAGCTTTGGCCAATAGAGATTGCAGGTGACGAATTTAATTAAATGTCTATAACAGAAAAGAATGACAAGTATGCGAATAAGGAATGCAAATCACACATTAGATAGAATTGTTAAACACGAGCTTAGCTATTCTTAAAGGTGGTCATTGACTGGCCAAAAACAGTTAATGACGTCTGGTATCATATTAAAATAACGTAGTGCTTGTTCTTTATAATCCGTTGGGAAATAAACAGAAAATCCAAACATGTTCCTCGCTCAAACTACCGGGGCTTTTGAACAACTATCGTTCTTCTCCGAGAATCTAAAAAAATCCTTCAACATATTGCTTTGTGTTACCCTTAATCCTGAAGTTATATATTTGTTTACATTCGCTATGGCATCCAGCAAACAATTGATGACAACATTGAATTACATGAGGCTCAAAACTCCTTCAGCTTAGTATCTTCCGAAAATGGAGTTCCTAATGAAATGATCCAGTGGTTTAAGCTGTATAACCCACATAATTATGTCTTGTTCCTCACTACTTGCAGTACAATCACTAAAATGTCAGCTTGCTGTGGCCCTGCGTGAACTGAGAAGAGAAGAGAGGACTCCGTTGGCCGCGAATAATATCTTGTTTCCTACGACAATGGATGCATTTCACAATAATGTTTCTGAGGTTGTTTTCGTTGACTTTACCCATTCCATGCGCGATGTCAACATCCGTCCCTCGAATTTGCACCTTCAAATTCTCGCGCATAAATCCTACGACCGCCTGAACGCAATCCTCAACAGATTACTTCTACCCCGGGTCTTTCAGCCCAACTATCCTGATGGAATTCTTGCGACCCTACTGCTCCAGGTCTTTTTTTCTACCCGATATCTCTGTATGTCGGTCCTAAACATTTTCACACTCATCCTCAAGTCTCGCGACTGTTTGGCACAAATTTAATTATCTCTTTTTAAATTCATCACTCTGTTTTCCAAAAACCCAATACGTTCGGCATGTTCCCTTTGGATATCAATACGAAGTTTCTCGAGTTTTTAGTCCAAGGTATCTTCTGTAACGAGAGACTTTAACAAGGAAGAAATTTCCTCAAGTTGATCATCTGCAGATTTCAATGACTAGTTAGCTCCAACACCACTGGTCCTTTGGCTTGAAACACGAGATGTTTTACTAGTTGCCGTCATGGTGACGATATAAGCAAAATCCAAGGGTATGATAATATGCGTCTATAAAGTTAAAAAATACACTGGTACTAAGTCGGCCTACACAAAGGCTTTGTCAGGAACGCATTATACGTATACAAGGCTAGTGATGAGTAATGGTAAGTCGTGGAGCTCGGTCTATGTTCAAACACTGTTTATCACAACATATGTATTTTCCGAATGCAACAAAAAATCCTTACACAAAAGTCCAGATAAAACATTTAACTAGGTCATGTCGAAAAATTGGAAATAAACAGGGACTGCCTGTATGAAATAATAGCGATTTCAACGGAGCGATCTTAAAGTCGATTGACCAGGTCAACGCGACATTGACCATTCAAAAGGAAGGTTTTATTGGAACAAAAAAGGAAAAGTAAGTGAGTACCTCTTTTGCTAAGGTATTCCAAACATTTGACTGATATTTGCCTTATCATCCACAGGCTTAGGTTCCTTCTTAATAGATCATTAAGACTTAAGATGTCCGTAGGAACTAACCACAGTGATGAGCTACAGACGGGGTAGGATCATCGCTGATATGCTAGTACATAGCATGGTGAACAGACATGTAAGACCAACTACATGTGTGACATATTCAGGACATACACTGTACATATAGTAGTCTTGAAAGATGGAAAACAGTTACGATAGGAAATATTGTGCAATGGCTTACTTGTCGGACATGTCCAAGCGTAGTTTATATGTGGGAGACAAAACGGGTGGTCAGATAACAGACAGAGGCACATTTAGCTTGCATAACAAGGATAAACCTATGGTAGACCACTCGCGCATGCAGGGACAAAGCAGGACTAATTTTGTATAAGTACAACTTGAGGTATTGAGGGTTAAGTTTCATAGGTGATACAAGCTACTCAGTCACAACCTTTTGAGACCATATGCAATACATTTAGGAAAGTATGTAAATCATTGACTTTGGTCATGGATGTTCAAGGTTAGAGTAACCAATTGACCGGTCAAAGAAGGATAACGAAGCGAAAATGAGGATAAACGTTGCCAAACGCCGGCAAAACGTACCTGTAGATCCATCATATCAGTTACATATTTAGTATTATATACCAGATGAAAATAAATTAACCTTTTTCAATCTACAGATAATAAATAATACAGACTGGATATCCAAAATTGCCGCAAGGGCCTCCTTTCGATTAAGGCAACTATGTGCTAACTGTTGTTTTGGTCAACATATCTTAGAAAACTTTTGTTTGTTTGTTTCTTTTTCTTTTGTAAATAATTGATAATGCATTACCGATTCAATGACGTCAAAACACAATTTGGTTGCCATGTGGGTTTTTGATTGGTCAAAATTAAGTTAATGTCCGATTCTAGCAAAAAATTGATGGATAAAGGTTTTAGGGATGCAGAACACTATGTATGGTACACAGTTTTGAAAAAAAAAAGTTTCTATGGTAACTGCGGGGAGCGTTTGGGGGAATTTTGTTAAGGCCATATGTTACAATTATTACGAATCATTATCATGATTTCTTCTGTGCTCACAGTGATAATTCGTTCAAAAAGCTTAGTTGTCAAAGAAACAAAATGGGGGCCTCTGATTAGTCGCAATTGCTTAATAAACAAAACCTATTCCACTATATTTGAGATCTCATCTTTTCATCACTGCATCCCCTGTCATCTAGCTGCAGTACGGTGTTGACATCGTCACCATACCAGCAGGACCAATATGAAATATATATATAAATATCATGAATGTATTTGGGTTTTGATAATATATTACAACACCTTCTTTCATTTAACAAATCACTGGACGCAGCCATGCTTTAATTGCGACCCAATTATTCAGTTTTGCAATTTTCACAGACATGGTTCCACAGTAGGAGGTAATAAACGCACGATACCACTTGTAATTTTTTCGTTACGATATTCATTATACAAGCAAAACAATTGTTTTTTTTTGTAAAGATCATATAACAACGCAAGGTTAGTCTCAGTGAACATTTTGTTTTATATCAGCATGAACAAATAACTCAAGAGAAATAAACAATGTCAACCTTAAACACCTTTTCATTGTCAGTTTATATACGTCTGACTTCTTATCGGATTTCATTTTTTTTTTGGGGAGGGGGGGGGGGGAGGGGTTGGGGTTGGGGGGGATTTAATATCTTTAATGATATAAGTATGCTCTATGTTACAGAAAATAATTTGACTACACTTGAATAACAACATTGTTGTTAATACTAAGTATTTAAATGCACAAATATGCATTGGAGATTTCCGCATCCATTTGATCAGCTTTAAAATCATTGCGTGATTGTGTCAAATGATTTTGTCCTGTCTGTTCAAGAAATGTATGACCACTCATGTAGGGCGTATTCAAGTTAATAAGAAAATCCCCAATCAGACGAAACATATTGGAGATAATCTTTATGTTAATGTTAACCAAATATATAGGATGTATGAAGACAGTCCTGCAACATTAAGGTAAAGTTAATAATTTCGGTGTGGACTTAATCTTGCTGTATTCACGGTCAATGAATGCAGAGGGAAATATCCAACTTATATTTATGTTGATACTAAAAAAATATAGAAGCGTTTCCTACCCCGCGAACTAGTTCCGATTTGGATAACAACACATATCAGAACTATAATATTTAACAACAAGTATACAGTACACAGTATATCCTAATGTCCACGCATGCGTGAATGTATGCGAATAGTAACATAGTTATACACATGTTCGATTACTATTAATAAAAAAAACCCATTAGATTTGTTAGCAGTAAGCATCATTAAGCGTGGTTGTAGCCTAACGGTGGTCCCATCTGACCGCGACTGACTTATTGGAAGTGTAATTGGAAATAATACACGAACACCGGCTATCAAGAACAATATATTCCGAATTAGCAAAACATCCTCTCAGACACTATTTCCTTATTTAGTTATAGACCAAGGTATAAATCCATCACTTGGTCTACTTCTTCCAAGGACAAAGCGGATAGCTTACGAAATCTGACATGATGTCCTGTGCGTATTTAGAATGTGTAAAAGTCTGACATTAATAGAAATCATTATGGCAATGCCGAAAGGAATCGATTGTAATTAGGTAGTGTTTCTGGTCCCTGTCATTAGCGTGTCCAGTTGCTCAAGGACAGACCTAAAACAACTGCTGTCTAGGCCAGCTCACGGGGTGTCTGACGTTAATCTTATTTCATCAAATACGATCATAGCTGATAGGAATATGTAGTCGGTGTTAGATCGTTGTTTTTCGACGTATCAGGAAAGAATTGAAATATCATCTGCGGTCAAACGACTTGAGAAGCAAATTTTCGATGGAATACTGTTCTTTCTTTCTGAAATTAAGAAATCATACATTACCGTTGTGATTTTCTACCAAGCCAAACGAAGTAAGAAGATGACATTTGCGATGTGAGCTGGATATTTAATAATGAATACTGCAAAAGTATAAAGTTATACAGTTTTGTGGCTAAAGTCTTTAGTACTTTAGGAGCGTTGCTTATTTCTGGTAATGTATCATTCACGGTTGTGGCTTATGCCTTTAGTACATGCATCTTTCACACGTATGTCTACTGCTTGGTACATATATGTTTATAATGTCTTTAGGCCTTGTATTGTGCATGAATGTTACATGCTTTTTGGTGTTTTAAAGTGTGTGGTTAATTCGAGTGGTTTGGTTTTCTTTACTTAAGAGACGATAATTATGTTGTATCTATGCATTTGGAGAATCAGTCTCTCCCATTGTGTAAATTTAATACCATGGTGAATCTCGGATGAAATATATTTATTTCTAAAGAAACCATTTATTATCATATTTACAACATTATAGTTTAATTGTTTCGCTTGTAAAAAATAGGCATCGTTTATGTATCGTATATAACTATCACAATGGGTCAGTCAGACCATGTTTACTTGGTGTATGTCTTACAATGCTTAATTACAGCATCATTGATATACATTATAGTGTCAATAATTAGTAGAAATTATGATGGTTTGGAGTACAGGTACAGCATCCTTTAGATATGCATTGTTTTCTCAATGATTAATATCCATTACGATTGTTTGGATGATGTCACTAGAATGAACTAATCATTGCGCTTTTAAAGTATCTAGTATGTGATATCAGCAAAAACGTCTACGTTATATCGACCACATTTCATGCTTTCTGAACACCACAGTAAAAAGTCCAAACATCATTGACATTGTTATTGATTTGAATTCCTATACGTAATAGCAAGTGTATACGTCAATGCTTTCTTGTGTAATTATGGTAATTGAGCAATACTTGAAAAGCCTTTATTTGACAAACCAACATAAAGCGGGCCTAGTGAAGGAAACGGTGATATAAACGTCGTCATTACTCGAGGAAGAAATATAAGTGTGTAGAAGTTATTTGACACTAAGTAATATTGGTCTCGTCGTTGTCCCTTAGGTCTGCCTCATGAATCAAACAGTCCTGTGAGGATGTCCGTCGATGAACCTGTGTACATATGCGGCCAATAAAGGCTGTCCCGCACAATACTTTCTGATCATTAATTCAGCGGCGCGAAAATGTCCCGCGTCGCCAGTTAATGGGAAAACCTCTCAGCCATGTCCGGATGTCTGCACTACGGAATGATTCCGGGATCGGGAAGAAAGAATCGGTCTGTACGTCTGGCATATCTAAATCCTTGCAAAGCAGTGAGAATCTATCGGAAAGGAAGAATAGTCTACGTCTGAAGTCGGTCATTGGCAAAGACAAAAGTGGCGTGAAGAGGGATTGGAGATCGAATGTATGTCTGGATGACCCCTATGAGCCAGGGGTAACAATGGCTGACCTCTTGATGCTCATAGCTAACACACCTGCTGACTCAGTCAATTGTGATTCAGCATTATGTCATAATCATTATTCGTTGAAAATAGTGAACTTGTAAGGTGGCATAAAATCTCCTTCCAGAGACATATCGTAACGTCTGCGTAGTATATACATATATTTATATATATATGACATAGAAATTGTATTTCCTCATCAATGCAGACATATGTTGCAAACAAACTCGATAATAAGTTAATACGTGTTGGCGTTTATATACCTGTATATACCATAGCCTTGTCAAATCTTGTAACTATTATAGATATATATTTATATATACGAGTTATGTATTTGACGGTTTGAGAAAGTAACATGTCATGCATATGTAAGTCAAGGTATCAATGACATGTTACCCTTGGTCTGTTATACAGTGTGTTATGTATACTATTAAATATTGTAATCTTTAAATATATACCACAAATCATTTGTCATCAAAAGACTGCATGTTGGATTGAAAAATAAACAGACATATCGCGAACGATTTGGAGAACAAAGGATCGTGATAATAATCTGTATACCTAGAGGATGCATAACAACTTATTCGTTGACATCAAGTCAAATCCTGTCAAACAATTGATTCTCTTCTGTGCTATAAGCACTTTTTTAGAATAACGGCATGGCTATTTTTTGTTTGATAGTTTGTGTGACTTAGGGTAGCAGTGTTCAGTAAAAATAAGGCCCGTGTTTTAGATATGTAAACATAGCCAGCTAACCTTACATATTAAATATAATAAAGTATATGTATTTGTAATCTAAACAACATTTGCAATTCTAATACAGCCCTCAAGGAAAGTAAACTTATTTTTTTCTATGTTTTTCAGACCAGTGAATACCATGGTAACCGATTCTACGTGAGGTAGTTGCCAGGTACTGACTGTAGGGCCGGTGGTTTTTCTCCGGGTACTCCGGCTTTCCTCCACCTTCAAAACCTGGCACGTCCTTAAATGACCATGGATGTTGATAGGACGTTAAGCAAAAACAAACCAAACAAACCAAAAGGTAACCGATTAAGAAATCTTAATGATTGCAAAATATCATGATATTTGACCCACAATGACACAATTCTCTAAACAATTTTGTTTCTGAAGCCTATTTGAAATCAAATATCTCGATCCCAAAGCATAATTTATCTTGTTTGACATATGTTACACATTATGCTTTTGCAGCAATCATACCTTTTTGCATTTTTCACTGTAGGCAAAACTAAATTTCCGGTGTAAACACACTTTATGAAAATCCGGAACAAATTTATTTATTTGATATAAATAGCCTGTGTGTACAACTTCATAATGAATATACCAATTATAGTGTAGATCATTGTTTTTTCATTTACTATGCATACCATAGCACATTATTGCGATTATTGGCTTAACAAAAAAAAATTACCCATGGCTAAGCAGTCCTTCATGTGATCTGCTACCCTATAACAATTCCCTGCTACATCTTACCACAAACTAACTCTTCAGAGAAAAACTGGTACATTACATTTCTTAGTATGTGCAAATCTGTAGATATGTATCGGTATATTCATCATTTTGTTCTCCAATATAGACGACTCTTAACATATTAAAATCAGGCGTAGTGATCTTACCCTATATTCAAAATAACTACTGAATATCAAAAACATTAAATTTTAATAGATCTTAAATCACTTTTAATGTAATTAGTCTAGCACACCTATATGGCAAACGCCTGGAAGTGAGATGTCTGTTATACTTTGATTTCTGTAGTTCTTTAAACAAACTTAACAATAACGTACCGTATGTATTGTATATGGCGCTGTAACTGTCAGAGTTGAAGACTTTTGGACTGGGACGTTCTAGGTTGTAAATATGCCTCCGTATATGGGACCCCTACATTGTAATGGCAATGTTTTATGTATATAAGCTATTCCTTTATCGGTCACTTTTTTCCAGAGAAAGGAATCTCGACTTTCCCCCAGAAGTGGCGAAAGATGTGTTCCTACCACTAGCGATGGGATAATTTATATGAGTTACCACTTGCCGAGTTGTGTCGGTACTGTGTTGTGAGTTTCATGGTTCATAATAACTGGTCATTGTTGTTTTGTTTTTGTTTTTTTTTTTTTTGTATATGTTTTTGTTTTTTGTTTTGCTTTTATCTTCTTTTTTTTTTTTTTTTTTTTTTGTTGTTTTTTTTTTTTTGTTTTTGTTTATTTTGTTTCTACGAATATCGGCTGTGAATGAATGTTCGGAAGTCTCGGTTAGTTTGTAACGATTAGCTAGGGCTTTGTGTTTTAAGCTAGTCCTGCGTGCTGCTAAGGCATATTTGTCTTAGGTGACACTGTCTCTTGTACCGGGATTTCAGTGTAGTCGGAGCATAGTGCTCGAAGGAATTCTATAGAGTTGATCTGTTCTTGTGTTAACATCAAGTGATTACTTAATTTATATAATATGGTGGAATATATCTGCAATCGTGTTACTTTAGGTCGCGTTACGTTAACACGCCTTGTCGACATAATGACAAGTCGTGTCATCAACACGGCAAGTCTTGTTGTTATGACGACTTCTCTCGAGAATTTATCACGACCGGTCAAGTTACCTTATCGTGGATCTCATAAAATGTGCTTTTGTCTAGATATGCAATCAACTTCATATTGTCGAGATAATTTATAAATTGACACCCAGCCGTTTCGGATCATCTCGGTATTTACACACACATTTTTATTTATACTAATAAATCATCAACCAAATGCTACATCAGCTAAGGCTCGGTCGCTACTGTTACCAAAAGGTAGAGACACGAAACTATGCCATTTACTTAAGATGTGTTTATTTATGCAATACATGATCCCACGACTTTGGTACCTCCTTCTAAATTTCTATATAGATGACAAAGGTCCTTGCCAAACCCCTGCGACCGTTACAAAGTGTATTGGCTAAAACGGACATACTCTAATTCTGTTTATGGTATAGCAGTGAAACCGGGCTTATTAAAGCGTTTCCCCGTCGGTAAAAATGGTAAGGGGTACTTGGAACTTTTACTATTTCACGATAGAGTTATGAATATAACAAGAACTCCGCATCGGAAGCATGATACGCCCGTCACTTGAAAAGCTGCCACAGGAAAATGAAGCGACACACAATGAAATATATATGTACTTAAATGTACTGGTATTCATAGTATGGTCCCTTTTGTGTAATCTCTTAAATTTTCCTTTTATGTACTTACTTCCTGTTATTTGAATACTTTTCTTATCTAAATGAAACTCAGCTCACATAATAATCGGGCAGGATTTTACACCAAAGAAAGCATAGTTGAACTTTTGAGAAACCCCTGCCCGCCCAAAAAGCCACGTCATAAATTTGATATATCTTAATTTAAAGATGATAACAGCTGTATTCATCCAAATAGCTGAAAGTAATTATGTGTGAATACTAATGTTTTATAATATTATTTAAAAAAAAAAAAAAAAAAATCAGAAGCACGTTTGTATATTGCCTTATAATAACATGGACGTACGTACAGCGCATGATATACCATACTACGACCCGTCGTTGACGGGTATATACATATCCCTAATATATGTTTAGCATCATTGCTTCTTGTAGTGGACAGAATTCAAGAGGAATGCGATAAGAAATAGAAAATTTCTTGCATTTTCTACAAAATGCCCATATTTGGCAATTAAATTGGTATAACTCTGTTAAAAATTATCACAACATTCCGTAACGCGTACACGTTTTAGCCATTGTGGTATATTTTATTAGTAGCGAGTTTCGTATAAATCTGCTGATAATTACAGGTAAGATTGTGCTTACAAAGAGTCGTTTATGAATGTGCTTCACCTAAATATACGATGCCGATATGCCAATAGTTGAGACTCTGGATAAAAAACCCGTAATTTATGTTAAACATAATTGCTCTAGTTGTGTTATGTATAATCTTAGAGCAATGGAATAAAAATAGAAAACTTGTATACACAATGCCCGTATTCGACAAAAAAAAAGTGGCATTATCCTGCTAGGAATAATCGCAAAATTCCGTAACACGAATTCGCTGAAGCTATTGTGCTATAGAATATTTGTCGCAAGTGTCATACAAATCCGTTTATAAATGCCATTTTGTTTTTCTTATCAGCTCCAAAATTAAAAGACACTTCTAGGAACCAAGAGGAACCTACTTTGAAATTTGAGAAACACCTATCAAGTATTTCTAAAGAAATAGCGATGCCAAACTTTCATTGTTCAAATCCGAGATGGTCGTCTGTCAGCATATTCGTTTCCCTGATCAGCCCCAAAATCAAACAAACTAGGGACAAAGAGCACCATATATTACGTATGAAATTTGGGAAAGATTCATCCAATACTACTAAAGAAATAACAATAACAAAACGTGTTTACCGTCGAATTTACGGATGAAGGGCGATTAGATTAGTCACTATCCGATGATGATGAACTAGCATTGTACATACATGTTCATGTTTATCTATATCTTGACATTAGTGTAAGCAGTTGATGACAATATTTCTTGACAAGATCGTTTCTTGAACATAGACAGAAAAACACGTTAATGTAGGCCCACAGAAAAAAATGACTGCATGGCAAAATCCTGTCAACTACTAAATTCAACAGAAATTTCTACATGAAACAAATTATTCAAAAGAAACATCCTGTTTCATAATTTTGGCACTTGGCTAGAAGCAACATTGTAAAATAAGTTCGAATAGAAAAAGCTTGAAAACTTTCGAAAATGCAATCCTACAGATATGCCACCTTTTCCTCCTCTCTTCAATTTCATAAGCACAGTTATAGCTGAGAATGTGGCCACAGTCCAAGAGTCAGAGTATATATCCGTGCATATAGGATAGGATGGAATCTTTAGCAACTACACAGTCAGCAAATTGAAATATCAACAATGGCTATCATAATGCTTTACTATTATTTGTTTATTTTATATTGATAACTGCTCTTACAAGGAAAAACGGGTTTTCAGTCACTACTACATCCAAATACATGTTCATCAAATGTTTTAAGGCGAAATATGGTGTAAAGGAAACATTTAATGTCCACGCTTTAAATGTGTAAGTAACGATCCTGCGTTTTTTCAAATTTCAATGAAAATGCAGTTAAGTAAAGTTACTTGGATGTTTTTTAATTCCCCAGAATAAGAATAAATAAGATTCAATATTGGTCTTAATTACTCTTTGATTGGCCATGTATGTATAAAACAAATTGAACATCAGGCGTACACGTCTAATATCATGATTCTATTTATTCAGCCAATCAATATTGCGAAAAAGCAAACAAAAGGCCAAACGAGCCTGCGTCTATCATGTGGTGACTGGTATCTAAGGCTTCTGGACCTTTTTTAATGAGAAATTGCTATAAAACAAATGGATTGCACAACAGGCAAGCCCACATAAGTCCTCTCCAAAGGTACCATATATATAAAGAGAAAGGTGAATAAAGGAAATATCATAAATAGTGAAGTATGTAAATAAAGAGAAATAGATTAAGGGATGTAAGAATCAATGGTAATATCAACACACACACACACACACACACACACACACACTCTCACCCTCACAACCCCTCACACACATGCCCTCACACACACACACATCCACACACACACTTCTCAACACATATAAAGATGTGTACTCAGCCTCAGCAAGTACTACTTGAATAATTATTGTAATCATATCTATAATATCAGACTGAAATGGTAGATTTTTAGTAATTCAATATAATTACTAATTTGTTTTGTACCATTTATATAACATTTTACATTAGTTAAGGTAAATTCATAAGTATCATCCGATAGTGTATTATCACCTGAAGTTAATATGATTGAATAGAACCGCGGTGGCCGAGTGGTTAAGGTGCCCGACACTTTATCACTAGCCCTCCACCTCTGGGTTGCGAGTTCGAAACCTACGTGGGGCAGTTGCCAGGTACTGACCGTAGGCCGGTGGTTTTTCTCCGGGTACTCCGGCTTTCCTCCACCTCCAAAACCTGGCACGTCCTTAAATGACCATGGCTGTTAATAGGACGTTAAACAAAAACAAACCAAACCAATTGAATAGGAAAAAACGAATACAGTTATAAATATCAAGAGAGTTTTGAAGTTTTGTAAGATGTGTATGCTTAGCTTTTCTAAGAAGGTCAATTACAGAATTTCTCAACATTCTAAATGTATACCAATCATTTACTTTATTGGTATTTTATGTAGTCTATTCTATTCCCTTAATTGGGTTCTATTTTCATTAGTCAGCCATGATTTGTTATTAGGTTTATTCTTATAATATTAAATGAAATATACTCTTTTCAGTAAACCAGTTTATTTGATATATAAGTATCCCATTTATTTCATTCACATTATCATTATATCCGATAAATGTATTCCAATCAATTGCTAGAAGACCTCCATTTATTTCATTCCAGTTTACTTCACTATATTTGAAAATTTCTTTAACAAATGATTTTACTATTAATACTTTAAAATATTACTTTATTTGACCCCCCGTGATCATGTAAGAGGGTCAATGATCAAACTTGGTATTCCTTCATCTCAGCATACTTCTAGCAAAATAGCGGCATCCTGATATTACTGCGAAAAAGAATTTGAAAAGGACATTTGATCTTTGTGACCTTGAAAGTGGGTAAAGTTCATTAATTAGAACAAACATGGGAGCGCCCTCTATACAGATATGCTACAGGCCAAACATAAGTACCCCAGGCCTAACGGTTAGAGAAAAGAGCTCTCTTGAAGATTTTAAGTCATTTGACCCTTGCTACCTTGAAATTGGGTCAAAGAAACCCATTGCAACACACTTACAATTAGTAGTAATTCATCCCAGCACACTACATGCACCATCTGCATTACTGGATAATTTGACAACAGATGCTGCACCACGAAATATGATCACTTCGCCTTTTGGGTCAGGTGAGTTAAAATGGAAATTAAAAAAAAAAATATTTGCTAGCTGTAATAGGATAAACATATTTACCATTCTATAACTGTTAGAAATTACAAATATATAACTACTATGATAACATGTAGTCATTGAAACGGCGCCCTAATCCGTTACACAGACGTTCCACAAACGAACCCTGCAAGTCATAACCATGCTCTTATTTCCGTTATATACCTACAAAGTAGAATTAACAAACTGGACAGCATATAAATTTCGACCAATCAGAGACTTCTATTTCCCTTCCCATTGTTACTATAATAATAAAATATATGCTGTTTAATTCAATAATCCACCAAATATAGTTTTGCATATTACGTCATCAATATCTTATTATATTGTAGAATAAATACATTTTACACATTTAACGAAGTAACATATTATGAATGACTTTTCATTTAAACAAGTACATGTGCTACAATGCTCGTGCAGAAAACAATGCAAACCATTTCACATGTATGCCGTATAAAATATTCCACAATGTCAATGTATACACTAGGGTATACTTATAACAGACAATAGCACGGTATTCAGCCAGCATACCACGACTCCCGAGGTACATACAGAAGGCTCTGGTGTCGATGTAGTAAAGTAGTCGGCGTACATGTACCTTGTCAGGATGCGAGAGCCAATTGAAGATACAACGTTTACAATATAACACACAATGATGCCAACTGCCACCTGCAACACAAATCTATCCACAAAGTGCATATCTTATGCGTGGAGTAGAGTAAACAAGTTACAGTCTTCTATCAAATTATGTAAACGTCGTCGGTGTTTCCTCCCAAATGTTGGCTGTAGACATCATGTTCAGTGCCAGGAGGTAACAGCTCAGACAGGTTATGGAGGTGGCATCGGCGAGAGATATCAGAAACGTTCATGTCAATGCAGGGAATTAACATGCATTCTCCGCTGCTGAATTTTTTGTCTACAATTTACCTCAAATTGTCTGTGTAATATCCATACCGGACAACAAGTCGTTTTATGTAACTATACAATTGATTTTATTCGCTTTAAAAAGATATTTGATAAATTGATACATGTACATGCATACACGTGAATATTTAAAAAACGGCGTGCCTGTACAAGCTCTAGGAAAGAATATGCTTCAATGACAGTCTACCATTGAATGAGGCGACCGTTTCATACGCGGAAATTGTGGTGTGCTAGATGAACATGAAAAAAATCAAATTCACACAAGTAAGTTAGTATTTACTTAATTCAAGTCGCATCTCGACATGCTCCTTAGTTTGAATCCATTTCAAAATAAATTGACACGTTGAAATTCCCTGTAGTTGTTGACATTCTACGGCTTTCCTAAATAGAGGTTACACAACGAGTGGTTGTTGGATATGGAATTTATTTCACACGAGTAAGTTATTTTTTAAAAGTTACAAAAGACACGAGCTTTAGCGAGTGTTTTTTGCAACTTTTAAAAAATAACTTACGAGTGTGAAACAAATTCCATATCTAACAATTTCGAGTCGTGTGACCTGTTTCTACCACAGTAATATCGGCTTGAATCAAAGGGAAACGTCGCCAAGTATAATTTCGCTTATGCAAATAAAGTGTACCGGTGACGTCCGGGACCCGGTGATGTAACGTCATTAGATTATTGATGACGTCAATAACAATTGCAGCTTGGGTCAAAGTTCACCGTGTTAGCCAATCGAAATGCGTACAGAGTTTTTACCAAGTGTGGTATAAACAGATTGTTAATCAACAGCTGTAATGATTAACTGATGGTCTGAGAGTTGAATAATACGGCGTATTGTGGTAGAAACCATGTTACCAAACAGTGTAAATAGAGGTTGTAAAACGAGTGATTATTGTATATGATGTGTCTTTCACTCGAATTAGTTATTTTTCAACAGTTACAATAACACGAGATTTAGCGTGTTCAATTGCATTGAACCATGTGATTAAAAAATAACCCTGTCAAAGGTCATCGTATCAACCAATCAAAACGCATTTTTAAACCACTTGTGGTATATACTGGATATTATTCATCAATTGCAAGGATTATTCTACGCCTAGATAGTTGAACAACAACCGCCTATTGTGGTGGAAATAAATTTAAAATACGTCGAAAGCAAATTTGAACATACACTATGAAATACAGGTGCTAGGATGCTTTGATCATATATGTTACCAAATACAAATGTAATGCAGGTGTTAGAATATTGGCTAATTCGAGATAGTGTTAATTATTAATTAGAATGTCATGCAGGTGCTAGGATGCTGGATATTTGGAGTTAGTGTTACGTAATAGAACTTCATACAGGTAATAAAATGATGGGATCATTTAAAAAAAAATTACCGAATAGAAAGTCATACAGCTGGATTATTAAAGATTACGTTTCATAACAGAATATATTTAGGTACTAAGATGTTGGATCATTGAAGATAGTGTTACCTGGAAGAATGTCATAGCTGTTAAAATGCTGGTCATTAAATATTACGTTTCCTTACAGAATGCATTCAGGTAATAAGATGCTGGATCATTGAAGATAATGTTACCTGGAAGAATGTCATACAGGTGTTTGATTGCTGGATCATTGGAGCCAATGTTACCTTACATTATGTCATACATGTATTAGATTGCCTTGATGCTTAGAGCTAGTGATGTTTTATACAATATATATGAATTAACGCCTAATTTAAAAGTAAGCATTATATATAATAATTTCACAACAAAAGCATCAATTGGAAATGCTTATCATAATGACATAATTTGCAAACATCACATTCAAATACCACTTCAATTATATGCAATTGATTCATTTCTCTATACATCTATACAATAGAAGTGCGGACTACATTTGTGTGTTCGTGCTGTACTGAAAACTGTTTAACTGTTTTTGCAGAATAAATGGATGATTATATCATCTACGAACTCTCGTCTTTTTCAATAGTTAAACAACCAAGATTTTAGGCTTAAGTCATTACCATGAAACTATTGATTCTTTGTACGCAGCAAGCTTTGAGAAACAATCAATTCTCTGTTAAACTATAGAAGGAGATAACGACTTTTTGTGTGTCTTACAAAAGGTTCAACCGTTTGATGTTTTCTGTCAGATATATCGTTAAGTTCACAGCAGGTCCGAAAATGGGTGTTTTTGCTATTGTAAATAATACAAAAAAACTCAACTTTGATACATTATATGATGATATACATTATTAACGGAAGTATGAAGCGTATGTTATCAACTCCTAAATATTTGCAATACATAGGAGGACTCACCGTATAATATTTCAACTTTTGAACCAGTATCTTTTACAGCGACAGATTTAATTTTGCGAAGTACAAATTGAGCTGTATGGTATGGTATCTGCCATTAACGTGTTTAACCATTAGGGAAACACATCTGGATCAATAATGGTAATAGAAATCTATGGGACCACACATTAACGTTATGATATACATTGCACATCATATACGGGCCATATTCCGGTGGAATTTCCCTATATCAGACTCCGGCGTGAGTCGCAGTAATGACAAACATCCGTGGCGTTATAGCTTTTAGTTACGGTGTCATACATAGCTCACCTCAACTGTAATATCTTTTTTTTTATAATTTTTTTATTTTCAAAGACATTTCATTTTGGATTACAAGGCAATAAACATCACATTCACACACCTCACATTCACACACTTCACATTCACACACATATATACTGAAGAAAACCAAACTGTCAATTAATGGGTTTTTTTCATTGTATTATGTATTATGGAATAAATTTAGTATATATGAAATTGTCAAAAGTCAATTGATCTATAATATTGAGTATAGTTAATTGATTAAATGACATAATAGTCACTATATTGCTAAAGAACTTTTAAGTACATATAAGTTGTCCAAAATATTAATGCCATATATAAAGTTATATGTATATCCAAATTACTATATAATATCAACAGTAACATGTAACATAAACACTGTACGTAATATTGCACAATCAAGAAACATACATATCTCTTTCATATATAGTTTTCCTTTTTTAAATTATAACTTTTTATGTGTGTGCATACATATCTCACAAACATATACACCTTTACATCCATTCACCATACATACCAGGATAATACAGTAGACAAACATTGAAGAGATAAAAATTAACTGTATTAAATTGAAATAGTAGAACTAAATATCGTAGGAGACAGAGACACACACAACATAGAAAGAGAACAATAAAGAGAGAAAGAGAGAGAGAGAGAGAAAGGGTGTAGGTAGGAAAGAAAAGGAAGTTAGAGGTCCCATAGCTAAAATATCCGAAATATATTCAAAATTCCTTGTATAATTTGAGTATTAATAAAACATTACATTTTCGAACAATAGGCAAAAGTCAGAGCATGCGATAGCATTAACAATAAAAAACATGTAATAATATTTCAACTTTTGAACCAGTAGCTTTTACAGCGACAGATTTAATTTTGCGAAGTACAAATTGAGCTGTATGGTATGGTATCTGCTATTAACGTGTTTTAACCATTAGGGAAACACATCTGGATCAATAATGGTAATAGAAATCCATGGGACCACACACTAACGTTATGATATACATTGCACATCATATACTGTACGGGCCATATTCAGGTGGAATTTCCCTATATCAGACTCCGGCGTGAGTCGCAGTAATGACAAACATCCGTGGCGTTATAACTTTTAGTTACGGTGTCATACATAGCTCACCTCAACTGTAATATCTGTTCTGCAGTCGATTTACCACATTTTCTTATAAAGTAATTCCTAGATATAAAAGTGAATCAAATTACTAATTCTACATCGATTGACGATGCAATATTAATCAATTACAACAGTATGTCAGCATGAATACTTTCCGAAAGGGACATACTGATTCAACATGCAAACATTACGATAATGTAACAAAGCGAATGATTAAATTTAATTCAGGATCGCACTCTTGACTTCTGGATTACTAGTCTGATATTGAAGCTTTTATTTTACCAAGGTTACATACATGTACTCCCCTCCCAATGCAGAACTCGTCCTCAAATGTATAAGAGTCACAGCGATACTTTCACAAGTAACGCTAAGCATACTTTCCGATTTCCTACATAGGCGTCAACGTAACAGAGCGCACGCTTAATTAAATCTAAATTACTGCCCTCGCTTTTGATCGAACCAGGGTCGAACTTGGCTGGCTGAAGTTAGCAGCGGATTCGTTATACGTTATTTGAGAATCGAATAGCAAATCCGCAGCCAGCAAGTAGTGGCTTGTGGATGCAGTTCTTTATGTTTATTTGGTATTTTATTTAGAGAATATGATAGGAGATTCGGAAAATGAATTTGCTGCCATCGCCAGATTAGGGGGATTCAGTTACATATTTGTATTTTCTTTTAAAATCCGATTGGATATTCAACGCATCCGCTGCCAGCAACGGATTTTGGTTTCAGTTCTTTATATTTAATTCAAATCTTTTCTTGAAATTTTGAGTGAGGATTCGAAATATTAATTTTGCTTATATGTCTTTCGAATAACATTCTCGTTGGCAATTATGTGTAAATGATAAATAAGCCACAATGCAAAGGAGACATCTTCCTTGTGGTTTCCGAACATTACCTGAAATTACTTGATATTTTGAGACAGCAACATATATAATTATCGGAGTTTGATGGAACAGAATTAGGCGATCATTATTTTCCCTTCAGTGTCATATTTTCTTATAGGTGGCGTGGTGGTCGAGTAGCGCACATGCTTGTGTACGCGGTATGTGACTGTCTGGTCATTCAGCGATAGTTGCTCTGACAGTCCACACGGGTTTTTGTTAGCGGCATGGACGACGAGGGTCAGGACAGGAGTTCTCGTGATAAAGATACGTCAGAGGGCGGGTTGGAAACTGTCCGCCAGTACGAGTGTCAACAGTAGCTAGTGACTCTGATGGTGAAAGTAAAAGAGCAAGAGCCGTTAAGAGGAAGAAAGATGCATCTCTTTCTTGGATTCGGGTACTTAAGGGGTCCCGGCAGTCAGCCTGCTTACCCCAGGACAGGGACATCGTATGGGGGAAGGGCGTGCTTCAGTTGCGGCGAGTTTGGCCACTAAAGACGTTAGCCTCCGTACACAGGAGGGTCAGCGATTTCAGTTCCCCCACAGGTCATCAGCAGAGGACACGCAGATTCCATCAAAGGATGACATGGAAGATGGGTATTTCAGTACTAATCAGTTTATACGCGACTATTACGAATACGAACAAGGGGGCAAGAACATTTTAGTAAAGGACAGAAATTTACGATTTCTGAAGGAATATTGGTACTAACGAGTACATTTTAAATGTTATTCTTAATGGATATCAGAAACCATTTTATTCAAACCAAGAAAGCTGTACTTTAAAGAATAATAAGTCGGCGTTAGCAGAGTCTAGTGTTGTAAAAGAAGCTATTAGTGATATTATGCAGAGGAATTTAGTAGTGATCTGTAGTGACATCCCGCGGGTTGTCAATCAACTGACAGTTTCTATACAGAGGAATCCTAAAAAGAGATTGATTTTGGATTTAAGAGTAGTTAACAGACATCTAAGGAAGCAGTCCGTGAAGTATGATGAAATTCGTACAGCATTAATGTATGTTCAAAAGAACTGTTGGATGTTTAAATTTGATATACACTCTGCGTATCATTTTGTTGATATATTTTTGCCACATACATAGTATTAAGGATTTTCCTGGACATACAAGGATGGTGGAACAGTTTACTATAAATGTTTAGTGTTGCCTTTCGGGCTTTCTTCTGCCCCATACATATTCACAAAACTTTAATAGCGAAATGGAGAGGGGAGGGGTAGCTGGTATTGATTTATCTTGATGACGGCTTCGGTTGTTTAACGATTTTTTAGAGACTCGGAATTTAGCTCAGGATATCAAATTTGACTTGCTCAAGTTCGGCTTAGTTCCGAAAGCGAAAAGTCGTTGTGGGTACCAACCCAGGTCTTACAGTTTTTGGGTTGTGGTATTGATTCTGAGACGTTTATTCTGTATGTTATGGATAGCAGGGTTGTCAGAATTTTGAATGCTTAGATCATATTGAGAAAACGATCAGGAAGAGTAGGGGGGTTCCGGTCAGGAAAGTAGCCAGTTTGGTGGGTCAGATCATATTCATGAGTGTTGTAATAGGAAGTGTTTCTCAAGTTATGACGAGGTATATTAGTATGGATTTCAAAGGCTGGTTTTTGGGATGCTTTTATAAAGTTGTCTGACGAAAGTCTATTACAGCTTCAGTTTTGGAAAGACAATATTAACAATGTTAATGTTAAAGCCTTAAGCGATGTTGAAAAGTGTTCAAAAATAGTTTATAGCGATGTAAGCGGCTCTAGGTTTGGTGGATACGAGGTTAACACAGTATATGGTGTAGCACATGAGGAATGGACTGTGGAGTATTAAATCGTCAACTTGGCGGGAATTAGCTGCGGTTTTGAGAGTTTTAAAATGTCTAGGAAGTAGTTTAAGTGACCATAGAGTGAAATGGTTTACGGGTAACACAGGGGTTTGTAAAATTGTGGATAAAGGCTTTATGGAGCATGATTTGCAATTAGCTGCTATGTGTCCTGTTATAAACTTTGCAGTTGTATTTTACCAGCCAGTTTGATGCAGAATTCTGAGAAGTATGAGTTTTGTAATGTATCTGCTACTAAATATGGTTACAAGTTGTGGTTGGACAACAAACCCCTATGTCTTATAGAAATTTGCGGGAGCTTATTGTTGGAACCTTTAGACATCATGTTGATGATATTTCTCAATTTTGTTTGCATTCATTGCGGTCTGGTGGTGCTACAGCAACAGCTAAGAATGGCATTGGTGATAGGTTGTTTAAACGTCATGGGCGTTGGATTACGAAAATGCTAAGGGTGGTTATGTGGAAGACGTGTTTTCAGAGCGCCTTAATGTTTCTGAAAGTTTAGGTTTGTAAATGTATATACCTTATATCTCGTTCTTTTTTATTCAGCGGCGATTATGCGCTGCTTATCAATAGATACTATTATTGTTATTCAAGTGTTGAGTCTTTCCTGTCAGAAGGTATGGTATAAGAAGGAAATATATCTATCGGAGTTTGATGGAACAGAATTAGCCGATAATTATTTTCCCTTCAGTGTCATATTTTCTGATAGGTGGCGTGGTGGTCGAGTAGCGCACGTGCTTGTCTACCTGGTATATAACTGTCTTGTCATTCAGCGATAGTCGCTCCGACAGTGCATGTGGGGTTTTATTTTTGATCTAATATATATACAAGTATAATCTAAATATTTACATTTTGGCGGCAAAGCCACGATATAAACTAAGTAAAAAGATTTTCTATGTGAGCATAATTGACACCCAAAACGTGACATCAATCCATGCCGCGCATAAATATATTCACCCACCGGAACTACCTGTAACTAAAGTAAATAATCATATGGCTCTATGGAAAAAAAGCTAGGACTACGTCATTTTTTATGTTAATTAAAATTAAAGTATCAAATAGAAATTTTATACAATATTGTTACACAAATTATAAAAAGAATTGAACAGACTGTGTTTTTTTTTCTTTTTTTTTTCGTATTATTTCAATGCACTTTTTTGTTTTCCAGTCTGCACATGCCAAATGAAAGTTGAAAAAATAGGCTGTTCCATTTGTCTAACCTCATTGACGAAGTCGCTGAATATTTGCATTTTTTATGCTAACTCAATTTTAACTTTCAAACAATATCAAAAAAATATGTCGAGAATGTAAATATAAGAATTAAACTGTCTTTTTTGGTGTCTATGGTCTCTTCTTTCCTGACAAAAAGCAGTCAGTCGAATTCTAAAAACGCTTGATGCTTTGTTTTAATTCATCATCTGATGGCCAATTCCTGTGCCCAAGTAGTAAAAGTTATAATCTTAACATTAATAGGGCACTTTAACACTCGAGGTACAGGCAATTTTTTTCAATTATTAAGCCCTGAAAATTCTCAATTCGCAAGACGGTTTGTATGTGCAGTACGTCTTTGTTCTATACCGTTTGGTGTTATTTTCATAACATGTACAAGTAGACACAAACAATTATATAATTGTATCTATACTATGTATGCATAAATTATGTTTTGTATGTATGAATGCAAACACTATGTTATGTAAGTACATTGTATGCATGTATGTATGTATGTATGTATGTATGTATGTATGTATGTATGTATGCGTGCGTGCGTGCGTGTATGTATGTATGTACTTTAAAATGTCGAGTGAAGTGACCCCTATCTCTTTTTTGTTTTACCTATGGCCCTGCCGCGACACTGCTCTGTACATTTATTGCTATTGCCGATCCCTCCAGTTCGGGTCTCTTGGCTTCATTTTCTGTCAACGCTCCTTTAGATTTGCAATAGACCGGACTAGCTAATGGGTGAGCGTGATGTCCTTTTTCGCGGATCTCTTTTGGGGTAGAAATTAACTGTCTTGACAAGTCTTTTCTTTTTTGCGAATCTATATCTTTTTAAACCTTATTATATTGAGGTAAACATCACGTTTTTAATTATACTGCTCTATATGTCCTTATTCTAGACTCATGTATGTATGGATGTATATATATATTCTCCTACCGTACTCCTCCATTTGCTCATGCCAAACTGATTTTGATATCCTCCTGATCCATCTACTGTTCATCATGCTCTCCAACCTTTTGACTACTTTACTTATCATTTTTTGCACGACCCCTTCCCTTCACAACTTTCACCCTTTTATAAATATACTCTTCCTCAAATACTACACTGCATTATACTTTCCTACTCAAATCTCTGTTGGTCTTAGTACGAAATGGTTCATTATGTACCCTATCCGGATGAGATTTTTCATGTTTCTCCAAAGATTATCCTGTGTAACTTAAATGCCGATTTGCCCTAGTTTGTATTGTATCCGGATAGGCTATTTTTACAATCGTTGTTATTCTGTATTTTGCAACCACGCATGTGTGTCTTGAGCTATGCTTGTAGACATCTTATTTGTGCTATTTGTACTACATGTATTACCGATATTGGTGAATGTCTTACTTACTCCGATTAAGTTACAAATACATTTTACTGATATGAATGTACCTAATGAAGTTAAGAGTGTTGTGTCTCTCTCAACTACGATATGTATCACCTTGTTAATAATTAGACTTTTGCTCCTTCTCTCTGGTGATGTTGAGAGTAACCCTGGGCCAAGTCAGTCTGAATCAGATCTTCCTCGGTTTCATCATACTCTTCTAATTTTACAACTTTATTTAATGACGCCAATTATTCTTTTGTGCACCTAAATGTCCAAAGTTTAAAGCAAGAACTTGATATTCTTTTCAATGAACTACATAATATAACTATCCTGTCCTTTACCGAAACGTGGCTTAGTCCTGACGAGATAACTTCTGATTTTGACTTTCCTGGTTTTGCATCCCCCTTTTGTTACTGCAGACCCAATAGGCAAGGAGGAGGAGTGTCAGTATATGTAAGCAATGAAATTTCCTCTAAACGTCGACCCGACCTAGAGTTAACCTCAGTCGAGTGTGTATGGTTGCAGCTAAATATTTCTGGAAGGTTCATTTTATATGGGACTTTCTATAGGCCCCCCGATGCACCAGTTTCTTCCTGGGATCACATTGCCCAGTCTATAGATCTCTCTTTCAGTACCGGAATCACTAATATAATTGTAACTGGTGACCTCCATGCAAATTTACTAAGTGATACTAACCATTGTCTACACCTACGTAATTTACTATCTACTTTAAATCTTACCCAAAGCGTTGCCAGTCCTACTTTCTTCACTGAATCGTCTTCCTCCCTATTAGATATAATTTGCGCAAGTGATCCATTTTTGGTAAACATGTGTCATGTCGGTAAAAATTTCCTCGATCAGCCTATTAGATATCATTGTCCCGTGTATGGCACTCTTAACATTTCAAAACCCCTAAAATCCAGTTTTAAACGTAAAGTATGGCTATACGACCTAGGCAACTACGACGAATATCGTGACAGACTTTCTAACGTTGATTGGGACAGCACTCTCGACAGTGATGACATAGACATAAGTACATGCAGTGCAGTTTACACGTTGTTTACTTACAATTGCAAATGAGTGTATACCTAATAAAGATATAATTGTAAGAGCGAATGATGCTGTTTGGATGAATGGTGCAATTCGAAAATTGATTCGTAGACGTAAGTATATACACCGCAAATCCAAACAGTCACAGAATGCTGACGACTGGTCGAATTTTAGGAAAGCTCGTAATATGTGTGTAAATGCCATTCGTAAATATAAACGTGATTATTTTAACAAATTATGTACAAAGCTTAACCATACTAATACCAGCAGCAAAGAATGTGGAAAATTGTTTTACATGTATGTCTAACTCAAGCAAAAAAACCCATATTCCTCCTACTTCCTATAACGGTAACTTTATACACGACGACTTAGACAAAGCCAATGCCGTTAACACTTTCTTCAGCTCACATTCTAATATAAATGACACTAATGTTGACCCTCCTGATCTACAAAAATCCCATAGTCATACTCTTTCTGACATTGTCATATCACGACAAGATGTTCTTGGCGTAATACCTTCTCTTGACTGCAAAAAAAGCTGTTGGCCCTGACCTCATAAACCCACGCCTAATCAAAGAAGCAGCCGAAGTTCTTAGCTGTCCACTTCAAACATTATTCAATCACTCTCTTACTACTTATAAGTTCCCGTCGCAATGGAAGAGGGCGAATGTTACTCCCGTGCACAAAAAAAGATGATCCTTCTGTTCTCGGAAATTACCGTCCCATCTCTCTTTTGTCTATACTAGGTAAAATGATGGAAAGGTGTATATATAAATATGTTTATAACTATTTAACTGACAAGTCCTTACTCCCATCTTGTCAGTCAGGTTTCAGATCCGGTGATTCCACTATAAATCAACTTGTATTTATTTCTAATGATATATTTCCGCTTTAGATAATGGTAAAGAAATTAGAATGGTCTTCTGCGATATTAGTAAGGCTTTCGACCGAGTATGGCATCGTGGTCTTCTTTCTAAACTCCAAAACTTTGGCATTGCAGGTAAATTATTTGATTGGTTCTCGAGCTATTTACGTAATCGCTGCCAACATGTTGTCATCAATGGTAAACAATCAAACTTAACTTACATTTCTGCTGGAGTGCCTCAGGGGTCAATTCTAGGTCCATTATTATTTCTAATTTTTATAAATGACATCGTCCAAGATATTAATTGTATCATAAAGTTGTTTGCTGACGATACGTCTCTATACGTTATAGTGGATTTGCCGGATTTGAGCGCTAATCTCTTGAACGATAATCTAAACAAAATTCATGAATGGTCAAAAACATGGCTTGTCGATTTCAATCCTAGTAAGACAGTGTCAATGACAGTAAGTAGAAAAAATGACAAACCACTTCATCCCCCTTTGTCTATGAACAACAACCCACTAACACAGGTAGCATGCCACAAACACCGTGGTGTCTTTATCTCGTCTAATGGAGGGTGGACTGATCATGTTCAATATATAATAAACAAAGCTTAAAAAATGGGCATTTTAAGAAAACTGAAATTTTCCATTGACAGAAAAACGCTTCAAACTATTTACTTTACTTTTATTCGACCTTTGTTAGAATATGGGGACGTGGTATGGGACAATATAACGACAGGCCAAAGCCATCTGTCAGAAAATATTCAACTCGAAGCAGCCATGATTGTAACTGGGGCTACTAAATTAACTAGTCATGAGAGATTGTATTTAGAAACTGGCTGGGACACTCTTATTGAAAGAAGACGAAAACATAAAATAACTCAACTTCATAAGATTGTTCATGGTCAGTGTCCCTCCTATTTAACTAACATACTCCCCGCTCGTCATTCTGACATTCACTCTCACGATACTAGAAACGCAAATAAATTCTGTCAAATAAGATGTACTAAACTCTATAAAGACTTTTTTTACCTTCCTCTGTTGACTTATGGACAGCTCTTCCGGACGACGTTAAGCATAATCCATCACTTACTAATCTTAAGAAGTCTGTGTATGTCAACTATAATCACAGTAATCTTGTTCCATCCTATTATTATTAGTGCAAATGTAGATTTGGCCAAATTCACCACGCTCGGCTGAGGATGAACTGTAGTTCCCTTAATAACCACTTATTTTTACGTAACTTAGATGAAATTCCAATGTGTTCTTGTAACCGTTCTGATGAAACTACTGAACACGTTCTCCTCTTTTGTCCTAACTTCGAACAATTTAGACTACAATGTTTTACTAATTTTCCACCTGGGAATAATTTAAATCTGCTGCTGTATGGAAATCCTGATATGCCAGATCAATATAACTTAAATTTTTTTGACTCTGTCCAACAATTTATCTGTAAGTCGAAACGATTTTAGGGCAAGATTTATTTACTTTATTTAATATTATGTAATTATTGCGTTTGTTTAAACAATGTACATTAACTTTGAAACCTATGTTGTTCGATAACACTTGTGACATTTAGACTTAATGAGTCTTGTTGATACTGAAATTAATATAGACTTCAACACTCATGCATTTTACAGGATATCAGTATACAGTGGAACTTCGTTAACTCGAACTCGGAAAACTCTAAAAACTCGGATAATACGAAGTGAAAATTGGGTCCCAACAATAAAAATCCTAATTAAAATGATCGAATAACTCGAAGTATCATTTTTGTGTCCCAACGATCGGTGGTAAACGCCGACATTTTT
This sequence comes from Pecten maximus, assembly GCF_902652985.1. Classification (NCBI taxonomy): domain Eukaryota; kingdom Metazoa; phylum Mollusca; class Bivalvia; order Pectinida; family Pectinidae; genus Pecten; species Pecten maximus. The sequence goes on along the minus strand of NC_047023.1, from coordinate 6,133,946 downwards.
TCAACATCGAAATTCCGTTTGTATCGGCACTACAATTCTACCGACTATAATACGCGATTATAAGTGTTTCATAAATTCATGAAAGAAATTGTAGGTGGAATCTTATAACAACAACTGTCGGTGATAAACGGTACTGTTTTACTTACATCAGGTAATTTCCTAAGGCGGTCGCCGATAATAGTACACACGATAGTCAACAACTAATCTACCCGCTCGCTGAAGCGGAACTAATCTCTGACACACCGGTAGATCTACTCGGCTGATGTTTTTACAGGTGTAGAAATGAGTCACCGGTGCCTATTAAATCTAAACTGCTGAAACAATAGCGTAATTACTGCCGAGGTATTCAGAGTACAACTGTAACGGTCAGTGCTGTCTATTAAATCGGGTAAAACGACAACTCAGTTACAGTAACATTTTATACGCACATGCGCAGTACCAACTTCCTGTGCTAATACACATGGAAATGGCGTGGTTGTCGGTAAAACGTAAGTTGGACTATCAAACACTATTTTATATGTCCAATATAAGGTAATGGTTCTGTTACGTTTACATACAATCTGTGTTAAATTTAAACGGTTATTTGATATAACATTAATAAATTGTTATTCGGTTGAATTCCATTTTATCGTTATGCCTTTTGCAAACATGACATGAACACCATATCGTTATTGAACTTGAAGTGACTAAGTGAAAGAAACTTTATCGAGACTGTATATCGGCAAACCTACACCAAACTACAAGTGACAGAACGAAATATTACATATACATTTACATGTATTGACCAGTCTTTACACTGAACTGATGAGTGACAGAGCGGAGTTATAATGATTATATAATGTTGACAAATATTGACCAAACTTTGCACCGAAAATGACAACTCGCTTAATTCGAACACTCGGATAACTCGAAGTTTTCTCGTGGTCTTCGAGTTAACGAAGTTCCACTGTACTTTTTGATTGGAATCAACATAAGGTAATTTAGAGATTTCCAATGTATTTAATGCATCCTTATATAGAGCTTATTAGGATACCTTTTCATGAATCACATTCCAACCAGATTCAATCAAGTAATGCAGTTCTTGTTATTCTCTTCGTAACCACTTTCTTTCGTTTCCTGATGCATCCCTTCTGCCCTCCCCTCCCTGATTTCTTCTTCTTCTTTGTCTATTATACTATCAAAACACATGTAACAGTGCCGTCCTACTGCCTGATTTATTAATAAGGAGACGAATTGATATAAGTACGTATGTACTTGTTTTCGAATCCTTTTTGTTTATTTTTGTATTATTTTGTCACTGCCATATTTTGAATAAAATACTGTTTTAACTAAACTAATTATATAATCATTAGTTGGCCATTGATTTCATCAATAGGTTTTTCATGCATCTGATATACGGACGTGGTAATGCCAATTATTGCGGTTCGTCTGTTTGTCTGTCCGTCGGTTTGTCACGCTTCTTTTTCTCTTTTCTTTTTTAAAGTAAGACACAATCCTTAAATATTATTGGAAAACTAAATTTTAACTTCTAAGCAAGTTTAACAAGTTACCTTGAGCTAAAAAGTGGTAACAATATAAAGGAAATAGAGCCATTAAATAGTATTTCACTTGCGTAAACGGACGTATTACTGATATCCGAAGATACAGTATCAATATTGATACCACGGCCGCTGTCGGACAAGTATTAAAGGGACAATTTAGTCAAGTTTGTTTACCTTTTTTATCATTTCACAAATTATTTCATGAAAGTGTACTTCAGTTCTCCTTCTGAACTATCCTT